>NW_020449997.1:764429-940673 GCF_003343035.1 Apteryx rowi
GGCGGGGGGCGCCCCGCTGGCGGCGGCGGCGGCGGCGGGGCCCTCGGCCCCGAGTTAAAGGCTGGCGCCGGAGCCATGCGTGGACCGCGAGAGAAACTCGCCTTTCCAGCCCCGGCTGCAGGGAGCCGGAGAGCGCTGCAGCTTCCCGAGGCGCTGCCCTGTGCGGCTCTGCGCCGCAGCCCGCCCTTACGTGGGGTCGGCGCAAAGCCGGGACTTTCGTTGGAGTCTTTCTGCATGGCTTTACACCGAGATATCTGGGTAACACCCTCCCCCTGTACCGTTGCTGTATATGTCACGGGAAACTCGGGGAAGTCTGTGCGCTACTAACTGCGAGCCCCCGAGAAAGGTCCTCGAAGTCGCCGATTAAAACGTGGAGGGACATTTTCAGTGCTTAAAGACCCAATATTGTGATGAAATGATGCTGTGGTAGCTACATCAAGGCCAAGTAAGAAGGAATATTGAATAACGAAGTGGACTAAATCACAAAATATCCTCTTGCTGCTTACTAAAAAAGCAATAGACCTGTAAAAAAGAGGAATAACTTGAGAAGCCTTTTAAGTCTCCAGAAAACTTTTTATTACTGTTCACTTGTATTGTAACCTACAGTTTCTAAGTCTGCATGTTTCTGTTTACTTCAGGAAATCAAAAATAGTGCGACTGAATGGCTATGACAGTAGCATCTTACTATTCCTACATACTTGTCTTAGAAAGTAATATGCCAGCCCAGAGAATTGGGGAAATAATCATTTGGGTGTTTTTTGTTTGCTTTTTTTTTAATGAGACTCAAACAGCTGCTGTATGATGGTGTGTATGTATGTTGTGTGGTAGCCCCATAAAAGCTGTCTGGCCCTCCCAGCCCTAAGGGAATGCAGAAGATATCTCAGAAATCAGAAAAATTTTCCAGACTTTATAATTCATTAGCTTATGAACTGCCCTCGCAGTTATATGATGTAATAGAACAATTCTCTTACAAAGTTTTGTATTGATTTGAACAGTTAAAATGGGCACAGGCAATGTCTTCTGCTACTCTTTTATGTGCAGGTCAGGACTGGGATTGGTTTATTACTTAACTGCACTTCCCATAATCTTGTGATGATGCAAGCCAGGGCTTTTTTGACTTTGTCCCTTGATTATGCAGTACATTTCCTATCCCTTGTAGTGCTTCCTTGGAGCTGGTGTTCAGGAGCAGGTTAAAGAAAAGGTTCTTTCCCTTTTTAACTGCGGCTGACTATTTTTCATACTGTCAGCCATACACTGTCCTGTGATGATAATGGCAAAGCTGCTATGTTAAAGAGTTCCTCCTGTAGTAATACCTTCTGTCACTTGAAACAGCTAAGATGGCCTCCAGTCACTGCACTTAAGGCTGTCAATTTGGTTGAGATTGCTGGCAGTGATTCAGATGTTAATAGAATATATTGATGACTTACTAATTTCACTGTCTGCGTGTTATACTTCTTCCTAACCTCCCCATTCCTCTTGACCTGCCTCATAGGAAGGGCCCTGAAAGAACTTCAGGTGCAGAGAAAGTTGATGAGTTACGAGGCAAGTAATTTTTTCCCCCCTCAGTTATTCCTCCCCCCTCCCTTAGTGGACTTTTTGGGGGGGCAGGGTGGTCTCATTTCAGATGGGGACAGGAATGCCCCATAATTGTTGGGGAGACAAAGATGTTGCTAACTTTGTGCAAAGGCTTTTTCTCCTGAGTGCCACACTTAAAACATGTGGGCACACACAAATGGAAGTAGACAGACCTGAGCTCTTTTGACCGTGCCCCCAGATGGCCAGACTTGAGGCAGCTGTTGGTCTGGCTGTATGATGAGAGGGTTCAGCTCTGTACTAAATCTTGCTAAAAGGCAGGCTTGGATATAGCACTGTGCTAACCTGACAGGCTTTTGGGCTGGAACTGGTTCAGGTCTGGCCAGTTCAGAGTGTGGGCAGGGGCTCTTGAGGCTGCTTTTACCTACTCATATGGACATACTTTTTTACTTCTGGGATCACAGATGGCAGGSAAATCAATATTTTATAAAGAATATAGACGCCATCGTCTCTCTGGTACTGAGAGCAGACTCTTTCTATTTCCAAGGAGGTTGTCTTGCAGTAAGAGAAAGCAAGCCATGAATCAGCATGTAGTCTGCTAAAGAGGAAAAAGTTGGGAACATTCAATATTTGTGTAAATGTCTGGGGCACCTGCTGCTCCAGGGTCATTGGTCTGCATCTCTCTCCTTGTCTTGCTAAGCAGAGCTCTGTTGGAGAATTTCTTGATGAAATACTGAAGAAAATAAATTACCAAGTCCATTCCAAATGTATGTTATCTGATGCTTATGAAGTTTAAGGCTATCTCTATTAACAAAGTAGTGTTTTGTGCCAGTTTTATCAGGATACAGTTCTTGTCTCTGCACCACTGAAACATACAGCTTGTAGATACTCATCAACAAGTCAGAGTTTTAGTTCACATGGAAGTGGTCTTGTCTGTTTAAGTGCTGAGACTCGTGGAAGCTGCGTGTGCTTTGTTGGAAATCAAACCACCTTTAGACCTCTTATGTACATTCCCTTTAGACTTCATAGTTAGCTAGTCCGTGTGTAGCAGCTGGTTGTTTCAGTGATCATGAGGTTTTATGAAAGCCAGAATTCACTTCCTTTGGAGGACCAGGATGTAGAAGAGAAATGAAAAGCTGGGGACATATTTTCTTCAAAAGATGACAGCCTTACTGTGTTGTTTCTTCATTTCTTAATGGAGTTGAGTGCTCAGTGGATAATGTTCTTGGATGATATGCACATAATGTCTTCTGTCTTTCATTGTTGCTTCACCTTCAGGGCTTCCAGATTGAAGTGGGAAACGGGTATGATGAATGCAGGCAGAATGCARATATTTCCAGTTGGGATGTGAAGCTCCTGGAAGAATGCCCTTGAGTCGTTCAGTTTGATTTCTTGACAGGATGAAGATATGAAATATTTATGTGCACTAAATTTGGTCCTCTCCTAGGAAGGGAGGGCTTTTTTTGATGGTATGGCATAAAAGAGGAATGGGAGGAAGTAGTCTTATGTTATGTCAAGATATATGTGGAAGTGGTTAGGCAACTGTGCCTGCCTTATCTATATGTAAATGACAAATATTTCAACTTTAACTATTTTGTTTTTTCATGTGAAAACTTAAGACTGCTTAGCTGAGTTCCAGGTCATGCTTTTGGATGCTCTTAAGTGGTAAGTTCTGTACTGTATCATTTTGAGGGTCAGTGCTTGCATGTTTGTTTCAATCTGCTCTTGTGTTTTAATATTTTGCTGGTGAATATTTGTATATTAATTGAACAAACTGAATACAAAAACACAAAGCTATCACCCTTGAGAGGAAGGGAATTGCTTTTTCCATGTTTTTTCCAACATCTGTTAATGGCTTAAATGTTTCTGGAGGATAACTCAAATATAAAACTACTAACACCGTACCAGTGAAAATGAATGAACTTTATATCATCCTTTGGATTCCATTAAGTAGGCTGTTTTAGATGAAAAGAAGCAAGATTCAAAGTGTGAGAAATGAGCAAGCTTTCTCCTGTATTTTCTTCTGTCTTCTCCCCCCACACACACCCCAATTTGCATTGTAACAGCAGAATGCCACCCCAGTGAAACTGACGGACTTGTGTGTGAGCTCAGTGAGAAAAAGGTTGCACACTAGGAACTAGCAGCAAAAAGAGCTTTTGTCTGAGTTTGGTTGTTGCAAGAACAGTGAAAGGTGAGCATAGCTGATATTTGAGAAGCATGGATGCACTTGGAGGTTTGGGTTGCCTGTGTTCAAATAATCAGTAGAAGAGGCTAAAAGTGGTTGTGTGGTTGTATTTTGTTGCTAATCTGTAATGCTTAAGTGATGTTGCACATGGTTATCTCAGGGTTTTAAATTTCTAGAAACTGTTTTTCTAAGGATAGCTTTAGAGGGCTAAAGAGAAATGCTGTCAAGATTAAGAACTGGAAGATATTGCTTTGCACAGAGTTGATCTTCAGGCCTAGCTTTTTCTGAGTGTAAGCTCACTGCTCTCTTCAGACTCCAACAGTCCATCATTCTTTACACAGTGGGAGTCTCTTTTACCCTGCCACTATTGCTTACTTTCCACAAGTACTTAAAGAGCTGACTATGCTAGTAAGTTGTTTTGACCCCCAGATTGGGTATGAACTGTAAAAGTTCAGAGAAATTCACAGGTTCTCTATGAAGACTAGAATTTCTGGGATCAAGAAGGGGTGTGATCCTCCTTTTATTTATTTTTTCACAAGGAATAATCATACTTATATAAGCTCCAGAAAATGTGCTACGGAAACTGAAGCTCTTGGGATTGAACATAGTGGCACTTGTTTGGTTGTGTGAAGATCTCAACTTGTAGAGAAGTGCTTCTCTGCTATGTGCTGTAAGAAAACTATACTGAATTTTTCTGGAAGGGAGTCTGTGGATCCTTGTTGGCCACTGATATTCAGAAGGAAATTTTTCTTTTTGTGGTGTGAATGTGTGGTTGCTTTAAGATACAATGACAGAAATAGTGGCTATAAAGGGGAAAAAAAATCCATAAAATAGATGAAAAATCTATTTTAAATAAAAGAAGATTTCTTTTTCTTAGCCCTGACAAAACTCTTGTGAATAACAGCACTGGGAGAGTAGTGAGTTTGTTTTGCTATTGCTGCTGGGGATGAAGAGGTTTGGTTTTTTTTTTTTTTTTTAATTGCACTGTAATTCCCAGTTCTCTTTGGTGGGATTCCACACCAGATGCACTATTTCTTTTTTTTTTCTTTCTTTCTTTCTTTCTTTCTTTCTTTCTTAAGGTGTTCAGGTGCCCTCTTTCTCTCCCATTTCAAAACCTTTCACTGTGATGTCCGTCTACTCCATTCCCTTTCAGTGGACTATTGTTCCTTACAGCACATTATTGTGGGGCTTAGTCTAGTTCTAAATGTCTTGAAACCAAACACCCTCGTAGCTTATCAAAGAACGTTATACTAAGTGGAACAGCTTGGCCATGTACATAATAAAAATTTCATATTGCGTCACTCTACAAATGTGGGTTATCTGTGAAGCTGAACAATACTTTGAAACTACAAAGAATCTTATTCTTCTAAGGTCTGAAGGCTGATATCCAGGCTTTAATTGTTGTGAATGATCTTCTTTCAAGCAGCTATTGCAGAGTGTCTCAGTAGTCTGTTATTGATACAAGGAAATAAGAATCATGTGGGGGAGGAGTAAAACTTTCAAACAGACCAAAAAAGAGAATTCGTATATGCTTAGACTCTGAGCAGCTGCCCTGGTCTGAATTACTCCTCTAGGTATGGCAGTCTATTGTGTACTCTGTTGGTAGATGGCAGTTCTCTTATATACTGTGCTGATAGACAAGAGTCTCTTGATTGGAAGGCAAAAAATATCCCCGAGATATGCTACGTTCTTGTGGCTTGATTTCTTGCTTAAGCAGCTTTAAAACTCTAATTTTTTATACTGTATGTTCTGCCATTGAAGTATAATCTCAGAATCATCTCCTTGTCTTCGCTTTGCCTTTTTCCCTCCTTTTCCTTGTGGTCTGTTGATTCCATCAAAGCAATTGAATGAAAAAACAATTGACAAGTTGCCACTAACCACTGCTCCTGTTTTGTGTTTTTTTTCCCTTGCTGGCAGAGTTGTGCTCCAGAAACATTTTAGTGAAAAAGCTTTTAATTTGTTTAAAGTCTGCAGCTACGCAGTGGTGCCTGTGAAGATGATAGGGCCATCCTGGAGGTGGAGTCCAGCAACTTGGCAAAACCTATTCTCAAGAGTAGCACAGGCTTCCAAATGAGGCAAATGGCATTTCAGTAGCATATCCACTTTAGAGCTGAAAAAAAAAAAAAATCACTGTTTGGGCTGCTTTTGTGTTTGGCAATGATTTCATATACAATAGAGTGTACTGTATATTCCTTAAACAGTATGCCATTTGCACTGCATTGGACCCTCGGTAGCACTATAGGGCTGTTAAGATGCAAAATAGTTGCCTTCCTCTCATTCATTACATACTTAATAGATGTTCAGATTCCTTGCTGCCACAAGATGTGAAAGTTCTAGTTCTTGGTTTAAATTCCAACACTTTTGACTCTTAAGTGAAGCCTTCGTATATGTACCTGAACAAACTCTCCCTGGACAGTGCTGTAGTCCAGGGATTGGACAGCAAAACACTATTAGAGTTTTATTAACTAAAATTCAGGTGCTATAATTTTCAATACATGGGTAAAGTCCTTGAGGAAGCTTAGTGCCTTAGGTTTTGTTTGTTTAATTCAAATTACACGTGGCTTTCAGATAAGGCACAAGATATACCTAAAATCAAAGGAACTAAGGTGTCCTAAACAGTATAACCCTTAATCTTAAAACAGTCTGATGTGACAAATCACATGCCATTGTTGCAAAATATGGTAGTAAGGAATGGTACAAGACTAGCATAGGAAAAAAGGGTTTTGTTTTTTTTATGCTTTGTCTGTGAATGCCTTTCTGGGACTAGGTGTTCCTGGCTTCAGTGATTGCATGGATTGGCACTCCCTGTAACAGTCCAGTTAAGGCAACTCAAGGGAGTATGCCAAGAATAAATGCTGGAGGATGTTGGACAACATGGTCTGATGCTCCAGGATTCAATGTGAGAAGAGCTACATTGTGTTCCAGTCATTCCAGTGGTGGTTTGTCAGCAGTAAAGGGCATGGGTGTTGCTGTATTGCCTTTTGGCATTAGGAGTAACAAGTTGGTTGGATTAGGGAAGCTTAAGTCTCTCCCCTATAGGAAAATATTCATCATCTTAATGTGTGTTGCATATGACTCAAAAACAACCTTCATAAAACCCAGTGAGCCATATTTCAAGTCTGAAATTTTTGCTTTTAGTAGTGCTACCCTTTGGAACAAAGTTGATATAGCATTTATGATCTGCATTTTTCATACCATTTGTAGCATGAAAAGCTTGTGTAGCTAACTGTTGCACCTTTACCTGTAAGCCAAATCTACTAATTTGAACAGCTGATTCTGTAATTTAGACTGAAGACCTGGCACAGCAATATAAATTTGAGATGTGTAAGTAGGTTGTAGAGTGTGTCTTTGAGGATCAGGGCCACGTCTGCTTTGCAGTCTTTGTGGTGGTGTGCATGCCAGCGTAAAACTACTAATATCACAGCTTTGCCAGAGCACCTGCACGATTGGCTGAGGCATTGCATCAGCAAGATGAGCTGCACCCTCYTTATCTCCTGCACTGCTGTGAGGCATTGCCCTGTGGGGCTTTGTGCTGCGCACTGCGGCATGGAAGCATTTTCCCAGGCGGTGGGGAGGGTTTGGAGTCYAGCCTCCTCATCCTGTAGTGTGCTTTGGTTTTTCAGTCTGTGCAATAGAGTAATCAGAAACTTGGGCCTTCAGAAACAGATTAGCGGAGTGTCTGTTGGGGAGGGGTGAGGGGAAGGGGAGGTACCTGCATATAGCTCTTATAAGACACAAAAATCAGCAGATACCACAGTGGCTGCTTGTAAGTGGGAGAAATGAGACTAGAGATATTGCGGAGATTGCAGATAGTGAACAAAAACTGCCAAATCCTACAGACATTCGCACACCAAGTCTGAAGCATGGCGAGAGATGCTTCTGACACTGGGAAACACTCACTGAGTGTCTGGATCAAACTGTGGTGTGTATCTGAAACGATCATCAGCAGCTGCTGGTGCTCTGAAGTCAGAAGGCTTGTGGAGCTCTGTGCCACGCTTGCTCCAGGTTAGGCACACCCAGACAAGAGCTCTTGCTCCTTCGTTGAAGGAGTAGATGGTGATCTTACCCTGAAAAGTAGCAAACCTTGTTAAGTTGATGAAGGTGATATACAAATTCATGTGAAGAATTGTAATGTGGCAAGATATAAAAGAAAGATCTGATGCTCTTACCACTGCAGACTTTGTGGTGGGAAAAGACATGTACTGATTTCTGTTCTGGTTTTGCTTCCACTCCCCTTTTTTCTTCTCCCACTTCCAAACCTTGCTTCTGAGTATGTAATCAAAAGCGGTAGTTTTGGTCCTGCAAAACTGGTAGGGAACTTGCTCTGATGTTACCATAGGGTCACTTGGAGGTTCCTTGAAGTGCACATCTTCAGGAAATGCAAGATTGTTTGAGAAGTGCTTTTTTTTGTTTGCTTTTTCTTTCCCATTGTTATAATTGATGTCAGTTGTAATCATCAAGAACGTGGTCTTGTGTATGTTTCCTTGGCCCGTGAGGACGGCACCGGGCTCCTAAGCAGAGGCAAGGATGAAGATTTATCTACCATMTCAGAGGCTGGAAAATGCCTGAACGTTCACTTGGTAGATTAAGTTGATATTGGAATTGCCTCATGCCAGGGCTGAATCTTAGTGACTCAAATATAAACATTATGTAAAACACAACATGCTGCAATAATATTTGTGAAAGAAGCAGGAGAAACCTTACTGCTGAAGTGGTGGCAGCGAGGAAGTTGGAGAGCTTCTTTTTACAGTCAAAAGCTGGGGGAGTGGGAGGAAAAGCTAAGCAAGGGAGCAGAAGTCCTCTCTGACAGGGCAGTGCATGTCATGCACTGTTCTGCTTTGTGTCTGTGCGAGTTCATGACAAAACTTGTACCTGCTGTGGGTGAGGAAATAAATTTAGTAAGCAGCAGTTGTTCAGAGAAGGACATGGGGGCTCTGGGTCTGCGGGGAGGAGGGCAGCTCTCTGGATGAGGGCGAGTCACCTGTGTCGGGTGTTGTGTGACAGCTGCGTTGTTCAAAGCCGAGGTGTAGGGTACAGGACCCACGCAGTGCTGGTTCCACGCTGTGTCATTAAGACAACTGGAGCATTTCAAGATATGGGCTGACTGGAGAGGATCTGGAGAGTAACAACCCTAAGGTGTTCATTCACAGGATCTTTTTTGTACTCCTGGATGTTATTCATCTGAAAAACACTGAGAGGATGCTAGATAACTTTCTGATATGTAAAAAAGCAGCTGCAAGGAAAGAAGAATAAACTGTTCTCTGTATTTGTAGGATAGAGCAGAGAAGTAGAAGGCTTTGGCTATGGTGAGATTTAGGTTAAACATGAGAGAAACTTTCCAAGCATGGGTAAACTTTGAAATGCCAACTCTGTTCCCTGGGTGGAGAGGACAACACGCTATGTCATCCTGGGGTGATACTTTGAGTATATGTGCATACAAAACTTGCTGCTGCAGTACAGTTATTCAGGCAGCATAGCAACTGCCATGATGTGAAGTGCCTCTCTTGCAAGTGCTGTATAGGTTCTGTGTGTTACAGCCGGGCAGGGACATGGCAAATTTGTGTGTGCACCTTTGGGTCCTTCTGCTTTCCCTTTTCCCTTTACCTCTGCCACTGGGGTTGCACAACCTTGAGAATGGCGCTCCCAAACAGATCCAAAAATGTGCTCTCCCCCACTTTTTTTTTTTCTTTCTTTTTTTTTTTTTCATTTAGGTCGCTGTTCAAACAGAGTGTAATAGGTGCCTCCTGAGGATGCATCAGTGGTGGACAGAAAGTCATGTAATATTTAAAAGGTCATCTGCCAGGCAGTCAGTAGATGAGAAAGTTGCCTCCAGTTTTCTGGGGAAGTGGTGTGTGTGTTTGTGTGTTTTTTTAACAGAGAAGACCCATTCCATAGTCACTGTACAACGGTTTGTATCCTTTAGGGCAATTTAAGAACATTTTCTCAAGTCTGTAGCAGGGCGGAGACTGCCTGGCTTCTCTGGATAATAAGCACAGTAAATTAAACAACTCTACCGCACTAAAAGCAGGCACTGAATATTCTTGGAACTTTCTGGCACTTGACCATTTGGAAAAGAAAGAGGGAAGATGGCGGGTGGGGAGGAGAAAGGGAATTTTTTATCTGCAAGCAACAACAACAAAAAACAAAGCACACGTGCACAAATCTTTATTTCTTGTCCAGAGTTGCTGTTGCCTCCCTCAGTGGATTCTTTCAGGGCATGGCTGGCTTCAAGGAGCCCTTAGCTCTCTGCACTGTATCATTCAGTGCTTCTCCCACGGTACTGTTCAATGCTTGTTGGCTTCCAGTAGGTGTTGCAAGGTATCTGCAGTCACTTCCAAGGCAGTCAAGGTTAAAACATCCAGTACTGCCTAGCAGGAGCAGGATAGAGGGATGCAAGGAGCTGCCCCAGCTTTTCTGTTAGCCTTCCTTTTGGATAGGACAAGTCCACAGATCCTTCTTGGATATCAAGACACAAATACTTTGTATGCCTCTTCTTTCCACCACATACTCTTCTTTTCCATCAACTTAGAAGAAATCAGGAATGGGAGATCACTTTGTTTCTTGGACCAGACAGCAGCATGATGTTTGGCTGTGGGTATACCAGGAATGATAGCTGTGTACATGCTACCAGGGGTGAGAAAGCAGGCGGGGAAAAGTGTTTCAGACGTTTCTGGGATCTTGGAGTTTTCTAGTCTTGGTGACTGGAACTTAGAACTGCAGCTAGCTGCTGTTGGGAGCAAGCAGGGGTTCAGGACTGCTGCCAGGTGGTGGTTTATATCAGCGCAGGTAACACGGGATCTCCCAAGTCCAGTACTGACACACTACTTCCTGTGTTCACATGCTGTTTAACTTCAGTAACCACATGCGGGAATTTTGTTGGCAGGACTCAAAAATCGATTGATAGGCTTTACAAGTACTGCTTCCTTTTGTTGACCAGCACTGGATACTTACTTGGCTTACGGAAAGTGAATGGAGATACTGCGCATTTGTTAGAATAACAATCCTTGTCTATTTGTTACATGATGTGAGCAGTTGAATATACAATTTTATACAAGTAAAGCAATGTATATCCTTGTTGGAAAATCAGTTTCTAAAACATTAAATCATTCCTGCTTCTTTCTTAACAGTTCTGTTCAAGCATCTATTCATTAGAAGGTCAAGAGGACCTCTTTTTCCCTTTGAAGAAGGCAATAACCACGCTGATATTGAATAATACCTAAGATCCTATCTGAGATGCATTTATGTAACTTTGTTGTGGTCAGACTTTTTTCTCTCTTGGCCCCTAATTGTGAAGCTACATTATATTTATACTAGGAAAATAGAACAGGCATCTGCGTATACGTGAATCAGAAAGATTGAGGGGTTACATACGAAAATATAAAATATGGCTAGTTACACATTCATGTTATTGCAATCTTTGAACCCAGGATGTGGCTGGAGACAAATAGCAAAGCTGCAAGCACCGCTACAGCTGAATGTAGGGCAGTCCAGAGGAAAAGATCTTTTGTTGTTGTTGTGTTTTATGTGTTGTATTGTCAAATATCCTTTGTACTCCTGTCAATATATGACAAAATATCTTAAGATTGAATGGCCTGTGGGCAAAGATAAATGTCCCCTCAAGGGAGAAAATGAGGCACAATGGGGATTTTTCCATTGTCATTTTTATATGTAGCTTGCCAAAAGTGGAAGCTTTTTTCTTTACAGGAGATGTGGGACTTTTTTTCTTGTACATTCTTAAGATGATAAAAATATCAAAAGAATATATTATTCACTTACCGCTTATGTTTTATTATAAACAAAGCCTTCTTTTATACCCTACAGTTTAACTGCAGATTTTTCTGGAAACAATAAAAGGGATTAGTGCTTAGGATTAGGACTGTTGTTGGTCAGAAGAGAATTACATGTACTACTTAGTGCTGTGTAGCTTTGCTTGCATTTCTCTTGTTCGTATTCCTGTATTGCTCAGCTACGCTCACTGTACCTGAACGTAACAAAAACAGCCCGGTGCCAAATTACACTCGAACATCTACAATTTCTGTGTGTGTATGTGGTCAGTTTGTGTTTGAAGAGGCGTTCCTCTGTTATTAGTGACATTTGAATCTTTCCAGGTTGAGCCAAAGGGGGAAGATTGGCATGTTTGCAATACAAAGGACATAGCACCGCTGGCTGCGGCTGCTGAGCGGGCGCTGTGTGTGAAGGCTCAATTAGTGCGTGCACGGGCTCTGACGGCATTGTGCAAGCGGCCAGGCCGCTTGGAAAGCAGCCAGGTGGCAACCCTACTTCAGAGCATAGCTGAACTTTTGCTTGCTTCCAGCTGTTTTTATTCCATCCCTACCCAGATGGCAAAAAGCAGAGGTGAGTTAAAGTGGAATGATGAGTTCTTTCGAAGCCAAAGAAAACTATGCTTGAGCAGCTCCTGCACTTTGGCTACTTTATTTTTAATTGGGAGTTTGTCCAAGATGCCCTAAGTTCAAACAGGGATCACTGCTGCGCCACACAAAGAAGCATAGTGTCTCTTTAGGACTTGGGATATATAATGGGAGTACTGAGCATGCTTACTTGGGTACTATTTTAAAATACCATCTAATTATAAATAACTGACAATAGACAGCTCCCCAGCTCTCATAATGTGCCCAGGAAAAGTTTGAATGAATAGGCTGCTTTTTTTGTCTGCCGGAGGAGTCTGGAATCGAATTCTAGATCTTAAATCCATGAAGTTGGTGGGGTTAAAGGTTTCTTTATGGGCGTCCTGAACCTAGAGAGCCCTAATGAGACTTTCCTGACAGGACTTCCAACTGTGCCACATGGGGAGATAGGGCTCCTGAAGCAGCTAAGATGCAGAGCCGCATTTGGTTTGTTGGTTAAAACAACCGCTTTCTAGCTGTGTTTGGAAATAAATAGGAAGCCAATAAAAGCATTTAGTGCAATGCTGACTGCTGACCTCCCACCTCTAGGTGGTTCCTCAGCAGCCCCCGGTGTTGAAAAGACACTTGGAAATGTTTCCTCCAGTGGACATCACTGTTTATAGCTGCTCCTGAGCAGGAGCTTTCTAGCAGGAGGAATGCTTGTCTCTAATAAAGGAAAATTTCAGCTCCCTTATTGAGATATTTTAAAGGAGTTGATTTGGATGACAACAGACTGGTCAGGAGTCTCATTATTGCTATGTTTTTCTTTTGGTCAGGTAGTTCTGTCATTCTCTTTTTCTATACTTATCAGATTGTTTATGAAGGTAACCATTTTGGATTCTTAAATTCMAGACCTGTTGCCTTGATTACAAAGGACAAATAAATACTTTTAATCTCTATTTTTTTCCCCAACTTTGGCAATATCAGTCTTCCATTGCATGCAGGACTGTTTCCATTCTAATTTAGTGTTACCACAGAGAGGGGGAGAAGTTTTTACATATAGATCTGTCATGTTTGGTTTATTTTCCATTTTAAACTAAGTTATTCAGCTTTCTTGTTCTCAGTATTTCTAACCCTTAATCAGTTTAGGTATGGCTCAACTTAGGGTTCTTTGCTCTTACTCTGAGCACTTCAGATATGTGATCTTGGGCAACTTCAAAAACAGAAAACTTTCTTCTGTAAGAATCTCAGCTTTCAATTAATTGGGTGACTCTGAGATTACATTTTTTTCCTTAAAATGTAAGATATCATGATAAATAGTTGGCACCATTCAACGTGTTGCAGAGTATTAAAACAGAGTAGTTTAAAGAATTGCTGAAATTTTCTACAGTGGTTTGTAAGTACCCAAGGTAATTGTTCTATTGGATCAATCATATAGCTAAATCTGTAAYGCTGATAGAACAAGTCTTCGGTTACATCTGATGATGATCAGCAATAATAAGCAGATTAATTATGATAGTGACAGAAATTTACTGTGTTTTGGAATGCAAATGTTAAGACATTGTTGTACTGAACTTTTTTTTTTCCTTGTGTGGGGGTGGAGAGTAGGCTGTGTTGAAAGATGTGCTTTGACTTGTTTATCTTGGATTCGTAAAAAGTAAAGGTTTCCCATTCTGAGATGTTTGTTCTGAAGGCTTGAAACAAACACAAACAAAGCTCAGTTATATCTAGGTTCTTCCTCTTTTTCCCCCTGCCCCTCACTAGTTTTCTTATGAACACAAAGAAAGCAAAATGCCAAGATTCAAATTCTGGGATTGCTAAAGTCAGCACCGATGGCAGTGGCACTAGAATTTCACCTGGTATTTATTTAAAATATTTGTACTCCTTTTTCCTGCAGTAGTTCAAGCAGGTCTTGTGAATCTTTGAGGTGCTGTCTCCTATGCTTTCACAGCTAGTGAAAAGCTTGTATTGGAACACAGTGGATTTTTCAGCGGCTTAATCTGTCCCATAGCCTTATAACAAGATTATGGCTTATGCTGATTTGTTGCAACAGCGCTGGTATATCCAGTAGTTCCAACAGCAAAATGCTAATCCTAAAGAAATAAAACTGTCTTCTTGCTGGCAGGCATGAGAAGAATAGGGGGAT
Organism: Apteryx rowi; assembly: GCF_003343035.1. Lineage (NCBI taxonomy): Eukaryota > Metazoa > Chordata > Aves > Apterygiformes > Apterygidae > Apteryx > Apteryx rowi. The sequence continues at coordinate 778,639 of NW_020449997.1, forward strand.
GGGAGTCTGCTCTCCTGGTAGGTAATTTGGTAGGTGGTAACTTGAGTTCAGCATCAGCTGGATTGAAGCAATTTGATTATATCTGGCTTTTGCAGAGGGATTGGGGATTGCAGAAGCCAAGCCGTGTCTCCTTTCTCTTGATTCTAATATACGTAATGCTCATCCTAAGCAAGGTTTGATTACAGTATGGTGGGGCTGGAAGTTTAAAAAATGCGTGAAGTACTGCAAGTAGCGATATTTGGCAGTCTGAGGGGAATGCTGCCTTGCCTCTTGCCTGCTGAACCCATAAGGTCAGTGAACAAACTGGATGCCCTGTTGTTCAGGCAGGATTGTGAAATTGTTGCAGTTTGGCCAGCTGTAGCTAACAACAGTTGTTTCTTCCACAGGAAAAGGTGTACGGAGGGGCTTCACCTAAGATAAAATATTTCTTGTAACTGCATCTTGCCCAGTTCTTTCTGAAGCTGCAAAAGATGCAGCCTCTTTCCTCCTATAGAGGATCTGTTTCACTCGATACTGTGTGTTGTGGTTATTGAAGCCAGGTTGATCCGAAATTAACAAAAATAATGGGATTCAGTTTTTTGATCTATTCTCAGCCCTGCCATTGGCACTCTCTCTTAGGGAAAACTTTCAAGTTCTCTAACTCTGATCCAGGAGAATTATGTCTTGGCATCACTGGTTTACATGAAGCAGTTAGTGCAGTCCTCTTTGTGCAACCCCTTCACTTGTCTTGGCTCTGTAAGTTGCCTTGCTGTAAGTTAACTTACTGCTCTTTCGGTTGGTCTGCCACATAGAGATACTATGCAAACATAATATCTAAGCTTCATTGTCTTTGCTGAATCTGTATTCTGTATTTGGGACTTTCGATGCTGGGCACTACTTCCTTCGACTCATTAAGCTCTTGGCTTATTCACACCTTGTCCGTGAAAGTAGCACTGGTTCTCTCTCCCTCCGCTGTCCAAGGCTGAGAAAAAAATGTGGGTTTTTTTTGTTTTTTTTTTTTGTTTTTGGTAATGGATCTTGCTGCAAAAGAGCAGTTTCAATCAGTTGCATGTCTCATTTTGGGTTGGTTGGGATTGGATAATTCCACTGGGTGTTTCCTATGCGACTTCTGCAGTGAAGTACCAAAAGGTCAGTGGAAACCTCTTGGTGAGTTTGTGAGACGTAACCTGAGCTCTCTTGTGGTTCAAGATATTCCCACGGTTAGGACTGCAGTCTTGTAAAAAAGCAACTCTGAAGTTCAGCTGTTTGGATCTTAATTTGAGAGACGGCACCCAAGGTTTTCAACCGACTTTTACCTGATCTTCCCTGCTTTAGTTGCCTGCCACTTTTTTTTTTTTTAACTTGCTTTTGACAAAAGAATGGAGAATATGAATCTTCTTAAACTCAAAATGACTATGAATCCTTACCCTGTTAGGGGAACCCTTTCACCTACTGAAAGATGTGGAGTCTATTCAGTTGATGAAACTTCAAATCAAAGTTATTTTGAATCTGTTTGGAGAGAAGGGTGCTTGGCAGGAATTTGAATTATGATAGAAATTCTGGTTGATCCAGATAACAGGAACCAGCCGAATAAGTGAATATGCTCCTGGAATGGAGCAACTTCATGGAAACACATACTTAAAACTACTTAAAAAATTCATTGAGAAGGATGAAGGAAAACTGGAAGGTGAGGTTGATTGCTAACGGTCCTCGATACAGCCAGAATTTCTATTCCAGATACTTGTGTTGCTATCTCAAAATGCTGTGTAGCTGGGGACAGTTTGTTACTCTCATCCACTGTGCTCAGACAAAGACAGTCAGATGAGACCACTGGCAGTCTTTCCTAATGAATTGGTCTGCTTTAAATTAAAAATTTAGTATAATACACTTTATAGGCCTGAGATGATTAAATTTTAAAGAGATTTTTTTTTTTTTTTCATCTTGCTCCTAGAAACAACAATATTTACCCTTTTAGTTCACTGGCAGTCCATGGTTTGTTTTTTGCATGATATACTTCCCATTCAAGTTGTTTTGCTTTTCTTTAAACGAAGAAGTTTATCTGACTAAATAGATAACTTCTTTTATAATTTTCTTTTTGTGTCTGTATGGAATGACAAAATGAGACTGATAACATGGAGAGGCTTTCAAAGCAGGTTTTTCTTCTGTAGTAGTAGTCTTCTCCACAATTGCACGCCCTTTTTACTTCTCTCTTCTTAGATGTTTTATGCAATCGTAACTCTTCCAAGCATCTGTTCAGTCAGAGTGACACCCCCCCTGCCCCCCTCTCCCAATTTTTAGTCCTTTTAGTCCCAGTATTTGCTTATGTTGCCATAGGTGGTGGTGTTCATGTAATGGTTGTGGGTTTTTCTTTTTTCTTTTTTTTTTTAACTCCTTTAAGAAACTTTTAAACTTACCCCATTCAAATTCCCCTCACTGCTTCAAAATGGAAAATTCAGATATTCTCACCCTGTTGAACTCTACCTCTGACCTTTGTTATAGACCAGCATGTTACTTTGGCAGAGGAAATAGTACTGGCAGGCTGAACAGCTCATTGTAACCAAACCAACCCAAATTGTAACCAGTAACCAAAACTACAGTGTCAAAGCTTGACCCGCCCCCCCTCCCTCAAATAAATGTTGAATTAGGGTGTCTGTTACTCTTTGACATTCACTGAGGTATGTCTCTGTAGATGGATACCCAAGGGATAATCTACAATATGATGCAGCATGAAGATTAATTAGTGTGATTCCTCCCCTCACCCTCCTTCAAGGTTCAGAAAGGAGTTATTTGTCGTGAGAGCTGAGTTGGTGAGCAGGTGTGATCTGAAAGATATTTTTAAAAATTTCCATTGTCCTAATTTGAATATTCAGACTTAAGAAGTTTGTGTTTCTTCCCCCAAAATGTCAACTCCAAACTCAGCATTATACAAGAAGAAAGGTTTAAGTATTGGTAAAATAATCTGTAGGAGAAGAAGCACCTGTTCAGCCAGGGAGATGTTGCTATGGTAATATGACTGAGTGCTGGAAATGAAAGATTATGTATTGATAGCATCCTGGTGGATTAGAAGTTGGATGGGAGCAATTCCTGTGCGCTGGCCCAGCTTCAGTTTGTCTGCAACAGCATAACCATTAGATAGCTATAGATGAGGTCAATGCTTTTAAAGAAAAAAGGCTATTTGCTCATTTGTTTGTTCTCTCCCCTTGATAACAATTATTCAGGTGCTTTCAGATGGTCACGTATGGCAGCACTGAAGGTATTTGATTAACCAATAGTATATAGTAGGTTCATCTTCTACTGAGTTGTTCCATACTCTTTTTTTTTTTTTTTTCTCCCCAATTGCATGTCTCAAAGAAAGAAAAGGTTATTTAGGAACATGCAGTCTTGTCCTCTTAAGTGAAAGAATTCATACTATCCTTTGAATTTAGACTCCAGTGCTAAGATTAGGTGCTAAGCCTTAAAGATACTGGAAAACTGACTACCTGGAATTCTGTTCTGGACCCCATTGCCCATGCTGTTTGTTTGTGTATGTTTTTCAAAGAATCTGTGCTCTTACTAACATAGAAGCAGCTATACTCAGTGTGGTGGTGGTTTTAAACACTAGCAATGCTTCTGTGGCTGTTTACATCAAATGAGACTAAACTGAAGTTCACAGTGAAAAATTTTTGTGATACAGCCTGACATAGACAAGGCCTTGATCATTTTGCTTATTTGTTTTGCATGGAACAAGGAGTTGCTGTCTGTCATCTTCTGTGGACAGTTATGCATATTTTTCAAGAGATCAGAAACCCAAACATTGGATAAGAAGTGAATAAGAAGTGAAGTACTGGGAGGTGTTTGAACAGTGTATAAAGAGTGAGCCCACTGGTGAAAGGAAACACAGACTCCCAGTTGAGAATGGTCCTGAGTTATGATGGATTCTCTTTAAAGGCAAAAAGATCCTGTGGTAGCCAGCCTGGTTTTAAGACCTCATGATACATGAAGCCTACCTTGAAAAGGTTCCTGTTATCCCCGATGCTCACAGACCCTCTTTGCCAAGAAGGCTAAAACTAGTGTGAATAATCTGCAGTTAGTAGGTTCTCCCTACTCACAGTTGGGTGTTTCTGACCTGTGCTCAGTCTCTTGAGGTGCTCTGTCTTGGCGGTGCTAGGCCCTCTACTTCCCATTTTTAGAAGGGGGAACCCTGTGCTTTTATGCCTTGGCTTCAGCTGTTACCTGCTGTGAATCTTCCAGTAAGTTCAAAAGAAACTGAGTTCCTCCTAAAATGTTACCTCTTTTGGGAACTATGTGACTAGCAAATGTTTGCAGAAATACAAGTTGGCATTTTCAAAAATGAGCCAGCTTTTATTAGTTGACTGGTGTACAGTGTTGTAGATTCCTTCTTTTGGGGTGGAAGAGTGAAGCTGGCATTCCCGTTTGTGCAAGTGTGGTGACCTGTCTCTGACCTAAAACATCTCTCTGCACCAAGCAGTGAATTCCATATTACTTTCTTGGGAGCCTTTGTGGTGGGATCCTATTTTTTTCTTTTAAACAGAGGACTGTAACTTCATTTCATACTAGCTGTGGCTGTGCTTTATTTTTCATGATACTATAGGATACTGTTAAGGTGTGTGTTAATGCATGGCCTGTTTGACCCTCAGGAAGGGAAAGGATCGCTACTCTTTGTCCAATGCAGAAGATATCATGTGCAAAAGCCTCCTCAGTGCTATGTTAGCATGATTAGTAAAATAAGAATTTCAGTTCTTTGTTTTTTTTCCAGTTTCTAAGCATTCTGCTTTCTCTTGCCTTCCCGGTTACAAAATAAACCTTGGTTGCTAGTCCTCCCTTGTAACGCTAGGCATGTGTTGACAGTTCTTCATAGTTAGTTCACAGCAGACATGCTTACCTAACCAGACAGCTACCTCTTTTTGCTGTTCCAGAAATTAACTTTCCGGTCCTAGCAAATGTTAGTACAAGCATGAATGGAAACAAGTTGAGGTGAGTCATGTGTGTATGTTAATTTAAAAAAAAAAAAAAAAAAGAGGAATTTATTTTCCTTTTATTCTCCATGTTAACGCCCACTAATTATGGGTCATCTTATGTAGCCAGATACTGTTCAATCAAGCCCCAAATGTCCTAAAACCAGCTCATGCTATTAGTCTTTTTTCCTTTTGTCTTTTAATTTCAGCATTGGTACTGAAGCTGGGATCTGTTTCTTACAAAAAAAGAAAGCATCTGACAGAGAGGAGAGATACTGCTTTTGGTAGGATTTTTTGTTTGTGTGTTCCAAATAACCTCATTTAGGTATTGTCTCAGCTCCAGAAGCCACCTGTTTCTGAGGGTATTGGAAAAGGTTGAGAGTGCTGGAGAATACATAAGACATAGAAGAGGCATTTTTGTAGATATCTGTCTGACTATCCACTGAAATGATTGCTGCTGAGATTTTCCTATATAATAACACGTTAGGAGGCTATGGAACCTTAGATGGAATAATTAAAGCCTGCCACCTACTTAACTGGCCAAGGCAGGCTGGGGGCTACGCTTAATTGTACAGCATCTGTTACCTGGTTGCAGATGGAGTTCAGACTTACTGAAAACACATGGCACAAAGTCTGGATGAGTTTTCCCTGGGGTTTAGCAGGCATCTTCTTCACCAGCTATTTCACTAAGCAATCTTCAGTTTCTTGTGAGGTCTTAACTCTTTTTTATTTTTAAAGCTTTTCATTCCAGGAAGAGCAAAGTCTGCATGCTTGAACTAATGCACAAGGGGCAGCCAAAAGCTCGCTCTGTGATGAATGAGATAAGAAAAATGTCTCCTTAACCATCTTCCTGGCATGAGGAGATGGTCTCTAGCTCATCTGGCTTGTTAAAATGGTATCTGTTACGTTGCAAGAACCCTGAATGTGACTTCCTCTTTTTCTTTGACTTGCTCTTTACCTACTATTTAAATGTCTCCAGACGTGAGCTTATGCTCTAAGGCAGTGATGCAGACTCCTAGCCAAGATGACAAAATGTGTGGCATTATAAAATGTTTATATTCCTGTAGATCGCTGCTTATTTTTAGCGGTGTAGTTTGTGTGAGTGAATGAGTCATGTTGTTCTTCACATTTTGCAGTAACTTGAATGTCAGTTTCTCAATACTAGAATGAAAAACTCAAAAAAATTTTTGTTTCATTATTTTTCTTTAGTGGTTGGTGTTGAAACATCACTGCTATCTTTGGCAAACCAGAATACGTGGAACTTTCAGGAATTTTGTTTTGTGGAACTTAATGGGTCAGGCTTTAATTGTTAATCCAGAAGGAGGCAAAAAGGAGATGGGAGTGCTCGGACTTTTCAAAATTGGAATGGTCTTAAGTTCTACTTCCGAGGCTTTACCATAGACACTTGGAAATTGTGAAATGCCAAACAGTATAAAAGTGCCCATCTCTAGAAAGTAAATGGTGGCAATAACTTAGAGAGAGGGCAGTGCATGCTTCAAAAGAAACATGCTACTTTGTGTGCTCCAGTGTTGCCATATATAAACTCAGTCCCTGCACATAGCCAACCACTGTTTTCTCGTCTGGTTCTGAAAACTGCAAATGAGAACAGGAATTCATCTCTGAACTCATAGACTGAGAGAGCCTGCTCCCAGTCTTTCTGTGATTTTTGACTGTTAATCTGAGACTGGGATTTTTACAATGACAGAGTCAAGATTTGGCAAATGTGAGTGATTGTATTTTGGAACTGGAAAGAAGTATTAAAGAAGTATTGGCATTTAATGAAGGTGGCATTTAATAAGCCTGGGAATCTTAATTAAGCAATTACCTTTTGTTAACTGTATCAACGTGTGAAGAATTTTCTTTTCAGAGTCAACATTCCCTCTGCAACTGCCTCTGAACAATGGTGTGGGTTTTGCAATATTTGTAGTTTTTAGAAATTCTGTGAAAATGGAGCTTTGCCAATCAAATAATTTAAAAAATGGTAGGCTGCTAACATTTTCTTACATTTGATTTGGAATGAATACGTGAACAGCTGTTACGGTGCTGCTTCAGCGATGCATGATGAAGTAGCCCAGCTACTGATCTCTGTCGCAGTGCTTATAGGATGACAGCTTGTGTAGGAATACACTGGCTAACTTTTCAGTTCAGAGGTGTGATACTTCTGTTGTTAGTCATGGTTGGGTGTTGACGATTTACTTAAGATTTACATGCTGTTAGCGAATCATGGGTTTCTTAGGCTTTAATATGAATAAACTTGACTCATATTTTGGAAAGTAGACGACAACTTTGGAAGGGGTGGGGAAGTGCATGTGATAATTCATTGCTTCTCTGGCTTTTATTTGGGGGGGGGAACAGCTCAAGTACTTGCCTGTAGATTCTTTGTAGTGGTTTAATTATATTTCAGGCTTCTGGGGTGGGGAGGAGAGGGCAAGAAGATGCAACTAATCCGTATTTGATCATAACAGACAAAATTGTTGCTAAAGATGAGTGGCCTGTGTTCTCTGTTTTCTCATGACGTCTGATCTTTATGTAAGCAGTAGTGTAGGAGTATGCTGAGTAGGTGAGAACGGGGTTGCATAGTTTGTGTATTTGAAGCCTGATGACTTCTCTCCTGCATAGTTAAAATGTGATTAATGAAAGGCTTGCGTTACTGAAACAGGAAGAAGATCAGATTGGATGTGTGTGTGGCTGTTTGCAAGGTATGGTCGGCTGAGAAACGCAGAGAGGGCTAAACGCTGGGTGTGCTTGGGCCAGGAACAGAGTGGTATAACCAGGGTCAGAGATGTTTCCTGCCTGGAAGATTCTTCTCTCCGTGAGAGAATCAAGTGACAAGGAGTGTCTTCCTATTAAGCAACTTCAGGAATTTGGTTCATCCACAGTAGGAAAGATCAGAACTACATACTGAAGAACAACATATTGCATATTGTGAGGGAGTCAGAGAGACCTTAAATTCCAAGTTACGTCCTCTCCACCACCTTTCCTCTGCTCAAACTTCCATGACACAGTATGAAATTCATTTCCTTTTTAATGCGTTTGAGCAAATAATTGGTGTAATAAGAACTGTGGTTTCCAAAGTTCTGTTTAAAAACTACAGCTACTTCCAGCTGCAGGCTTAATTATGTAGTCACTCTTGGGCCTGCCTTAATGTCTTTTTGCACTCACATGTCCTATCCAGTTTTAACAGAGTAGCTGCTTAAACAGATGATGGCATGTGAGCTGTGACTGGAAGCATCTTTGCATAATGGATGTCTTTATTTTACTGAGAAATTTTCTCAGACTCTTCAAGGGTGACCCATACTATAATTATTTCCCTGCAATCCTGGACATAAAATTCAGCCTTTATTTAGGTAATGTTCTGGAATTATAACTTCAAATTGTAAGGCATAGAAAAAAACATATCAGAGATGCTTTGTATTTCCTTCAAAACTTGTTTACCATTGTCAGTGAAACTACTAAAATACTAGTTCATCCCTTAGGTGTCATTGTTTTATTTTGTTTTGGGATGGAATAATTAGTTGTTGCCGTGGTTTATAGAAAGCATGAGTGTAACACTCTGAACTGAAACATGAGTCTTGGTTAACACTGTATATTATTATTATAATGTTTTCCCTTGAAATTGTAAAGGTGGTTGTTGTAGCAAGCTGAAGAGAATTTTTATGCGTTATTAGGAGTAGTGTTGTGAGCAAAGAGAACAGAAGGTGCTCAAAGGCAGATGCTTTGGTAAAATTGAGCAGGTGCATGATGCTTTTACCAAATAACTTAATTCCTTTCAAGATGTGGAGGGGATTGAAGAGTTTTCCTCTGTTGTATGGCAATTTTGCTGCTCCTCCTTAGGCTTTCTGAGGTCCCTTCTCCCATGCTCCTAGCATACTATGGGTGCAGGTATGGTGCTATCAGATATTAAACAGACTGTCTTCTTTATTGGGATGCCAAGGAACATGTTCCAAGTAGCATTCAGAAACCAGTGCTTGAAATGTCACATTCACTTGGAGGCTGCTGTCTGTGCTATGAATAAGAAGGAAACCTGAAAATAGTACCTTCATGGGAGAAAGAATAACTGGTACTGGTGAGCTCCTTCTGCCTTTGTTTTGGGTTTCCTCCCGCTGTTACAAGAGATTATCCATGTTTATAAATTAAAGCCAGACAGGTGCAAAACAGGAGCTCTTTTTGAGGTTTAACTGGCCATGGAACAGCAGACCAGGAGAGTCCATCTCTTGAAATCTGCAAGTTGGGATGGGTCTCTCCCTTTCCTAGCCAAGTATAAGTTTCTGGAGAGACTACCTAGAATTGTGTGGCCTGTGAATGTCAGAGCAGGTGGTCTTAATGGTTTCTTCTCATTTTAAAATCTAAGAATTCTCACACATACCAGTTGTTGTATTTTGAATTGTGTAGGAGGGTATTTTTTGATAGAATGAGAGCGTGAAATCAGGCAGGAATGGCAGTGTGGTAGCCACTGCATACAGTGGAAATGATTGCCTGGTGTGGACATAAAAAAAAAAAACAACAATGGGAAGTGTCTCTCTTTTTGCAGAGACTGAGCAAGGAAAATATCTGCCGTCTAAGACTGAGAAAGTCTAATTCTTCCCCTAACTTAAGAATATCACAGGGCAGTGAAGAGAATGTGCAATTTGTTGTCTTAGCTGAAGGGAATGGATTTTGTCCAAACTTGATTCCAGGGGTAAATGACTTGCTTTATTTTTGGCTGTAATGGCAGAGGGTTGGTGGGAAAGAGGGAAAATGAAATCTAAAGCTTCCTGTGTTTAGTGCCCAAGTGTTCCTGAATGTTCGTGCGACATGTGCATGTGTCTGCTTTAAAGACAACTTGCGAAAGACCCACAAAGTGTCAGATACATATTTTAAGCACGATGCACAAAGTTGCATACAACAGGGCGTATCATAGCAGATTGCTCTTACTTCTTTACAACCCTGTTCAGTACGCTTTTCTCAAACAGTGTATCGTATAGCAAATAGCTTATCTGCCATGACTCTTGCAATTGCTGGAGAGCCAAGCCAAGCACTTTTGTCCTGATTGGACACTGCAGCCAATGTGTGCGCTTAGGAGGGGTAAGGGTACTTGCTGGAAATGCAGAGACTTGAGGATTTGACGGGGCAGAGGAAAAAAGGAGAGCTCTCAGGCAGTGTTTGGGATGGATTTGACAAACATCAAAGTACAAGAAAAGATATTGCAAAGATGAGTTGGACATGACCTGGATTTTGGGTTTTTTTAGTTGAATTTGTCAGTGAGAGAAGACTTTGCATGTTAAAGTTTTTTGTTAAGTGGCAAGATTAAGCTTACAGCTATAGGAAGGGCTAATTGAGTAGTGAGTGGGAAAGGGATAGAATGATGGAGTTAAAATCTCTGTATCTGAAAGTATGATACCTAATTACTTAATAGCAATGAACAAGACTTGGCTTCAGATGGCTATAGGTTAGTGTGATGCTGATCTTTTAGCATATGAAAATGCACTTTTGTCCTGATACCTTGCAAAACCTAACAGCTGATTTGTTTGTTCATAGCTTTCCTCTATTTAAAAATCAAAATAGCTCTCAAGGATTCGTATTATGTGAGATAGGTAGACACAGATGGAGATATGAAAGCCTGCTTGTTTAGAAAGCTGAAAAAGGAGCCCCAGAGCCATTGCTTGAGTAATCAGAATTACATCTCTGTGGTACTTGTATTCAAGCATTGTTGTTTTGTTTTTTGTTTGCTTTTTTCCTTTAATATAAAGTGCTTGCATTGCAGAATGAGTATTGTCTAGCATTAAAACTTGCTTAATTTGATTTTTAAATATCAAAATGTCTGAAAAAATAAGCAGTAATAGGAAAAAATTGCTTATTGTTAAGTTTCCCTTATTATTCATGCAAAAAATGTGATTTAAGAAAACTACATGTGTTTTGCAGGAGAAGCTGTAGAAGGCCTTCGAGAGAGTGATTATCTTCTGATTCATTCATGCCGACAGTGGACAACAATTACAGCTCACAGTCTGGAGGAAGGTCACTACGTCATAGGGCCAAAGATAGAAATCCCTGTACATTATGCAGGTAAAGCTATCAACCTGAAATAGAAGTTCAAAGAGAATAAATTGCCTACCAATTACATTGATCATTTTATTTGACAGAGAGAAGCTATGTGTCTGTCAGTGACTGTGATTTAACTTTTTAATAATGTCACAGAGCACAGGAGATACTGGCTTACTCCCAGGGCTAGATGTATTTCATCGGGCAGCACATTGACAGAATACATGGCTACACAGAAGAGTCAGTTTTAATTCCAGTCTAACCAATTGCCAGTATTTTTCATCTGTGATGTTGGTAACAAAGTATGGAAGTTTGAAAATGCCATGAAGTGTTCAATCAAAGATGGAATGGATTTTACACTTCACTGCATACTCAAGTTGGGGGGGATTTTTTTTAATATTTCCATGTTAAAAATCAGAGATCATTCATAATAATACTGAAGCTAACAGTATTAGCTACTGGGAAGTTAATGCTTCTCAGTAGCTTCTTGTCACTGACTGCCTTTTTGGATGATGCAGTGTTACTGTTGTTCCATGTACATATAGTGCAACTAACTAATCAATACTTACTGTACGATTTCAAATTAGTTTTACTTTCTTAAGAAGTTATTTCTAATGATGTTTCCTACTACTTAATATCCTTTTTCACAAGTTGGATAAGAGAATACTATACAAGTGGGGGATACTTATCTAACTGCAGTAAGATACAAAAATTTACAAAGCTGGAAAGTGTTAACTGAAGGAATCATCTGGAAAGAAGTGGAACTTAGTACCATGCTTTTACTCTGTCTTTGGTATAGCCAATTGTTAAATGAGTAATCTGTTCAGCTCTCTTACTATGTCATTTAAAATGTTGGTGTAATGAGAGTGTGCTTAGTTGTATAAGAGCTGACTGAAATTTTTTGGTTTAACCACATCAGTGCTGTAACTGCAGTGATGCACCATATTTCAGTGATGGAACTTATTTCAGTTGCCTTGTTCCGTGCCATTTTTCCTTGGAGTTGACTTCTGGAAGGTTGATTTGTTTAAAGCCACTTTTAAAAGCTTCAGACTCATGGCACATGATGTCATAATACACATGGCATTAAAACCCTCTGAATTTAACTTTCTTAGTATAAACAGCTTCTAGTGCTTATGCTTAGTAACAGCTTTTTTTTTCTTTTTATACCTCCTGACTGCTTAAGCCTCAGTGCAGAACCCAGATAAGCACCTCACATCCTACAAACTGAGTGGTGCACTTCAGAATCCTCACTGTGATTCCTGGAAGAAGAACAGGAATTATTTGTGTGAAAGAAGATTGGACTCTTTAAGAGTTTAGTGAATCTTGGATCCTAGTTTGTAAAGAACTTAAAAAAAACATCTGCTAAGCAGGCCTTCCTGACTCTTTATTCTTCATTCATTTGTGGCTTATTTACATAGATATTGGCAAAATCAAAATCTAAACTGGTTGGACTGTCCCCTAAAATATATATTTTGCTTTCAAACAGCCTCCAGAAGGTTCCCTTCCATAAACCCCTCACTATTGAGATGAAAAGATAAGAAAGTTCAGAAACTGCCATTTAGTGAGGGCACTTGCTAAATGTGTGATGGGTTCTGACACTGCCAAAAATGCTCAGTGCTAACTTGCAATATTGACCTGTGTGGTATTGTTGTGCTATGGGCTCATCTTGAAACGAGGGAAGTGTGTAAGCCTATGAAGGTTAGTTATTAGAGCACTGCAGTCTGGTGCGTGGGTGCTAACATCTAAATGTATTCAGAGACATCTTCCATATCCTAAAGATAAATTTATGCTGCAGTTGACTGCCATACAGAGATCTCTAAGTTAACACTAAGTGAGCTTTCAGCTCTGCATTGTGTGGTGTGCTGTTGAGTTACTGATTTTGGGATCCAGAACCCTGCGGTATAGAGGCTAAGTTTAATGTAGCTGCCTAAAAAGACTTATTATGTTGGGTACTGTCCTTGCTGCAGTTATGCTGCTAGTTCTGGAACTAGCTTGGGCATCTGCTCTGCTCTGCAATAAGCTGGAAAAAGGCTGGGAGATAGGAGCGCTCCAGGATCATTAGTCTTCCTGAGGAGGAAGTGTTGTTACTGATGGGTAGGGCCTTCAGCTGGTGATTGCCTTGTGAGCTCACTGGTGCAGCCCCTTGTTTGCATGCAACATCTTTGTCTTTTACAAAAAACACAATTGGAGCAGTTGGCAGACTGCTTTTATGAGGTACTGCCATTAAGTTTTTGTTTTTAGAGCAGGGATTTTATGTCCTTGTAGGAAAATGGTTCTAAATTGTATTGCTGTGTAAATTTAGGGTTATAGGACTCAGCTGATCTTTGCATGCTGTGAGTTCAAGCTTCTGTTGAGTGAGACATGTAGTATGAACACCCAGTTGTGGGTGAACACCCACTGTTTAAGCCGCCTACCAGAAAAAACCTCAGACATTGAATGTAAGAGTTCATTTAAAATGACTTTCCAAGCTTATTTCTACTTTACAATTTTGTTGGGGTGGTGATGGTGGTAAAGAGTTACTCTGTTAGTGTGGCAGATTGCACAATGGTTTTGGTTGCAGCTGTGAAGCAGAAAGGGAAGTTGAAATTAATTTCATTCTCCTGAGACTGTGAATATAAGTACTACAAAGTCATCGCTCACATATGTAAATACTAGTATAAAGTAAATCTTATTTTGCTACTTGCCAAATCAGATTTTAGTGTCGTTATTAGACCTAAATATCAATAAAGCCTTATTAAAGAAGAAAAAGGCTGTATTTCATTTAAGTGAAGTCTCATTAATGGAACCTCTGTGTTCTGCTGTCCTGCTGATGGTACCTTCCTGACTGAGAAACTGCTATAGGTGTTTGCTTTTGTGGATGTGCAGTATGGTCAATTTTTTGCTATTGTCGTCAAGAAACAGTCATATGACAGCTGTTAGTCTGAGCATTCCCTCTTGAATACTCTTTCCAGTTTGCTTCTCTTTAGAGTAAAAGCTAAAGTTAATGTAGCATCTAGTTCAATTTTCATGTAATTAAAACCAAATGGCTAATGTGTTTCCAGCTCTTAAAACAGAGGAGGTCTTCACGTGCATATAGAATGAAGAGCAGATCAGAATTACTGCCCTGGTAGTGTCCCGGCTTGGTATAGGAGAGCAGACTTCATGAGAGTCCAAGATACACCATTACAACTTATGGATGTTGCTGCGGTGTCCTTTCCTTTGGTACCTATAGTTTATACTTGATGCTTAAATGGAAAGCAGTAAAGACCTTGTTATGAGCTAGCTTTATATAATTCCTGGTACTATGATATTCCTAGTACTAGACTTATACTGTAAACAAAGAACGTGTGCCATCTCTACCCTCCAGCAGATGACAAATGTTACCATACTTTTGGCTTAGGCAGGGCTTTATATCTTTACCTTGGTAAATGCGTACTGTAGTAACCTCTGGAAAATACTATTGTATGATCTGAATTTGGAACACAGGAGGCATTTTGATATTTTGCATTAGACTTCACTGTGCTGCATCTTGTCAAGAGGAATGCCTCTTTCTTCTGTGCAGAGGTGGCTGTAGGGAAGGATTTGCAACACAGGTATTCCTGACCACTTCTCAAACATATTCCTGAAAACTGGAAGTGATTTAAGTAGCTGTATGGAGGCCTCAGATGTTGTCTGGCCCGGGTGTTATGTTCCAGGGCTATGCAGCTCAAAACCATCAAAACAGTTTTTGAGGTTTTATCAGCTTAAGCCACAGAGGTCTCCTGCTCTGACTTGAAAGAGCTGAGGTTCAGACTAATGTAAATGTCTGTGTTACATGGCCACATTTAGTTATGTGTGTGGATTACTGCTTTGAGAGTTTATAGAATTGGATGTGGTTGCTTAAAACTTGCTGTATGGGAAAAGCAGTGCAGAGGGCTGTAGAATGAATCACATGTGTGTGCGTACTCTCACCTGTGCAATGTAATCTTTTTCCAACAGGCTGTACTGATATTGATGAGTGTTTGCAGGGGAAGAAAAACTTTCTTTGGAGGAGTTGGAGGCGACTGGGTTATTTTGCTCAAAATATTCACTATCATATTCAATTGGATCATAACAAGACCTTTACGATTGTTTTTAGGGCTTTATCTTTGTTGTTGCAACTGATGGTTCATTTGCTGTCCTGTCCTATTTGCTACAGGGTTTTTCTCCCTCTGAAAGCAAGAACTCCTCTTCTGAGGTGATGTTCAAACAAACAAAAATGCACATGTAAAATTCCCTTTTTTAAGCTTCTGATCAGCTTTGCCCAGGGTTGAGAAGGAATTACCTCCTGCATCAGTGCTGCCATCTACGCGTTCCTACAAGGTAGCTAATAAAGAAAATATTTCTATAAGAAATTAGAAAGTAACACCCTGTTCCAGGGTGTGCCACATTGTAATGTATCTGGGGTGTTGGAAATACTCGTCCTGTGACCTCATGCCTCCCAGCCACATAATGAAGGTGAAGGTGTACAATTACTAACACAGAATAATCACTTGTACCTTGTCTGGTTGCTTACCTAAGTATACTGATAGCTTTCCTGATGTCTTTTTAAATGAAGAAATGTAAAACCTTGTGATGTGACCCTTTCCCAGGTGGGGCAGCTTGTGGGAATGAGTCAGATATCCCTTCTCTGATTTTAGAACTAGTGTACAATGAACATCCTACTGAAACCTGTTTCTACTGGTTTGATTTATTAATCATGGAGCAGTGCCTGATAGGCCTGTTCCTTGTTGCATCCTGTTAACAGGGAGGAAGACACTGTCTGCAGATCTTCTCAAGAGTGAACTTGCCTTTTCAGTTGTGGGGCTGGAGAGCTCGCGGAGGTTTTGCAACATGCAGCTTCAGAAGTTTCTCTCGTGTCCAGAGACGTGCCTGCCTCTAAGACACAATTTTGAACTTCCAGCAGGCGTACTACTACCTGCTCTGGGATAGTCAGAGCCTGGACATTAGGAAAGCAGAGTACTGAAGTATGGTGCGAGTTAGCCATCTCTTAGTTGTCTTGAGATGTTGACAGCAGCTACTGTTGCCAAGTACCTGTCTTGAGTCCGTTTCATCCTTGGTCTGGAAGAGCTTGAATTTTGATTTTGGTGATACTGGGCACTGCTAGCTGTTTACTAATACATTCGGCCTTCTCTAGGTATGCTCTGTGGCTCTCTTCATGGCTTTGGAGAGAGGAACAAACATCAGATTAGTCTCTGGTTGACAATTTTATAGTATTTATTGCTGACTTGTATCACTTTGCGGGCAGGGGCGCTCTCTTCCCTGAACTTCAGTTTAGCCTTGTCCTTCCCTAAAGTCTGCAACTTAATGTTGTCTGCTCTCTGTGGTAGGTGGTGTTGGGCCAGGTGCCCTTTTACTCAGCTTTGCCTCACTAGAAATAGAAGATGGAGGCAGGGAGAGCTAAACCTATTCTTTTGTGTAAGTGGAATAGTACAGCTCTGATGTAGTAATTTTTAGGTTCAAAGAGGTGGGTGAGATCTGAAACAGGGAGGGACACTATTTTGGGGTAGGGAGCTTATTTAGGTGATCCTTTCCAGCAAACAGATACACCACTCCCTGATATGAGACGTGTTTTGCGTTTTAATTTGTGTTTTGCTTTGAACTTAGCCTGGCAGCAAACTATCAAATAGTTCTCCTGGAGCTCTTGTGCTGTACAGCTGAATATAACGTCCAGAGAACAGGGCCTGAATTCAGTGTTTCTAAAAGAGGCAGGCTGTTGTGTGTGTGGTGGTGGTGGGGAGTGTTAAATGATTAATGAATGCATGGCCTCAAAAGAAAAGCAAAACAAAAATCAACCCACATTTGTAACCCCCTGATACTCAAGGGTTTTTTTTGTTTTGTTTTGTTTTTTTTCTTTCAGAAGACTATACTTGATAATCTGGAAAGCAATTGCAGGTTTAAAAGCTTTTCTTTGCAGGTACCACTAATAAAAGCATTGCCACCAGCATATGATCTTCAAACTTTTGAAAGAGAAATATGACTTTTCTAACTCCAAGTACTTGATTGTGTGAAGTTTCCTGAGAATTGCCACCTTTTTCTCCCTAGAGGCAAAAAGAAAGAACATCTGCAGAGTAAGAGCACTCACATTTGTGAGAAGTGCTTGGCTCTTCAGTTAACAAGTCTGAGACCAGGAATCTCTGAAACATTTGTAACTCCCCATGTAGAATCATTCAGTACATTTTCTCTCAGGGAAATGATTATGTCTTAAAAGATATTTACCTGCTTGTTATTTTGTTTAACTGCTCCCTTCTTTTCCCCACCAAACATTACATTTTTCTATTCCAGGGAATCAAGACTGTAATCTGGCAGCTGTTTTCATATTCTTGGATTTTTCAAACCTCTTACTGAGAGGTAATGGATGAATTACTCTCCCATACATTTAACGAAGTGGGATTGGTTTGTTTGTTTACACAGGCTTACCTTTAACATGTTTAGCTGATACCACTCTTCCCCATGTTCCCATCCGTTTATGTTATTCCTTGTTCTGTGCCAATTTAAACTTTGGCAAATATCTCTCCATTGACCTACAGTTCAATATTAAGTCACAGCATTGAAATGCAAGTACTGAAGATGTGGGGAAAAACTGCTTATTTCTTTTGCTTCTGTGGGATCATGTTCTTCCAATTCCTTCATTTTTTTTCCCACCGTTACCCAGTCCCATGAAGTAGCAGCTTTTTATATAAGGTTAATGAAATATTCCTGCTTTGTCGGATCCCCAGGATTGAAGCCTCACTCTTTTATTTTGCATTTTGTTTTAGACCTATTTGGGAACATGTATGTAGGTTTTTCTGGTTTTTGTTTGCTTGCTTGCTCACTTGCTTCTTTTTTGTTGAACAGTAGTTTGTCCTGAGCCGAAAGAGTTTGCTCTAAGCATATACTGTACTTGCTTTCTAGTATCATGTGCTGATGACTTTCCACAATGCAAACTATGGATCAGAAATACCTTTTCTGTGTGGGGAGACGATTCAAAATTAGCTTCCAGTGAGACATCAGTGTGCAATTCTGCGTAAGGCTGCACTGCTGAGAATGTCTTGCAGTACTCTCAACATGAGGTCTCTGGAGTCGGGCAGACTTCTTGTGTGGTGTCCAGTTTCCTTGAAGTTATCATCCTCATAAATTAAAATCAACAGACTGAGACTGCTTCTCTCTTTTTGTATGTATGTGTGTATACGTATGTATAGAAATGTCTGTGAGAGAATTCTGGAGTCTCTCATCTACAGAGTTTGTAGAATTTTCTTGACTTTCATTTTGCTGGCTGAAAGTATCAAAGTTCATATCCAGCATTCTGTTAAAACTCCATTCAATTCTGTGTTAGTTCCCATCTGCCTTCCAGTCTTGCTGGCTGGCCTGGTTCAAACATCCCAAATTGCTGTAGAGTTTGCAGCTGTCAAAGGGTTGCTGCTCTTTGGTGTAATCAGTATGGCAGGGTCAGTTCACAGGATATTATTTTTGCCAGTTGTGGTGGAAGACTCTGATTATATTCCAGAAATTTTATAAAGAGAGAATATCTGATTTTTCTATCTCACTTTCTAGCCTGGAAGAAGAGTTTGTGGTTTGTACACACAAGTTGTGATATGAAATTTGATTTGTTTCATGGGATTTGCATGGTGCTTTAAAGCAAACAAAAACTTGTGATGATACAGATAGTTTTCAATACAGTCTCTGCGATATACCAAAGTACTCGGGAGACGAGAAAGAGGTGCATGATTTTAGATACAGCCATCCTGTTCTCCTCTATTTTGACTTCAGCATGAGTGTAATGTTACCCTTGTTTAGAAGCCCAAGAAGCCAGCGTTGCACTTCCTGTGCTTTCTGCACTTTTATTTGGGAAGAGGGAAAGGGAGTAGGAGGAGAGAGGAAAACTTGCAGCTTTTACAACTGATGAACCGAAGTATCATCTGTTCTTCTCGTACTACCCCAGTTCTTGTCTGTTACTCTAGGTCTGCAAACTTGCTACTTGCTGAAATTCAGCTGTAATCTTACAAGCATTCATTGTAAATTCCACCCCCCCACCCCCCCCCGGATCTCTGTGGGCAGCAAAGAAGCTGATAGTTGTATCAGCTAGGAGAGAACTAGAGAGGCTTGTACGGGTGAAATTAACTGGGGAAAATGACTTTTTAAAAGATTACTGTTGAGGAAAGCAGCCAGGAAACTGGTTCCCCACAGACTGGGAGATGGGCTAAATCACAAAAGATTTGCTCAGTGTTGCTTGAATCACTTTGCCTAGCTGTTGGTGGCTGCAGTGCTCCACCGTAGCACTGTGAAGCAGTAGGCTCATTTGCATGATGCTAGAAAGACTTTAGTGCTTGAGAGAAGGATCTAAAAGCTGCCTAACTTAACCACTAGGAAGGAAAAGGCTAATCCACTGTGGGAATTTGAGCAGTATTTAGGGCTACACATGAGATTCCGGTCCAATCCCACGTTTCTGGGCACTTGAGATTGCCCTGAGTGCTTAGCTGAAAGGTAAATGGGAATGAGGCACCTCTTTTCCCAAGAGGAAGATGTTCTCCTCTTTCGTGAGATATAACTGAAGGATTTAAAAGCAGGATGTGCATGAACACTACTGCACACCTAGTTGTTGAGCACTTGCCGGTGAGGTTGGGGTAGGGACCAGTGTTTCAGTCCTTGCTTAGTTTCCATGCACGATAGTCGGAAATGGAGATATATCAAGGAAGCACAAGCCACCGTTCTCTGCAAAAATGCTCCCTTTCTGGTTCCTGGAAGTGAAAGGTGGAAGAATTGCCTATTTTTATGGATTGCCAGGAAAACTAGGCATAAACTAAGCCTGAAGCTGCTCTGCATTGTTATATCCTGAAGTGAATGTTTGGGCAGGTAGAAAACTTGAAGGCCAGTTAGAAGCTCAGAGAGGGTGTGTTAGCCTGTAGACTGTAACTTGAAGTCTGTAACTTCAGTCCTGTTTTCCTAAAGTGGAAGTGGTGTATTTATATATGTATTTGTATACATGTATTTGCATATATATTGATATATGCATTTTTTATATATTTAAAATATATGTATAAATATACATATAAAAGTGTGTGTATGTGTGTGTGTGTGTATGTATGTGTGTGTGTGTGTATATATATATATTTATATATATATATATATTTTTTACCCCATTCATCTGTCCTCAAAGCTGACCCTTGATAGGAGAATAAGAGAAGGCAATTATAAAGACCACGGTCACTGCTTAATTGGCAAAAAATATATGCCTTGCTTCCTATGCAAAATTTAAGGAAGAATTTTTATAAAATCTGTTTTAGTGGAAAATAAGTGCGTTTTGGGTTGATAATTCATACCAGTAATGATACTTTTWTTTTTTAATCTCTTAACTCTGGTACATGAAGTTAGGCTTTATGTTTTTAAAAGAACAGTGTATCAAGTGCAGAAGGAAGAAAGCATGTGTGGCTTCTATTTAAAAAAAAAAAAAAAAAAAAGGAGAAAGAGAAGAAGAAGAAGAATGCGGTCACCAGTTTGACTGCCCCATGACTCATACTCTTACCTGAATTATAGTGCATGCTAGTAGCAGATACAGATTGTTGCAGAAAAGTACAATCCTTGATGTTTAGGGGATTTTGGTATGATTTATTGCATACACTTCCTCTTCTGATTCATTTGGCTGTCTCTTCTGCCTTTAGTTTTACTTTGCCTTGAATTCATCCCCTCTTTTTCCTTTGCTGAAATTCTGATCTGTTCCAGGGTCTAAATCTGCATAGGAGTTTGAGAGGGAAGAAGTTGCTGTTAGCGGCCTATGATTAGTCTTGGAAACCTCTTTTAGACTGACTGCATCCATTTTTGCTTCTCGGGGTTGGACAGGGAGCTGTTGTCACTGAGCTAACATGGCAAATAAGGCAAAAATTAGGAATGTGTCTTTTCCTTCTTTAAACATACAGCCCAGCTGGTAGAAACCTGCTGCAGGATTTCTGATAGGTTATTAGTGTTTATGGGGGGGGGGGGGGAAGAGCTGCAGAGAAATCTATCGTGCAGGATGATGTCATCTTGTGAATTTTTGGATGCCCGAGCAGACACTTTTTCCCTGGAGCCAGTATTTGCTGTTCAAAACAACTGATAGGAAGTGTGGTAGGAATTCTTCGGTCAGCATTCTCCCCATGGAAACCAGAACACCACGTCTGGGAACGAAAGCCGGTCACGTCAGCATTGCCTATTAAAGCAGCTGACGTCACAGATGTCTTAAGCTTTGACTGAACTACTGTACCAATCAGTGCCAACAGGAAAATAAAACCATGCTATTTAAGCCACATATAACTGTTTAAATGGAGAATGTAATTTGTGTGCTTAATTTAGCCTGTGATCCAAGACAATAATTTTGCTGTGTCAGGGAAAAAAACTGTGAGCTTTGATACTTCTAGGAGTGAAAAACTGGCTCTTTTTTTCTCTGTCACGAACTATTGTGCAGAGATTTGCTGTTCTCAGCTGGCAGAGATTAACTTGTTTTGGTGGTAGTCAGGGGTGGTGGGGGGTACTATTTACACTAATAGTGAAGGTGAGTATTTTTAACTGGTTAGGAAAAATGTGGGTATTTAACTTCTCATTCTGAAAAACCTGAGCTTTAAAGGGAAACTGAAGACTGTACCTTTATTTTCATCACAGCTTTATGTACAGACACTGCTCTATTGCTTCCGCTCATTCTCTTTACTGCAGATGAGAATCCAACTTTTCTTTTGAACCAGAATGCCCTGTTTGATCCCACAGGCAGGCAGAGCAGGAGCAAAGAAGGGAATACAGCATACACATATATGCCACATGGAGTCTTCCATGGATGTCCTCAAACTAGGAACACTTGGCTGGTGAGCCACCTGTCACAAAATCTGAGACACTAACAGATGCTGCTGTCATCTTGGATGGTTGATAGTCCATGTAGAGTAAGAAAAAAGTTCTAAATCTTGCTGCTAATATGTTCTGGGGGGAGTCACCCTCACAGCACTCTCTTTAAATACTTGCCAGTAGCTCAACCTTTTCCAGTTCATCTCATGTGAATTCTGTATTGCAGTAGACAGGGAATAGTCAGCCAAAACTGGCTGGCTGCATTTGTACAGCTGGAGTAATTCAGGTCACAGTGTTCACCTGATCCCTCTTTCAGCATACGTGGGGACCTGCTCATCAGGCCTGTTTTTGTCACAGTGCCTGCACATGCGCACAAAGAAGGAAGAGGAATAGGGGATTAGGATGCACAATCACATCTGAAGATTTTGGTCAAAATAATGGGAAGTGAATTTGTCTTGTTCTGACAGAAGAATAGTGGTGTAGGGATATATATATATATTTTTTTTTTTTAATAACCTTTTGAATATAGTCAAGTGTAAGATACCTATAGGCAAGAAAGGGTGCTCAGCAGGAAGTAATGGTTGGGGCAAGCCATCTCTGAGAAAATGCTGCATGGGCCTCTGCCTTTCCAAATTAAAAATAAAGGCTGTGTAGACCAAGTGGGACTTGTGTGAAGCTGGGCAAGAAAAGTAAAACCATGGTGAGATGATATACGGGATTGGTTTTGTAATACAGTTATTTGGCTCCTGTGTCTCTGAACTTGTTTAATTACCAGGGTTCAAAGGTAGGGTGGGGGGAGGGGGGCAGGTTTAGACATTTGCTACACAAATGGCATGGCCAAAAAAGAAGACAAATAAAGTAATGCTGTGTTTTTAAGACTCATGTGTGGCTGAGTTGAGAGATCCTTTTGAGCGTGACTTGGACACCCAGCACCAGCCTCTG
This sequence comes from Apteryx rowi, assembly GCF_003343035.1. Lineage (NCBI taxonomy): Eukaryota > Metazoa > Chordata > Aves > Apterygiformes > Apterygidae > Apteryx > Apteryx rowi. The sequence continues at coordinate 801,315 of NW_020449997.1, forward strand.
GGAAGAATGTGTTGCTCAGACACAGTAGAGGGGGAAGGTTTGTAGCATATTGTATGGTGCGTGATGAGAAACTCTTTGAGTAGAAATTGGAGTTACAGTATGATAGTAAATCAGCTCCAATCTTCTCTAGACATGGTTGGGATGTTAGATGGGAGAGATGATCATTACACATAGCTGCTCATGGTATTAGATTTTTCCTGTGAAGTGCTTTCAGATCCTCCAGGAGGACAGTTGCTATGGAAACATAATATGTGAATTTAGACAAACTTATTAAATGAAATTTTATGGAGGACTTGAATTTGACTTCAGAGCTGATAGTGTCTTAGTATGTAAATAGAAGAGATTCTGATCTTTATAATAAGATCTAGTGTGCTTATGTGCCTATCTGGAAAAACTGCTTTTCCTTATTCTAAAAAAAGAGGCTCAGAGATGCATTTGAAATCCTGTTTGTTTGTTTGTTTGTTTGTTTTTTAACCTCACAAGTTAAATGCGCTACTGAAGATGCACAGCGTGGATCCAAAGATCTACAAGAGCTGTTCTAGATACCTGTAGGATGAGCGCAGCTGTGCGTGCACCACCTTCCTGAGCCAGGAGCTCAGGCTTCTTGATGGCAGTCGAGCTCAGCTGGCCTTGTCAGCTCCCACTCGTGTAGTCCCCACGGTGGGTGTGGGAGTGAGTGGCGGGGATGTCACAGCAGTGCTAGGAGGCAGAGGGATGTGCTGGTGGAGGGGGAAAGTAAAAGAGACAATAGCGACAGTCTACCTGGGTGGCAGCGGAGGGCAGGAGGAAGTGTGTGGGGGGGAGGGGTGTGAGACTCCCTTACGGGATGTTGGGAAATGCCCGTCCGCAAGGACGAGGCTCTCTGCCAACCCTGTTTCAGGATCGTGGCTCTCATTAATCACCTGTAACTTTCCCAGAACAACTGAGTGGTTCTAAATACTATGATGCTTGGGAAACTTTCTGGTATCTTTTTAACAAAAAATTGCATTGCTAATCTGTATTTCTGGTTAAAACTCTAACAACTAGAATTAGGCTTGTCTAGAAGAAAGAGACATATGGCGAGCAAATGGCCCTTTTTAATGAACCTCCCACTCAGCAGTTGGCTGCTCATCCAGTTTGTGTGTGGCACAGTGTTAGAGCAGCGTCTTAGTGCCAGAAAAAAAAGCCTACAACCTTTTGGTTGGCGAGGTGGGGGGAACAGGATGAGGGACACACATCGTAACTTAGCTGTTAAAGAAAGACAAAGCATTTCAGCTTCTTCAACAATTTATTATCAAAACTGTAGAAAAATGTTCCAGAATCTAGTTTAGAGAGCTGGAAAGCATCCAGCTCTTCACTGCTCAATGGTGATTAGGTACCATACATATCTTTTTATGGTATGTGAGGGTTTTTTTAATGATAGATAAAGTAAAAGAGCGCCTTACTTCTGAAAGTCACAGTAGTCCAAAATGCCATAGTAAGTGATTACAGCTGGCTTATAGAATCATATTAAGTTTAACTTCCTCAAATACTTACCTGAAAATACTGTATTTGGTAGCCAGTAGGTCATTTGGAGGGTTGATAGCACTGTTGGCCCTAAACCCTATGAGCTGCTAATCTGGTATGTAAAATTTCTGTTGACCAGTCTCTTTTGTCACTAGTGGCTGGCATAAGGAGTCATACAAGTAAAAACGTACTTATTCATAACTTCCTCATTTAACCTTATGACTTCAAATGAACTTGTAGCAAGGTCAGACAGTCTTCCAACATTTAACCTTGCCTGATGAAGAATATTCTGTGCTATGACTGTGACTTTTAGTATTGGATCTGATGTTGATGTTCAGTTGTTCTCAAATTGCAGTAAGTTTGCTTACAGTAAATGCAATACTTTGCTCTCCATCATCCTATTACTCACCTCTTCAGAAGCTCTGCTTCCTCAGAAATCCAGTGGTGTCACTTGTCCTTCTAGCTGTAATATGGTAACACTTCTCCTAGCCACTCAGTGACCGCTTTGAAAGCGCAAAGTACTTTGCCCCCCTCTCTGCTTGCTGTTGGGGACTAGTCGGTCCTTAGCTAAAAAGCCAGTGCTTGTTTTGCGGACTGCTGCTTTGAGTGTTGTCACCATGTGGTGGTTTAGTTGGATCCTTTGTCATTATAAGAAAGAGGTTGGTTAAGTATTTCTACAGGGAAGAGGGACATGGTTCAAACCTGTTTGTGGGATTGCTTGCAAGCAGAATGGGAGGTATTGGGGTTTGCGTAGGGTTGTTGCAGCAGCAGCAGAACACAAGTAACGCTTTGCTTGACACTGTGTTTGCTCCATCTTCTGGTGCCGTGAACAAAATTCCTTTTTTGCTCTTTCAGAAGAGGATAGGAAGTAATTAGCAGCAAAGAGTGTGTGCATCCAGCTCTTTTGATAAGATATGAACTAGCTATTGCAATGTAACATAACTTCTCTAAGTCCATCATGTTAGCAATGCAGTTGTTTAAGCAGCTTGGAAACAGACTGCGTACAGTCTCAGCCAGTCTCAGGTCTAGTGACTGACAAACTGATTTGAAGTCTCTGCAGAAGAGCTGTTCAGCTGACCAGCACAGTCTGTTTCTTCTGTTCGTCTGCAGTCAAACAGATTTGCTTTTAACCTCATGTGTCTAACGGTGGCTTTGCATGTTGCTAAGTTCTCCCTCTGCAGACTTTGCTGGGACACATGCCAGCTGAGCACATACGTACAACCTTTCTGTTTCAAATTACTGATGACCAGTTATAGCAGTACAATATGGAGGGGCAGAAGGTGAAGACACTTGACTTTGTAGGTATTTGCCAAGCCATTTTATCATAATAAGGTAGTGAGTAGTAACCACTATGTGTGCACAAATACTAAATCTCACTTTGATTTGATTTCCAAAGTACCTGTATGTCAGAAGGCAGACTGTTCCCAGATAGCTTTTCTTTGTACACAAACAGTAAAAATCATTAAGCATTGGTGGGCTGAATTGGGGGGGGGGGGCTTTTTTTTTTTYTTTAGGGAGTTATGCTCTAATGGGCATGTAATGTGACTTAAAAAAAATGCAGGCAAGTTTTATACTCAATTTTACAAATGTTGTTGAGTTAAAAGGTGTTCTTTGCTGCTGCTTGGATGCAGGTAGGGATTTTTCTCATTTATTATTTAAAAAAAAAAAAGTTATTCAACTGTAAAGCATAGAGGGAGTACACAGTTTTATAGCAAGGTAAGTTAAGTAGGATGAATCAGGAGCTGGTAGGTCCTACTGACTCCACAGTAAATGATAGAAAGTTTTAGTAGTGACTGATTTTTTCCTAGAAGGGGATAATAAACTAGTAAGGGTTATTTCTATTGTCTTAATTTGTCTGGTAAAGAGAAGGATAAATTTAAAGCAACACAAAAACAGACTTTTAAGTTTTCTGCTTCTGTGGTTACTCAATAAATAGCTGAAAGAAATCTCTTTGGTATGCAGTTTTTAATATAACTACAGTTCTTCAGACTCTCAGAGCTAAATGAAATACTGAAATACATTAATATCACAAATTTCCAAGAATGTAGAATAAAGTTATTTAGTTTGTTTAGTTTAAAATAAAATAAAACCAAATTTCTTGCCCTCAAGCTTTCAAAAATGAACCACAATATGAACACTTCTGAGAGGATTACTCTATCCAAATCCCCAAATCAAAAGCAGTAAATATCTGCTACCTTTTGTGGTATGAGGCTGGGGGTTTTTTTGTTTTGTTTTGTTTTCCCCAGGGTAAGAAAATTTTCTGGCTTAAACAGCCATTATGTTCATAAGCTATGATGACTGGTAGGAGCTGTGCTGCATGTAGATAGAGGCACTTGGAAGGACTGTTTGGCTGATAAAACTGTTCCATCTTACCTATATCATAAGAACCAAATGTGCATCTTATTTGTCTGTCCCTAATGTTTGCAGTTGTATGTGGTGATGATCAGTATCGATTGGTTTTAATTGTTCAGCTTCCTAGTCAGTCACAGTGATCTTATATGAATGCATCAAAAGGCATTTATAAAATGAAGTGGAGGAAAAAGTAAGAATTGCTGCTTGGGGCCTTACCTTGAACAACAGCAAGTCTTGCTCTTCAGAATCTGAAATGGAAATTTCAGCTGTTGCATTTTGAAAGGCAACACCTGAGTAATACTTGATCATTTGATCATCTTTGTGATTTAGTTGGATCATTTAAAATAAACTCTCTTTTCAAAGGCTGATTTAAATGTTTGTGAAGCTCAGAATCTTGTATGTATAGCTATTTGGAAAACTAAAATAGGGATCTGATTGGTTAACTTTTGCCCTAGGTTTTACTCTCAACTTCAAAAGAAATCAACAGTAGAAATAACTTGGATGGTTTTTGGCAGATAAGGCTTTTGTTTGTTGTTTTCCTTAGTTGGAGGCGTTATCTTGGGATTTGAGACAGAATACTCTGACTAGCATTATTATAAGTGTTGGCCTGCCCTCTGGGATTTTTGTGTACTAAACAAACAAAAAACCCTACTGTTGGGGAAAAAAAAAAAAGTCCTGCCATGTGAAGGATCACTAAAAGGAATAAAATGCATGCTCTTAAATAATGTCTTCACATGTTTTCTGTGACACTTTGATTTAAGATAAAACCTTGTGTGTGATTTTCTCACTTCTGGGGTCTATTAATTGTATGCAACCAAAACTTTATATTATTGTATGATAGAACATATCATATCATGGCCTTCTTAGGGCAGATATAAGCATAACCCAGAAGTTTGTCTTGAATGATCGGTCTTACAGTTCCAGGGCTTAGTAACCCTTGTCAGATAATTCTTCATCAATTATATTCTTCATTTAAAAGAATCATTAGTTTTCAATCTTGGTAATTCCTTATCAGAGGAGAAAATTCTCCTTTTTTCTGCTCTGGGAGGTGATTGATTATGGTATGTGCTTCAATGTCAAAACTTTTGGGTAACATTCAGAGTAAATTGAAAAGCAAACAGTATCGGTGAGTGACTAGATGAAGGTCTTAATTGGCTTCTCAGATTAGGAAAATGCTCTCTATGCATAAATATAATTAATTTTGTAGAAGCATGTAATGTCTCCTGAGTCGAACAACAGATTTTTTTTTAACAGAATAATAAAAATCCCACTAATTTCAATGGAAGCAGAGCTAGATTACTGAAAAGGGCTCTTGAGAAGAGCCTGCTTTTTACTATGTGGCAAATACTTGTGTTCTCTGGTTTTCTGCTTATGCTGCTTTGATTCAAAAGGTGAGCAGTATGAGGAAGCAGTTTGGCTGAATTGTAGTTATTTGAACATGTTGCCTCAGATTTAGGGGCTTGTTTGCATGAGGAGGGGTGGAGGTTAGAAATGACAAGGTTTTCAGCTTCACTTAGAAGCAACTAAAGTTCATAAGCTTGTTGCCTTAAATTTTGAAAATAAGATTAACCTAGAGGCTATAAAAGAATGTCTATCTATATCTGCTTAGGAATAAATTATAGTTATTTCAGTGTAATGCCCAAGGGTGGATGTAGCTAATGTGGATATGAAGATGCTTGGATCTGTTTAGCTGATTCCATATTAAATGCAGTTCAGATGTAATAGCAAAAAAAAAAAAAAAAAAAGTGTACCCAGAAACTCGGGGCATATAAGTATACTATCATTCATTTTAAATGCACTAAATTAGTCACTCCCAGCCACCCACAGCAATGGATTTATGGGTGTTGCTTTTTGGAGCACCAGATCCAGGTTCCTTGCTCTTAGCTGCTGTGGCTTAGAAATGTGATAGGAGTGAAGAATAGTACAAATGTATTTTCCACTAAAAAGAGCAGGTGCAACTGAATATTCAAAGGGATTATTTTATTTAATAAGAGCACCTCTTCTTCTAAGGGTTGGGCTGCAGACTGCTTGAACCATATCCAATCAAATATTTAGAAACAGATGCACTTGAATGTTGTTTCTCTTCTCCTCCCTTCTAGCAGATGCAACTGCATACATTAAAACTGGTTGGTAAAGGTTAACTCTGTATGATATCATCTTATTAAAAAGAAAAACAAAAAAATCCCCAGAACTGTTGCTTTGCAAAATGAGTCAAATCTAATGGTTTGTGGCCATGTAAATATATAGGATTTTTCATTGTGAGTAGAATGTATACAGTACAGAAGTCATTAAGACAGTAAATGTAAAATACCACAGTACTGCTTCCATAGATGTCTTTCAGTCTAGTGGTAGGTTTTTTTGATGGAGCTTTTTGTTTTTACATTCTTAATTTACATTTTCAAACTATGCTAAATGGGTGTTATCACTTCTAATTTGTGCTTCTAATAACCATGGTACTTGGCTATTCCACAATGTCCAATGAATAGACATGACATAATTTTATGTCTGCAAACCAGTGCAGGTGCAAAAGAGTTCAGGCCAACGTGGAAATCAAACTTTGGGTGTCAACACAAGTGTTCTTTTAAGTAGTGTAAACAACCAGACAGATTATTCTTAGCTGTGATTAACAAACCCACCAGAAATTTGATTGCATCCACATTATAATACAACATTTCCTTTTTAGCTGGAAAGTCAGAGAGTTGTTTTGTCAGCGGAGTTTGGCAGATTGCCACTAATTTTTTGCTGTCCTTTTGAGCATGAATGGTTCACCTGAATGTTTTCGATTGTTGCTTAACAGTCTCATGCTAACTAACACAGAACTAAAGTAAGCATGTGAAGAAGAGCTAGGAGATTGCTTAGACTTGTGTAGAGATTCGGTAGGTTCCCCAAAAGGAAAAAAAGGGAGCACTATTTTTGTGTTTGGTAAATCTTTTTTATCAGAACTTTTTTCCCCCCTTCAACTATCAGTTGTTGTTGTTGTGGGTTTTTTGGTTTTTTTTTTTATTATTATTTTTTATTTTACTGCAGATGTATTGGCTTCAGGCATTGGTGGTTGACCTGAGTTATATTTGTGAAGCTGATATTGTATTGATCGCGCTATTCCTAAATATAGTGAAGTCACCTGTAGATTTGTTCTTTCCCTTTGTTCTGCAGTTATTCGAAGGTGTATGTTGTTCTGTGATCTGTTATGCACGATAATTCTGTGAGTTCAATACCTTAATGCTTAGGTTCTGAGTAAAAGCTTTCTAATCTTAAAAGAACTGTAAAAAGCAGTGGTTTTTTAAAAACATTTTTATGCTATAGGTGACTAGCAGAAATTTTTAATGGTCTTTTTGAATAGCAGTTGAATGTGAGAGTGGTTTCTAGGCCATTTAAAGAAGTTAAATACTTCCCTTTTTTACTATGTAATTAGCAAATTGTTTTGCTAATTTGCCTTTGGGCAAAGGTCATTACTGCTTTTCTAAAAAGTAACTGGTATATGGTCTTGAAGGCTGCTTTGTGCTAGAATAAAACCTGCTAAGGTCCAGAATGATGTCACTAAGTTTTCTAAGCTTTGTTTATTTCTGTAAAGCTTTCCACTAAGAGACTGAGATTTGCTGTTGCTACAGGTAGTTTTGTGCTTTCTGCAGCAGAAGCACACTTTTAGTGGATAGATGCACTGTTAGTGGGCACTCTTTTCCCTCATAGTTACTCTTCTCCCCTGCGTTTATGGGGAGACAAATTTGTGTTGGGTGTTGGAAGTGGAGGGCTCTGAGGTCCAGGATCCTCCAGTGACTAGAGGGGTCCTGGCTCCTTTGGTTCACTGGCTGTCATCCAGCAGTTTAGGCAAGGCTCCACAAGATGTCTTATTTCTATGGAAGCATTCATTTGTGAGAATCTCTAGATGGGTAACTGTGAGTTATAAGGTGGGGGAAAAACAGAACTTGGTTCGCTTTCAATTCTACCTTGTTACCCTTAAAATTCTTTAGGAGTGTCACTGTGATGGATTATGAGCTCTATGTGTTTTTTGAACACTACTGTCTGGAGATTATTAGTGGTGAAAAGAGATCAGTCTTTGCAAAGGCAAGACAGTGGGTCATCCTGGTTGTTGTTTGCCAGACATAGGACTTTCCTGCCTGTGAACATGCTACTGAAGGTCCTCTGTTCAGGATGTGTTGCCATCATTAGGCCATGAGAACAAGGAAAACTTCCCAGGTGAGGTCTGAGAAGAAGAGTCATAGCCTGTATCTAGATAAGTTACTTCTGCAAGATGAGGGACAGTGTATTTTTGTATGCAAATAGTGCAGGGTGAGACGATGGAGAGAAGGGATTTCTGACTTTGCGCACCTGGGCTTGTGCTGGAGGGACCCAGAATTAAGAATAGTCACTAAAGTAGCCTGATCCCGAGTGGGCACCATTTTTAAAAGTACCAGGTATCTGTCTAGAGAGGAGTATTTGTGAGAACAGTTGTAATTTGGCATCAAGTTCCTGCGTTCTGTCCTTGTGGACACAGACGCAAAACCGAGAGCATCACGTAGTTGTAATGGAAAATGTCTGCCCAGCCACTAACATCTCAAAAGTAGCAGCAGCTTTTTGGCTAGCCAGTGCTGGAGTCTGGCTGTGATCTCCGTTTGCCAGCTGTGCATAGACTCCATAGGTTTCTGCAGGACAGAGCAACTGCTCACAGAGGTGCCTGACCACTGGCACGCAGCCGTGGCCGCAGAGCTGCTGTGAGGCAGCGTGGGCTCAGATCACAGCATGACACCTGCCACGCAGTCTTTGCATGCGACTCCATTTGGGTAAACAGAGTGTAAATCACTAGAGGAAGTAATAAGACAATAATTTACAATTTTAATCTCATGATGTAATTGGGACGCTTATAGGAGGGAGGTTTGTAACTGTGTTTCCTGTTTTTATTAGTATTATCTTGTGTTGCAAAACCATTCTTATTGCAGCATCTGTTTCTAGGTGTGTTTATTATTAGCGGTTGGAACTTCTGTTTCATCCACAAACTGAACTGTTAAAGTCTGGCGTGTGTGTGTATATGTATATACGTTACACACACACACACATATGTTAAACCCATTTTGCCATTTCTGAGAGCTTGCAAGATTCCAGTCTCCAATTTAACGTTGTCCACCGACCTTATAATGTTAGAAATGGTTTGAGTCTAATTTATGTGGTGTTCTTCTTTCACAATAACAATCTGCATAGCCCATTTCCTTTAAAAAATACTTCATTCCATACCTTTTTTCCTTTTTCTTTCTTCATCCTACTGAAGCTGGCCAGTAAAAATCCCTTCATTAAAAGCCTTTGGTCTGTACTTTGACTGCTTATAAATAAATGTGTTTGACAGAGTAGTTGGTTGCAGCCTGCTTTATGTCTAGCATGTTAACAAAGATTTTAAGCAGTAGTGAAATTTTGCTAATGAGGGCTTAAATCGTATAGATGAAGTGTAAGAATGCAAAATTGTCAAGTATAGTAGTCATAATATCTAAATGGTCCTTTCAAAAATCAGTTTCTGGCTCATTGCCAAGACTTTGAGGAGGGGAGGTGAAGGGGTTAACAGAAAGTGAGAAAGGTGTTTGGGTTGGATTTTCTTTTCTTTTTTTCTTTCTTTTTTTTTTTTTTTTCTTGTCTTGGAAGCCAGTACACCCAAAAACACAAGTGTGTCATTCTAGCAACGAGTCTTTAAAAATGGAGTATTTAAAAAATTTTTAACGCTATCCTGCAGAACATGAAAAATAATCAGGAAAAATGGTTATATAATTTCAAAAACCTCTTTAATTAAACTGCAGCTGATCTTGAGCTGTGTTTAGAGGCTACTTCCAAATTAAAATACTTGTACTAGTGAGGGAAAAAACTGGTGAGTAAACCCATTAAATATTTTTGAAATGGAGGTATGAAACCATTTTTACTACATGCATGGGTCCTTTGTACTGTAGTGTGTAGTATCTAGTTCAGACACTGCCTACATGATTACAGGAACATGCTCGCCTGTGTGTGTATACATGTACACGGGGGATATCTGTGATCAGTCAGCAGACTACAGCTCATTTTCTTAATACTCTAATTCTTTTTCAAGAAAAGTGAAACTCAGTACCTCATGTTTAATTTCAAACTTTGTTTCAACTAGTTACAGAGTTTATGGCAATGATTTATTATATGTACTTGTAGAGCACCCATAATATCCTGAAGCACTGCGCGGATATTTTAGGCAAGTAGCCCTTGTGGGAAACTTTCAACCTACTAAGGGCAAATGACAGACAAGAGGTAAAGAGGAGATGGCAGCAGCCAGATTAGATACATATAGTGTTCTCTTTAGAGCTGCACTGATTGTATTTGAATTGGTATGCGATTTAACTTTTTTTTCTTCTTTTTTTAAGCTGGCAACCTCTTTCTCAACTGAGTGATGCTTCCTGCCTCCCGTTCTTGGTGGGGAATCTGTGTGTTCTGCCAGCAAGCAGCTGTCATCTGAAACAATCTGTTCTGTGCTCTGGCGTAGGCTGGGTGCTCAAAGGGGAGCTCTGTTGATTCTTACACATTAGGAGATTAGCAAGTGACTTCAACCTCCCCTGGTTATTAGGGCTTAAAGACCAGCTGCAGAATGAAATATTTGGAGCCTGTTTCACTGGCTTTCCACAGTGAAGTGGGTCAAGGTTTTGTGTTGAAGGAGGGAAGGGTCTGGCATTCTAACATCTCCAGATACTGTAAGGGCACGACGGTGGGTGTGGAGAGGGGGAATTTAGGGAAAGTGTGGGGTTTTTTTGTTTTGTTTTTAAGAGTTTATGAAATGAGAAGGTTTGGGTTTTTAGGGGGTTTTGGGTGGGGTGAAACATAAGGACTATGTTTATATATGTATATGTTATATGTGTGTGTGTGTATATATATGAAACTATGGTTATTAAATACTGGTACCTCTTTTAATGCCTCTTAGCAGTTCAGAATTGTATGATGCTGCAGCTGAGGACCAATTCTTGTTACGGAGAAAAGAAAAATAGCAGGGTAGATATACCAAGCTTCCTTAACGGTAACAAGTGAAGTTTAAAAACAAAACAAAAAAACAAAAACAAAAAAACAAAAACAAAACAAAAAACAAAAACAAAAAACAAACAAACAAGCAAAACACCACTTCTGTAAAAGCAGTTGAGCCTGTTTGGAAGGTAGTGACCACCAGAATCATGTGATAGGGCCAAATTATAAGGAGTTTGTCAGAGGTACAAAAGACACTTGTATATGAGCTTAATACTCTAAACTAAGCCTCAATTAGTAATTGGCAGTACAGTGAATTTTGCCATCTACTAAGTTTTCTGAGAATTCTGGCTAAAATGTCCTCTCAGGACTAGTCTGGGAGAGCCATTAGTGCTTACTCTATTTGTATACAATTATTTTACTTAAAAGTGAATGCTCTGTTTCAGTGATTACTATACACGCTCTCTGGCCAGTGTGAAAGTAAATTGTTTTGGGATACATTAATTAAACTCGAGTGAAAAGGCAACATGGCTGAAGGGTATAAAAAGATTTGATTAACCATTGGCACTTTCTTCATTCTTAAAGCTGAATGAAGACAGATTATTTTTTTGTAATCCTAAGGAGTACTTGCATTTGCAGTGTGTATAGTCTTAAATTGAGGAGAATCTGTAATAAAGACACCTTGTTTAGGTTTAACATTTTCTTTTCTGTGCAAAGAGAGCACAGTTTAAGCCTACTAGTTAAGTGATTTGAGGATATCATGAAAAATCAAATTCTGGTTTATATTTTGGGTTCTCTGGTGATTTTATAGGAAAGGTGACTGTATAAAATTTGATGCCCTGTATATATGCTTTTCTAATGGAATAAATGCATGAATGACTCCCATTTTGGAAGAAGATGGAAAATTTACCAAAGAATGCAAACAGCTTAACAAAAAAAGTCTCCTGTGACACTTTTTAAGAAGCTTAGTGGTCTTCATCTCCCTCAAGTTGTAAAATTGAAATTTGTCACAGTAATTCAGAAAATTCATGTRTTCCACAGACATTGTCTGTGAACATTTCAGCTGTTCAACTTTCCTAGAGATCACGAGATCAAATCCTTCTTGCTTTTCTCCCACCCCCATCCCTCTCTGTCTGCAAAGACTGTTTTGTTTGTATAGTTTCTTGGAACAAAATCCACTGACAGCAGTCTGTGCAGTAGATCTATTAAACAAATACAGTAGCTCCTTCTGTAGCTTTCTTTCCTGTAGCATGCCCATGACCCTTGGAATTTTTCCAAGATAATGTCAGTCTAAGCATGCTAGTTGGATACATTAATTATGCTTATGTGGAGTTGAGGGTCTTAGACTTCATTCATTCACACTCTTCACAAATCTTAACTAGTTAACTAATTCCTAGAGGTATTTGGGTCCAAAGCAGAAGGCTTTTAGGTTATGACTTGTGGGACCACTTACTAGATGTTCTATGGGGAACCAGCAGGATGGTGACATGGTGTAGCTTCTTGTTTCCAACTTTTAACTAACATTTAAAAGTTATAAATATGGAAGCAAAAGGATGTATTTTTAAGTAGAAGCTGTATTTACCATGTGTTGCATGGTAGCAATAGGAAACTGGTCTGTGATACTGTCTTTGTTAAGCAATGATCTATCCTGTGGAGTTGCCATTTTTAACTTCTGTAGACCCATTTTTGCAGTTTTTCCTCATGTAGCTAATGCAATTGATCTTTTTGTAGATAATTTTATTCCTGTTAATGGTAATGCCTTCTTGGATGGCCTCTCTTCCCAGCTAAGTAAGAGTGTCTCCTGTCAAACCTGTCATGACTACCCAGGAAGTGGTCTCAGTGCAACTTGCTGGCTGTGTTGTTGGATAGGCTTGTGGGATGGAGATGGTCTTTATAACCGCATGGGAGCGGACTGACCACTTTCATAGTGTTAAACTTTCACATGGTACTGCCTTTTAATTTTATGTCTTTGTGGACCTGTATAAATATTTCTCAGCAGAGATCCTGATACTTGTATGACCAATGTAAACCTTATGACAAAAAAAATTGCCTTTTATGGTTCCGTGAGATGTAGTCTATGGACCATTAAAAGCCATTACTGCAGAAGAAACAAACTTTTAAATATCTCTGTTCTCTCAAACTCTTGTGTAGTAAACTCTGCATCTTCTTCTCTGAGCCCTGCAGGGAAATACAAAGCAACTGGTAGAAAATCAAATAAAAAGCAAAAATTAAGGATCACACCTCTCTGTTTAAACTTACATGAAACAAATACTTTCTCTTTCAGTAAAAAGATAATCATCAACCCATCCTCAAGCTAATTAGAAGACCTAGATTATGTAATTCTCTCCCTGTTCTGCTGCTATAGGTGTGAGCTACTTGGTGCTACACAGTCCTGAAAATCTTCCTCAAATGTGCCCACTGCTGTGTCCAACTTAAAGGAAAATAAGGTTGAAATAATGGAGTTTGAGCAAACCTGGCAATACTAAATGTTGACCTCTTCCGTGTGATGGTGAGAACAGAAAGCGTGGCAGAGCAGGAGGACAGGGCAGGATTTCAGCTACTAAAGATGTTGATTGCTGTCAACTTCTCTGCTAGTCTTATTCTCCCTTAGTGTGTGTGCGCGCGCGTGTGTGTGTGTGTGTGTTTAGGACTGTATGGGCTTTTTGTTTCAGTCGTCTTGATCTTGTTTTGTATATAAAAACTGTAGCTTCTATGCAAATTCAAGTGTGCTTATATCAAGAAAAGGAATATGCTAGTCCAATTTAGATTATGAAACTTCTGTTTATGAGTATTTGTAATTGCATATTGACTCAGTTATTCCTTGTTGAGATGACACTATACTGAATTACAATACTCATGTATTGCTTCTGGAATAACCCAGAATAGCTATAACTAAGAGGTACTAAATTTTGTCAAGTCATTACTCTGAAGCATAAAGTTTTTGTAGCATATGCATTACCTTTTACTGAACAAGAATGGGGAAGGGTATGTTTTCTAGCTCACTTGGACAGTTCAGTAAAGCATATTCTGAATTAGGTTTTCTGGAAACTTGATTTGAACAGAATTTTAGTTGAAAGTGGTATTTGGGACCACTGCATTGGCCTTGTAGCTTTGAAAGCAGTAGTTGACAAAGCAGAGTCCGCAGTGGATATTGATTACTACCAGTAAAAGGAATTGTTGGGGGCCAGCCAGAACATTCATCTGTCTAGCCTTTTCCAAGTGTGTTTTTGTCTGTGAATTCTCTTAGCTTACTAAATGCTTACTAAGGGCTTTCCTAGAGATTCAGACGCCTGTCTGTAATCTTGTAAATCAGTTTATAAACACATTTAATTAAAATCTGTATAATTACCTAAGGTTTATAGGTAATCATGACTGTCTTGCTGCTAATGGGTCTTGTGAGGAAGATGCTTGACAATTTTGCATGGATGGATAAATGTAAGTAGACTTGTTAAAGCATCCAAAATAAACTTAAATTCACTGATTGTCCTCGGTCTGTACTGAAACTAGAAGTTCATGGTTTACATGTGGCACAGCAGTTCATGTTCTGAAGCAGGCAATCCCGTACAGATGGGTCAAACTGAAGAATATGTCCCATAGTGTATGTTAACAGGAAAACTAGCTTTTGATGAGTGGACAGTACCTCCTGGGAAGAGGGTGGTTTTGATCTTACATGATCACAGCAAAAATTCCAGCCTTTGCATAGGACTGAGACTTACCAATGATGACCAGCTGTTGTTACTTGGCCTACTTGTAGCTGAAGAGTGAGGTCAGTATAAAAATCTTACCAAAATGAAATCCTGTCTGGTAGCAGGGTTAGACACCCTACTTAGAGCTAAAACTGGCTGACCTCCTCTTCTGAAAGGTGATACAGGGTGCGTGTTGACAAGCAGTCAGTGTAGGGTAGCTCACAAACTAGGCGTGAAGCGAGAGTGACTCTGCAGAGAGATTGCCGTCCCTATCTGGGAAATGAAAGGATTGCTTGAGAGATCATGGGGGCATAGGTTGTTTTATAATTTGGGTGCATAAACATGCGCCTCTTTCCTGCTGATACTATCTGAGAGCTCAGTCCTCTGATTATCTCTGTACAAAACAGAGATTGGTAATGCTTTCCAATTAAATGAACTTAATTAAACCCTTTTGTAGGAGAATTGTTTTGATCTTTCTATTAACTAAAAGATAGTCCTCTTTTTTGCTGGTCACAGTGGCCTACACTCAATGCTGTGGTGCCTCTGTACATAATGACAAAAACAGTGGGGGTTGGAGACCCTGGAAGTCTCCATGGACTACAGAGTTGTTCTTACCACTGCCTGCAGTTGCTCAAAAATCTGCGCTTAGTGGTCCAGGTGACTTTCCAGTCCTGTGTTTCTATGAATACTATATCTAGTTGAATCCAAAACGTCAGGGAATGTTCTAGGTATCGATGGGTAGAAAAACTCTAGAAACAGAAGGCCTTTGCGTAGCGTGCAGAGCAGTGTCAGCCACTTCTCAGTCTGTAAATCAAATAACTGACAACTTTTTGCGTTGCATTGCTCTGTCTGAGCCCTGATGGTTTTAAAACCTGGACATCCTGGAATGGCTTACTTTCTAAGCAGAAAAAATGAGGAAGAAGGAAAAAAGCAAAGGGAGAGGGATGGTAGCTGTGATGTTTGTAGGTGTGTTGTTTCTCTGCAAAAACAAAGTATGTAGTGAAGCATAATATTTTCATTAGACCAGCTGGAATTTCATTAGATACAGTTGAAAAAGGTGGGCAGACTTCTGAGCACATGGTCCTTGGGGAAGAACAGCTATTTTTGCGTTGCATGGGAGGGGGTGAGACACATGGAGTCCTTGGCAGAAGAAGAAATGCAGGCCATAAGTATTGAGGTAGGAGGGCAAAATGCAGCTTCTGGTGTACCATAGAAAATGAAAATGTTTGTGGCACGTAGCCTCTGGTGCAGTGAGGAAAGGGGGAATCAGTGGAGGAATGCATGTGGTAGTGGTGGGTGCATACAGCTTACACAGGCAATGAAGCATGTGGCTGCTTACCTCTGATTCACATACTTAAATGTAATTCGTTTTACAGGGTAAGACTTTCTGGTTTATTTTCCATGTGACTAGTTATTGTTGTTTACGAGCAGGTAGCAGTTTGGAATGAGCCTAGTTTAGTACTCTGTGGTGATCACGTTATTTTTGTAGTGGTGCATGTAGATAAGAATTTTCCTGATTCTTGATGCTCTGAGACATAGGAATTTTTTCTCTTTTGTAGGGGGGAGCAAGTGAGGTGGGGAGGCTTTCTTGTTATATGGGAAGGGGAAAAAAAATGGGTTAGAGACGTTCTTACAGAGTAGCCAAAGGTGCTCAGTTGAACACGTGAGTCACTATCCCCATTTCTGTCCCTGTTGTAGCAGTTTGACCTTTTGCTCTGTGGGTGAACATACTGACTGCCCAGTTAGTGAGGCATGGAAGACAGATGCAGCCTGAAGTCCAAAATCTAGCAAGTTCACTGTGAGGAAGGAGGTTGTAGGGGCTGAAACCCGGTGGCTGCAGTAGAAAAATCCAGTGAAGAATTTCTAGAAATACCTGTCGTTTCTTGGTTTATGTAGCTGAAATAATTGCAGATTTCTTTTAATGGATTCTAATAGTATAAAAATAAAACATTAATGTATCTCTGTACTGTAATATGTCACTGTCTAACTGGATGTGCCTTCCTAACCTCAGCCATATCTCCTTTAGGAAATTGAGGATCATTCCGTAATCATATCGTAATTCTACACTTGAACAATTGATCGAGAATGGGTTAAAGATGACTTTTGTTCCCTAAGTCCTTCTCAAAAGCATTCACTTACTAGCTACCAACAGAAGAAGGGTTCAGGGAGTCAGCTAGGTGCATGAGCTGGTACTGCATACGTTCACCATCTGTGATTAATCTGTATTAAAGAGGATACACATGCAAGAATTTAATTTAGGCACTTAATTTTAACCATGTGAAGGACCCTGTCAGTCTTCTRAGAGATCTGAACACAAATCTCTTATCAGAAAATGCTGATTCTTTAAATGTCCTATCACTGTTTCACCTCTGATATAATTCAGATGCTAAACACTGGTCACTATAAGCACCAGTCAGGAAGGAATAAGTGTGAATATGATATGCTGGACATGCAATAGATGATCACTGTGTAAAGATGCTTTGAAGGTATACATGGTTACTTAATGTGTCTATATAGTGAAATGTACACCATTGTATCTATTCAGAAAGCAAGAATTTGACCTTTTGAGGTATCTTTCATTAGCTTTTTACTAGAAATGGTAGGTTTACTAATATTTAAGCTTAGGCAGCTTTCTGAAAATTAGACAAGCCAAAAGCTTCTTAAAGATGATTGTTGATGACAGTTATTTTGTAGGCTTTTCTAATCACTTGATTTAAAAGAATATTAGCTGGTCATCTATAAATATTTATAACTCTCAGAGCACTTTCTTATGCTGTTACCAGACAAGATTGCTGTTGAAATTAATAAAGTGCTTCTCTTGGAATTCTTACCTAAGATAACATTGCTTCTGCAGAAAACTGGGCTTTGACATCTTAGCTAATGTTAGATGATTTTCATCCTATAGCTGAAAAGGGGAGCACAAAAGGTAAACTGAAAAAATTATGTTTCTGGTAAAAAAGAATGTTTAGTACAATGTGGAAAAAATATTAGTACAGATTTTGAGTACTTGAAGGAAATGAAAAACCATATTCATTGACAGAAAATGCAATTCATGTCTGTTGGTCTCATGTAAGACAGTAGCATCTTTCATTATGAATGAGTATGCTTTTAGTGGTATTTACTGCAGTTTAAAAGTACTTCCGTAGCCTGTAATTATCTGTCAGATTTGACCATTGTTATAAAGTGCTGTATTTGGAGATCTACAATAAAATATGCCTTAAGTAGCCATTCAGACATCAGCCAGACAGATCTGTTTCTTAAATGATGTACCTTTCTAGAATCAAGAGGACTAATACTCTGCAACTGCTAATACTTGAGAGCAACTTTCAAGTTTCAGCCTGTTTTAAGGATGGCCTCTGCACTCAATGTAGGAAGTATAGGAATTAGCTCACTTGAACTTCTTAGTTCATGCTTCATGGTTTAATGCTTCTAAAAGAGAAATGCATGAATTTTATTTCTTTCCAGAAAGAAGGCTCCAATATGGCATATAGCTGCTTCCAGAACTTGTATAGATATGTACAAGGAAAATATTAATCATAACCTGAAGGCGTCATTGCAATGCCACATTTTGTAGTTATTAATTTTCTGGCTCATTTCTGCCTTTTCTGGTGTTACTTCAGTGTTTATTTCTGTAAACTCTTACGTATTCTTAATGCTTCTTGTGACTCCTTTCCTTAGGAGGGGAAAAAAAAACATGTTTGCCTGACACCTTTTAGAAGGAGGCTATTTAACAGAGACTTCTTTGTTTTCTTGGTTTTCTAAATTAATTTACTTTGAGGAATTCAAGGCCCATGTCAGAACTTTAAGCAAATCTTAAGACTTGCAGAGTAAAGATACAAATTTGATTGCTTCAAGCAACAGGTTGTTTCATTCACTACTAGCCCATCTTCCCAAAAACAAATAGAAAAATTGGGCATCTTTTTATTAAAATTAAGAAAAACTTCTACAGCTGCATCTTAGTGTTTGTTAATCTCTGTTCATTAAGAACTATTGGAACATGACGCTTGCACTTACATAAGTGTATCTTTTCTACCCATTGCTTCACATATTCAAAATGCTTGCTTTGACTCTTACTCAACTCACTGGTCCAAAAAGGCATCCCCTTTGGAAAACTATGATAGCAATATTCATTAAGAACTTGTCTATTCTGTCAGATGTTCTAAACTCACTACAGTTTTATAGTGCGCGTTGTTTATAAGTATTTCTAAATCATTAGGAGTGTATCTCAGATAAAAACAGTGGCTTTCATATATAAAGAATAGAAGCCATTTGAACTCAGGAATGTTTTAGAGTGTTATAAGCCTGTGTGCTCCCTCACTGGGTTTTTTATAGTCTGTTTTTGTATTGCTACAATGGCAGAAATCACTGTATGCAGCTGAACACTTAGCCTGTTTATCTTGGTGATCATTGCAGGTGATTCTTTTTCTTAGTTACGGTCCAGTTCTCCAAGATGTTCTTCATAGCTGAAACTTCAACAGAACGAATAAAGAACACATTTCTTTTCCTATTCCATGTGACAGTTGAGTGTGTTTTTAAAATAATACTGTATCTTACAATGGTAGCTCTTTCCTGTTCCTTGTTTTTTTGATGGATTTCCTTTTTCCTTGTCAAGTACATTGTCCATGCTGATTTGGTGTGTTGAATGGTGGTTAGGGGTAACCAAAATGAAAGCCTTCACTTTTATCCATAGAGAGAACTATTCAAATACGTAGTATTTATTGTCTGAGTCTACCACTCTGCTATGTATTTTTTTCACAAATAGACTTCTGATATGTCTGCAAATCAACCATCCCAGTCACTAATGGTTACATTTTAAAGATTGTTGATAGCTGAAAGGGAATCCACTTCAGAAGGAGAGAGTGAAAAAAGGTTAAAAGGCAAGCTTCAAGCACATTGCTGGCAGCAAACATCAAAGACCTTATTTCAAGCTGGATATTTAAATATGGAAAACAAATTTAGTAATAATTTACTCCTTTTATTCTGCTTATAAATCTGAACATGAGTCAACAGTGTCATGATGTTGCCTCAAGGAAAGGGGAGGGGTGAACTGTCTGAGATAAAAAATTTTTGTTTGTGGGATGTAATTATTTTATTCTCTTTGCTGTTGGTAAGGCATTAGCTGAGCAGCATATTCACTTTTGACCCTGTACTTTGAGAAGAATGGAGAAAATTGAAAATCCAGAACACAGCAGCACGAATAATTGAGGCCTAGGAAACACGACCTCTGAAGGAGACCTCAGATTGCGTCTTCTAGAGAAGGAGAAAGTTGTGAAGAGGCTTCAAATCTGTCAAAGGGTTTATTCTGCCACCCAGTCAGCTGGGTATAGGACAAAAAGGAGGATCTTAAATAGGCCTAATGTAGTCTGTGGGTATATAAAATAGAGGCACATACCCAAATCTCCTTCTCTCTTTGGGACTGATGTAACAGCAACTGGAATACAATTTATGGCCTGGTATTCACAGTGGAAGAGTGATACTGGGGAAAAGCAGAGTTCCTAAAAGAGGCATAGACATGATAGAAGGCTCGAAACTGCATTGTCTTGCAGACTCTGGGGTTTGGAAGGGAAGTTAAAGCTTTACTTGGCTGTAGTCTCTGAGAACTTTGCCTTATCAAAGCTGTGAAATTAAGCTATGTAATATAAAAGCTGGAAGTGCTTAACTGATCAAGTCACAGCAGAACTAGAAAGTGAACAAAATGTTAATAATGGGTGTAAAAATCTGAATTTGAGAGTAGAACTTCCTTCCCTGGAAATATTTAAATCAAAATTGAAGGAGGGATTTTTTTTTCCCACTCCTTTGGAAAAAGCAATAACCCCAAAGCATTAAGCCAAAATAATAATTCATTGCAATCCTATGGCTTGCTTTATCAGAGAGATTAGACTTAGATGATTACATTGGCCATTGGCTCCTTCTGGTTTCATAATTTATTTTGCAAAGGGTGGGGGTTAAATGAGAGATTAGCAGCTCTCATGGGAGTGGAAAGAGGGTTTTCCCATGACTGGCATTTTGTACTATCATTCTGAAAGTATTTTTCAGTCTTTTTGTCTGTTCTTTTCATTCATTAATATTTTTATCAGTCATCATGTCAGAGGAGTGTCTTCTAGCTTTTTTCTTCTCAGAGCAGGGAGACGACTGTTCAGTTACCACAGAAATTCCTGTCAGTGTGTTTTTTTGTTTTTTTTTTTTCTTTAAAAAACAACTTCAGTAATTGTTTGGGCTGTTTAATTTATTCTTTTGCCTAATGCCATACTTTCTGGAGTCATAGGGCTACTGACACAAGTTTCATGCACTCTTAGTAAAGAAGAGCTAGAAAATACTATAAAAATGCGTCCTGAAAGCTACATAATCTGAGGAGGAAAAGGTGAACCAAGCAGTTGGTGGTGTGGATATTTTCATGTTAAGTATATTGTGAATCGTTTTGGGGTGGAGGAAGCTTGCCTTATGCTTCTAGTGTCTGTCAACCTTGTGTAGTTAGAATTATTAAACTATAAATGTTTCATGTTGAGGGAAATGGCAATGTTATAATGCCTAAAGAGAAGCAGGAGATGTCAATAAAGGAAGATTGCTGGCTTCATAACAAACTTGTTGGCAAACTTATTTACCCATGAAGAGCTCTCCACCAATTTTAGTGTATTTGGAATTAGTGATCGACAGAATCTAGCACTCCAGGGTCCCTGGGATAGTTAGGGGGCTGTAGCACATGATGTATGAGGAAAGGTGGAGGAAATTAAGCTTGTTCAGCTGGAGAAGAGAAAGGTGGAGAGGAAGTCTTCTACCATCCAAAGGGGGTTTATAGAGAAGACAAGTCAAACTCTGAGAAGAGGTGCACAATGAAAAGGCAATAGGCAGCATACACAAGGTCCAATAAGGTAAATTTCATATGGATATAAGGAAAAAAATTTGTTACAGTGATAGTGGTTAAACCCAGGGAGGGATTGCTCAGAGACACTGTGGAATCTCCATCCCTGGGAACTTTCAAACCTTGCTTGGACAGGGCGCTGGGATTCACCCTTATAGTCCTGTCCCTGCAGGACTTCTGCTCTGCACCGGAGGTTGGGCTAGATGACCTCCAGAGGTCCCTTCTAAAGTAAATTATTATATGATTCTTGAAGAGCTTTACAGATTTTATCAGCACCGTAGAAATCCCTTCCTTTTGTATAACATAGGATTCCTCTACTGCCTGTGACTGAAAGCTAAATCTGTACACCTGAAACCTTATTTTTTCAAATGGACAGTTGTAATAAAACTTTTATCTTGCTTTATGAGATGCTGTTACAGTTGAACAGTAAGTTAAGGAAAGGAATGAACCCGCTTTTGTCACCTGCAGTGCACACTGGTGAAAATTTGGGTGTTCCCCCCCCCACCCTTGGAAAGGAAGAGCTGGAAGCTCTATGAGGTAATACAAGGTGTAGTAGTAAGACCTACTACTACAGTAGTAAGGTGTTATAGCCATCAAGTTTCTTTTGCTTCTCTGCTTTCCTGCCTTTTGGATTATAGTATGAGGATTTGGAGCTGGTATTCAGATTCACTTTTTTCTCCCTTTCTGCTAGAAGTTGGGGATGTCTGGGGGAGGTTTTTCTCCCCCTCCCTTTTCTTCCTTCTTTCTTTCCAAAGTAGAGCTTTCTAAACTTTACAAATGCTGCCAGGAGAAGATTTGGCATATGTGTAGAATTTGACTTGTTCACTTACTCCTAATTGAAGAGAATATTCTTTCAAAAATACTAAGAATGTCCTTTTGCAGTTTGTTGTAAGATTTATTTTGCATCTAACTTGTGACTAATTGGCTATAGCATATGGTGAAGCTATTTTGAAGTTAGACACTTCAATTTTTAGTCATTTTTGTTGATTTTAAAGAATTTTTCTGCTTAGCTTTTTTTTCTGGACATTTCGATTACTGTTTGAGCCTAGTAAGGGCAGGTCTTGAGTTCATAGTTGAAGTTCACTTAACAGATGGCCTTCTTTGGCTGACTTGCTTTTCTCCTCCCCCCTCTCTTCCCTTCTTTCTCCAAGAAGGTCTCAGTGCTCATGCCTATTAACTTGTGCAAACTGAATCATGCTAGTTTAGGTCCTTATGTGCCCAAATCTGGAATATGTGCTCATCTGAACAGTTGTTCTGATGCATGCAGTTTTCTTCCTTCTTAAACTTCCGTATCTTCTTAATTCCAGGAAATGTTCCCCAACCCCAGGTTGCCTCTTAGACTAGTCAGACATCCATTTGGTTTTTTCAAGGGGTGAACAGATAAGAGGAGGAACCAAGTTTAGTGTTCTATGTTTTTTAAAGAATAAACGGCCTTTTGCCTATTTTTATCCACATCATTTCCCCCTAAAATGTCCGCACAGTCAAGTTGTCCTGCCATTAGATGTAGCAGCTCTGATACACTTGAGCCACATTGTTTCCTGTTCAGTATATTCTGTTCCAGCGTTCCCTTACACCAGGGTACCAATTATTTCCTTGAAAGCTCTTCTTTGTGATCTGCTGGATTAGGGTTTGGGGCAGGAATGGAAGAAGAAAGCTTAGTGGCTTCCTGGGATAGATGCCAAAGAACTTCCTCCAAATCCTTACCTTTCTTTTTCCCCCTATTCCTTAGGATACAATAGATACGCTGCCACTGTGCTAGCTAGGTTAGACTTCCCTTTTCTCCCAGCTAAAGGACCATTATTTCTGGGCTTCGTAGTGGCAGTTTTACTTTGTATGAATTTTGTTCCTTGCTAGATATAACCATTATTATTGCAGAACTCTTTTCTTCCTTTCCATCTTCCACAATTTCTTTGTTACAGTGCTGATAATGACACTTGCCAAAGTTGGCAAAATGCTCTTGGTGCAGAATTTCCCACAAAAGTGAATCCTCAGGTTCTGACCCATGTCCCATGCTTGGCGTAGGTGTTGTTAAAAGAGTAAGGTTAATCATATGGTCTCCTCTGAGACAAGTGTTAAAGTGTTAATGCTTTGCCCTGGCACATTAAGATTCTGAAATCTAAAGCTTACAAGTAATGTTTTAAGTGACAAACTTCTTAAATGAAATCTTAACGTTCTTGAGAGTTCACAGAACATGTTTATTGTAGCACACTTGAACAACTCTTCATTGCATCATACCTGCTTTTCACACACCAAAGTCCAGCTTTGTTGCAAGTGGGGAAAATCTGACATCCAGAACTTAACTGAGCAATAACTTCCATCCTGTTTAATGATCTATGAACAGAGATCTCATGCTGACTATGGTTTTCTTTGCTTGAAATTAAGTATTCTTCTTTTCTGTTTGTTGTACAACACTTGAAAGCAGTGTTCTTTTAGTGAGCCAACAATCTAACCACTTTACTATCTTGTACTGGTTAGAAGTGCTTTGAACTATTTAATATTAACTGAACCATTTTATTAGAAGTACTGTCTCAAAACAAATTCAGATATAGCTTTACCCAGGAAAGCCATGGAAACCCATTTATTTTTTTGCTCTTTGGCTGGAGACAAATACTTTGTTCTCATAGCATTTGAAACTGGAATAGATTCAGGCAATGCATATTCATTCTTTGAGACTTCTTGACCGTTTTAACTACAGTCACTTCCCTCTTCAGCCCACTCCTTTCATTTCTAACTATGAGAATGAGAATTCCTTTATCATTTGGGTGATACAGTATAAAAATATAAGCATTCACCAAAAAAAGTTTTTGGTGGGAAAATTTTTCCGGGTTTATTGGGGGCACTTCTGTACTTCTTTCTATACTGCTGAACTTGTTATGGGAAATATTAATCTGGGTGAGTCATGGCAGATCAGCAGGCCCTCCCTGGCTGTGATCTAAAATATCATCGTAAACCCTAAAACGTTTTACTTAGACAAATGCAGCTATCCACTAGTTTGCAGTGGGTGCTATTTAGTCATGTGTAAGCAGACCTTTAATGCCTTCCTCTCTGACCTGCACAGAATATCTGATTGGAAATCTGTTCAGTGTGTTAGGAACTGTCTCCTTCCTAGAAAGCAAAGAAATGCCCTGCATAGTGTGTGTTTGTATAAACTACCACATGTGGAAATGTTATGTAAAAGTTTTTACCACTCCTTGGTAGGGATGTGGCATTACACCCAAATGAGACTAAAATCAGCTGTTTGCTTTGTTCATTTTTAAAATTGTCCTCCTACAGTCCATGCACAATTTGACAGTTCAAGTAGCAGTGTAAGAGTTCAGAAGGCTGTGTTGTATTGAACAAAATGAGGGCTGTTCTCCAAAACCCATTCCCTGCTACGCAGGGTCCATCTATACTGGACGCAAAGAGTAAGTAACAACAGATTAGTTGTGCAGGGAGCTACAGAATACATTGCCCATATGAAAGATTTAGGCCTTTTCTCAACATTTAATTCATCTACTTCTGAAAAGCTCCCCCCACCCCACCCCACCCCACCCTGCAATGTTCTGTAAAATGACACCTTATTTTTTGCCCCTTATGATAGCTGTTAGAGAGGTTTGATGTGCTGGAGGTGGTTGAATATTGTTCTTTGTTAAAACTTATGCTTTGAATAGTTACCAGGTCAGCAACCTTGCTAAATAAAAATAAGGATTTAGCAGACTGAGCCAGCCATTTACAAATGAATTTCTTGGGGTCTGTAATCACTAGTGAATCTAGTAATCACTTTGATTTGAAGGAAGATTAAGGATTATAAATATTATATAGGTCTATTTTTATCTTCTGTGTTGCTATATGAAAGCAAAAGGCTCAGTATTTCTTTTTCATCCTTTCTTCCCTCCAGCAGCAATTTACAGTTATTTAGTTTGATAGGCTGAAAAGCTTCGTGAGCAGCAGCATACTGCTTGGCAGAGGATGTTTGTTTGAGCAGTCTAATGTGAATATTAATAGCAATTTTCTCTAAAGTCTCAACCCTCTGTTAACATCCATGCTGATATACTTATAGGTAAATCTGCCAGCGGTGCTAGATTTCAGGCCCTATGAAAAACATTTGAACCCTGAAAAGCTAGTTTCAAAAATCTCCTCTCCCCTCCCCCTCTTTTTTTTCCTTCCCCCCTTCCCCCCCCCTTTTTTTTTAATGTGGGATGACAGTAGCAAATAGATTTGGGAAACAGACCTTATGCTAATGCAAAGAAAAAGGTGGCTTAAAGTAAGGAATGAAAAATGAGATAGAGAAGTGTTTTCTACTCTATCCATACCCAGTGTATGGAAAAACCTGTTTTTGGCATAGCCAGTACAGCACTGGTACAGGAAAAAAGAAATTTTGGTATCACAAAAATGAGGTAGTGGAAATTGGGGGGTTTGCCTGGTAAACTCTTAATTCATGCAAATCCTAGGTAGATAATAGCCACTTTTAAGATTCTCTATCTTAAAAACAAATTTGAATACTTGTGCCCTGCATCGCACTGAGGAGAGAGTGGCTTCCACAGAGTAATGAAATTCCTTTACACATCACTTCTGGCTTGCTCTTGTATCTGGTTGGGAGAAATTCCTTGCTGTGTTTTGCTATCATCTTCCTAGACATGAGGCTTTCAACTGACAGTGCAAGTCACCAGGGTAAGCTTATGCTGGAGGAATCAAATGTTTCAATGAAAGGCAATAGACCTCGTGAATGGTGAGACCTCCTGCTACTGGATATATGTTTTGCCTTTTCTAAAATACTGGATAGCCTGTTCCTGACAGTGAGTAATGTTGTAGGAACTCTTTGAAACAGTCACAGAGAAGCCCTGTGGATGTACAAGCGACGTTCTTTAATTCCGCGCTGCACTAAACTTCTTCCTTTGTTCCCCTTTCTGTCAGTGTTACCAGTTGCCCTGGCACCAGTCTCTCAAAGTTTTGTGGTCCTCAGTTGCTGTTTCTTCCCCTGCAGTTGTGATTGTAGTTGTTATGCTGCCTGAATGTTAGCCCTCAAAGTAAAAAAAGCATCATGAATGCAGCCTCTCTTTAGCTCCAAACATTTCAGGAGCTAGGCTTTTAAATTGAGCTCTGAAACAGTTTTGCTCTGCCAAGGGAAGTTGAATTCGATCACAAAGTCAAAATAGAGGTGGTCATGATCCCTCCTGTATTTCTGACACCTTCGTAATTTGGTGCTATTTAAATACTAGAAATTAAATACTAGAAATAAAATTCTGAAACGATATGCAAGTATTAATGAAACTCAACTGGGGTAAAGGCATTGAGGTTTGCCTACAAATGCCATCTGGATATCTGTCAGTGCAATGTTTGTTTTTTGTATTATTCTTTCAACCTGCTTTAAACAATTTCAGTGGCTTCTGGATTTCCCCTTGATATACAAATAAATCTTCAACGCTGATCCTCCCTTTCCTCTCTATATCAGTTCTGATGCCAAATGAAAACAAAGGTCCCTTGCATGTAGCAGCTTAACTGTGTCTCTGCTCCTGTAGGACTAGACAGGGTAGGAAATGAAGCCATAATCCTCCGTCTACCACCAGCCTTTGGGAGAGCTTGCCGTCAAGTCAAAAGAGTGCAGAAAGTCATGGAGGAGGTCTGATCCTTGAAACCTGTCTCCAAGGCATTCAGCTCTGGCACCCAGGGCAAGGAGGAAAGCAGGGCAGAGGATGAATTGCGGCTTGCCCCTTCCACCGCTTTGTATGAAGCCTTTGAACCCTTGCCCTAAGGGGAGTCAGCGTGCCTGTGGAAGGCAGGGGGCTCTAACAATGTCCTGCTTGTGCTGTCTGCCTTCTCCAAATGCTGCAAAAGCTAGGATTATCCTGCAGACTGCCTGGTGAGGAGGAACCCGCTTCTGGTGTTAAGAACCACTTCCTACTTTGATGATGGATGAAGCTGAAACAAAGCAGTTTAATTTTTAGAAAACTGTTGACCCCGAAAGGATTGAGCTATTATTTTAATTACTGTAATGAGCAAACATTACTTAGAAATCATTAAAAGAACATACATAGCTCCAGATCCTGCTGTCTGACTTGCATTGATGAAACTTTTCTTTAACCCGAGGGATGATAGTTAATTTTTTTCTGCTAAATTGACAGCAGTGTGGGTAAGATATTTTGCTGTTGCTTTGTATTGCACTTTCATCACCAGGAAATTTGTAGTCAAATACAGGCTATTAGTGTTGTGAGTGAACATTCATAATGATCTCTTCATAGCAGTTTGAAATTAGAGCTGGCTGAATTAATTTTTAGCCATGCCATTTTTCATTGGGAGTGCTGACCTGCTGAAACTATTGCAGGACCATGCTGAATTCAATTTGAAGTTGTTTGTTTTATTTTATTTTATTTATTGAAAGGCTTCTCAGATCCACAATGGAGCTAGAGAAGAAAATTGTACTGCGCAATAAGCAGTAATTTACAGTTTTTTGGCATAACTTATGAGATGCATGGCCTCATGCACTTCCTGCTCTGCTGGATTTGCAGCAGTGGCTTGAACTTTGCCTCCCACATTCAAGGTGAGTTTCCTGACCATCAGTTTATATAATCAGCTTTTCTGCCCCAAGGATTATGTGGAGCAGTTCCCTTTTTATGTGTATATAGTTCTTCCTGGAGCAGAAAGATTGATTCTGTAGCCTAGTGGTTAGTATATCTGGCTGGGATGTGAGAGACTGGACTCAAATYAGTAGCTTGGATGAAGCAAAAGAGGAGTAGCGTGAACTCGGGTTGTTCACCAGGATGTGGGGTTATCTGACACTAGCATGCTGATTACTTGGGGGTGCTGAGTGAGCATGCATGCATGTATCCCTTCTGTGCATATTGAAAATCTGAGACGGTATCTCAGAATAGCTGTAATGCAGAAATGAAAAAGAAAAAAAACCCTCTAAAACTTCAAACCTATCTGTACAAGGGGTGGAAAAGTTTAACTGAGTTTCTAAATACCAAGCTATTTTGTGAACTCTGTTAAATAAAGTTTTCATAGAAAGTTTAAGATCCTTTGGAGAGAGACTACTGATAAAATGTGCAAGAGGTGTAGAATACAGATGGGGTACACAGGCTTACATTCTTCCTTCAGAAAAGAACTGTTTTTATTTGGTGTAACAACTTTGTAAAGATCACACTTATAACAAGCATTTTTGGTTAACTCCCTACCCATGTGGTTCTCCTTAGGACAGATGTTGTTCAGCTGAAATGAGCTGAAGCACTGTCCATTGCCTAGGACCTCATGATAGGTAGGTTTCGAAAGCTCACTGTGCTTCATGTTGGTCACTGACAGCAGGCAGGTCATGAGAATGAAGATTAAGCTGTTTCAGCAGAAGTGTTGTCATTTCTTTGCCTTTACATTGCATACGTGGAGCAGTCCCTCTACACATCTTTTCTCAAGTAGACAGCCAAAACCTGTGAGATAGCTCCACAACAGTGAAGGAATTATTAAATGTGGAATGAACCCCCTAACTAATCATGGACCCGTAAGAAGAAACTGAAGAAAATTTAGGATGCCTTTTGGGGGGAAAGAAATTCTGATTATTCTAATTCCTTCTCCTGTACAGAAAGAGTTGTCATATTCTAGCACATTTTTGTCTTGTCTAGATTTAAAGGTTGAACTCTGCTATAAGGAAAGATCTTATGATCCAATGCTTGCCATTTATCCTTTGTCGATTTCCATTAACACTGTTCAAGTTTTCGTGGTTGTGACAGTGGAATCAGATTTCATAAGGGAAGTGAAAATCTTATTTTCAGACAGATGTTGGATGTCAAAAGCAGAAATATACATTAGAAAGCTTTATCTGATGAGCTATATGTATGGTTTAATTTTTCAGTACAAAGTATAACTAAATTGTCTGGCCTTCCTGGATTAGTCCTTAATGTTTCATGCTATAATCTTGCAAGAAGATCTAAAGTGTGCCATTTGGGTATTTCTGGTATATTTAAGCTGCTAATTTTGTAGCTTTTCTGTTGTGAAGGATTAGTATCTGGTTCAATTTATTGACTAATTAAATTTTTTTAGTTGTTGTTGACCATTAAAGTGTGATGTGCTCTATGGTCATAGATAAATTCATCCTCTACTAATTTTGAAAGGGAATACTTTTTAACCTTAATTTCCTTCCACATTAATACTAATCCTGAAGCTTCTTTTAATAGCAGAGAAAAAAAAAAWATATATATATATATATTTAGTAAGATAGATTTCACTACTGTAAATTACTTTTACTATAAAATTTGGGTCATACTGATTCCTAGCTATACTACTACTTAGAAACGGATATTTTTAACATGTTCATTTACTTGCTTTTCCTCATCTTCGGAGGGAAATAATTCTCAAGAGAGGGAGGGGGGAATTGGCACGTATAATGCTTGCCAGGAAAGAAATGAGTAAAATATGAAGGGCCATACTAAACCTTCAGGTCTGCACAAAGATGTGTGCAGGCTTCACAGATCAGCTGTCTGACATGGCCTTAGACTTTCACCTAGTAAACCCTAAGAAATGAGACATTTACGGTCTGCCCATACAGCACAATGAACATTTCAGATCACAGATTATACTGGCTTGCCTGGTTAACAAGAACAGGGAAGAGACAGCAGCTCAGCATGTAATAGCAACTGAGGTTTACATGCCTGCAGTCCCTGAAGACCTGCTGCACTGTTGAGGGTTAAACCCTGTGCTGCTTTATCTGCTGTTAAGCATGCTAGCTCAAGGAAGCAGATATGTGTGATAGCATATATGACACTAATATGCCTTCATCTTACCTAGATATACCAGTCATCTTCTCTACTGCAGAAAATGAAAAATAGTAGCCACCTTATTATTGCATTGCAGATATTTGTCACTTTGTGGTGTTTGGCTATCATAAGGCTCATTTAATGTGAATTAGATGGAAGGTGTGCAGAGTGGTATTCTGACTCCTTTCCAAGGAAAAACTTGGCTGAGCTGGCAGTTAGCTTGCTGAGGGTTGGCTGTGTGTAGCTAAGTCTTCCTGGAGCTGGGAACAGAGATGCAGGGTGAGTCGTGAAGAGCCTGTAGCAGGCAGGAGTACAACATTAGGATATGGTGAAGACTAGCCTGTATGTAAGATATTAGGTAACTTTTGTGAGTGTTTAGGCTCCCAGTGACTTGGACAATTCAGACTGAGGAGTGGCTGGGGGAAACTTGCGTGTTGTGCTCAGAGAAAGCAGAGCAATTCCAAGGAAGAAAGGTGAGGAGCCTGGAATCACCTATGTGGATGTCCCTCAGGAGGATAACCTCCTGCAGCAAAGATGACGTAGTGTTTTGATTGTATCTGACTTAGCTTAGCTGGTCATAGTCCTTCCAGTGACTTAACTAAATGTATTTTATACCAATTTAGTTAAATGGATGTTAAAACTGTGAGTAGATAGCTTGTTAGCCATGGTACCGTATATCCAGCCATAGTAAGCCATGCTTGTGACTACATTATATGAACCCATCAAATACTGTTGCCAAAGTCTACTGTTGATAAAGACCATCACTTTAAATGGCAAGATTTTGGTGAGAAAAACTTGGTGCCCTCAAGACAACTCAGAACATAGCAGGAAGAGGTGGCAGGTTGAGGGTAGGAGAAATGTTGGGGTGCTTCTTATGAGCTGGTGACCTTTTCCTGAGTGATCTTCTGGTGCATGGTCACTGATATGCTACTCTGTCTGTGGAGGCTTGGTGTGGAGGAGGTCATTTATGGTATTGGGTTTTGCTCTTGCTGGGTATGCAATAGTGTAATTGAAAATGGGAGGAAAGGAATTTTCCATAGAATTATTGCTTCAAGGAGTGCAGTTGATGTCATTTGAAAGACATGGTTTCTTACTGTGTCTTTGCAGTTCTGCTCCCTAGCTCAGAAAGCTCAACTGAAATAGTAATTTTCCTAAAAGGAACATTAAGCTGTTGAGAAAACTTTTCAAGTACCTTGCTGTAACACTAGCAAAGACTGATCTTTTGGGAATTTTGGGTTTTTTTGTTTAGTTTGGGATATACCTTTTTTTTGTCTCTAAGTGTAATCAGGTTAGTCGGTCTGTCAGTCTCTCTCAACATCTACAGTAAGCAATTTGAAGTGTCTGAAACCCTCATCTCTTTTTTTCGTTCATGACTTCTTCTCAGCGCCTTAAATCTGTGTGCTAACAAACTGTCCACCGTTGATTTAGTGATTCATGAAATAACCAAAAATATTAATAGTGTTTCTCTCAGTCCCAGATTTGGATTTAGAAACACCTTACTTTAAAAAGAAAGTTCTTTCATAGTATTTTAAAGCATATGATTTCTGTAGAGCATTTGCAGCTGCTAATGGTAGCTTGTGTACTTAGAAATTAGTATGTAATAACATATCTCATGATAATCTGGCAGCTGGGGAAGTCCATGTGCATTCAAAGACAAATAAGGGACTAGTCACTTTGGTAACTACCACTTTGCAGCCCTTTCTGTAAAAGGCTACAACATATATGTGGTATAAAAAAGGCAAGAGATGCCCCAAACCAATATTAGAGAAAGAACAGATAGGATAAGATATTCAACACCATTTCAGAAAGCATCAACAAGGCAAAGTATATCCCTTTAAATCATGAATTATCTTTTACATGAAGAAAATGGTCACCCGAGTAGTCTCCTAAAAAACACTTTCAAAAATTAAACTACCTCATGCGTAGTGTGTAACATTTATTTTCCATCAAGCTATTTTAGGCTGGGCCGACACTCCTAACTGGTTTCATTTGGTTCTCAACAAGCTGATAGATAACTTATGAGAGGGAAAAATTGGCTGGGCGTTCTGTTTCTTTATACCTTTTGGATTCAGGTATAACTACTTGAATTGCAAAAGGGATTTAGGTGGTACCTATCTTGTTTAAGGTATTTTATTGAACTAGATAATGAAACAAAATGCGTGTGAGGGAATGCATTCAAAGGAACTGAGACAGGTGCATATCTTGTTTATATCTGAATTTTAGATTTACTGTCTTTGTTGCCTTTTTGAGCACAAATGAAAATTAAATGAAGTGACAATGCTGAAGCAGTGTGCTCTTTTCAATCATCTCTCTTCCCCAACCTTTTCAGTTCATCTCTGTGTGTGTGTGTGTGAGTGTGTGACACTTTAATGCATGCTGTGAACATATGCCAAAATGGTCATTCTTAAAAGCTGCCTTCATTCACTTTGAGCTGTTATTGAGAGCTTTGACTACTTTGTAGATAAATTGCACAACCCTGAATCAACGTCTCAGTGTTTGCTGGAAACCAAACAAACCATTTTGACAAAAACACTATTGCATTATGTAGCGTGATTGCAAAGACGGCTAACTTCATGCGGAATGCAGGTATCAAAACACCTTCAGCGTCTCAACAGAGACAATGAGGTAAATGTGGCTGCTCATCTTCAACAAAAAAAATTGGAAATGCTTGTTTCCTGTAAATTACTTTGAACGCTTGATAGTTATTCCAAAGTTATGGGTGACAAAATTTTTGGAGTGTAAATTACTACGTGTATTTCATCAAGGTGGTTTTCAGATAGTGTAATACTTTGGCTTTATACTTGTTTTAATTCTCTTTAATATAGTCTTGGCTGTAGCGTAAATGTTCTTAATACTGAATGCTCTCTTTAACAAGAGAGTTTAATTGAATAAACTAGCTCTATTGTGTAAGTAAGGAGTTTCTTGGGAAGTTGGCTTCATTTGAGTTTGAACTATATTGTCTAATTTGTTCCAGAAGTGAAGTGAACTTGTTTTTCAGAGTTTGCTCATGATATCTGGTGGTCATAGTTACAATGAATTGCATTCCTTTCTAATTGATACACTTTTCAAATGCATAAACTAAGCTACAGTGTTTGCTATGCATTGAAAATACAAAGCAGTAGTACCTTCCCTAAGATTTTTTTTTTTTTAATTGTCTTTTTAATCAGAAGAACAGCAACCCCTCCCTTCTATTGCTGATACTCTAGAAGTTGGGAACTGTCTGAGCCACAGCTTCTCCAGTAATCTGAATAAAATACTTCCATGGATTTAAACAGAGACAGAGAGTGGAAAATGGACTCTACAAGAGATTGTAAAACACATGTATATTCACCGAGTAAATGAGATAGGTGTTTGAAACAATAAGCTGCTCTATAATGCACAGACATTCTTTCAGGCTACCCAACCCAGGCTCTGAAGTCTTTCTACACATTGATAAAAATGTCTAACTCTGAATGAAATATGTTTATTTGGTCTCATATAAAGCCCTGTAAGCTACTAAGAACTGGAGCTGCTGACTCAGTCATTGTTCCTGTTTTTTAAAACTCCTCCCATTCAGTTAATTAAAAAACCTGTTCCTGAGCATGAAACAAAAGCACTTTTTGTACAAAATTGATCTATGTACATTTTCAAAATTTCTGCTCTGTGAATGCAGTTTTTCTTTA
Source organism: Apteryx rowi (assembly GCF_003343035.1). Taxonomy (NCBI): domain Eukaryota; kingdom Metazoa; phylum Chordata; class Aves; order Apterygiformes; family Apterygidae; genus Apteryx; species Apteryx rowi. The sequence continues at coordinate 835,030 of NW_020449997.1, forward strand.
GCTTTGTTTATTGCATCAAAAGTGCCTGCCAAAAACAGTGCTGTTTACATGACTGTCCTCATCAGATGAAATATTTTACTATACACCGTCCTACACTTGCACCATGGCCTGTTTAACATGGAGCAGGGTCAAAACCTGAGAGACACAAAAGAATGCTCAATAAGCAAGATAGCGATGAATGAATTATAGTAGTAGTCATAGTCATGCCATTGAAATGGAGATCCTGGTGTGGGAGTAGCAGAAGGAAAAAGTGCTGTCAGCAAAAAGCCGAAAAGGTGGTGGTTTTGTGACTAAAGAATGTTTCTTCCCGCTGTGGCAGAAACACTAATACCTTGAGTTTTGCTAAGTGTTAACTTTGAAACTTTGTTAAATAAATAAATAAAAGCTGTTACACAATAAGACAAAGTTAATGGTTAAGCCTAGCAGTTGCTGCTGTTCTTTTTGCAGAAGCATAGACTTGTCAGAAATAAAAGAATGTGTCTAAAGTTGTTTGGAAAAGCCACTTTTGCTCTGTCAAATTTGTTTAAGATGGCTATGAAATCCAAAAAGTTGTCTCTGGTGTAAATCTGCAAGTCACTTATGTTTACAATCTCTGAAATCCATATTATGACCAAAAATATGTGTCTCTTTTCTGTGTTCCTACACATCTTAATTTCGTCCCTATAATTATAACTCTCACCAATTTTCCAGTCAGCAAAGTGAAATAACAGAATTTAGAGCAGGCCTAACAAAGAAATGGTGGTTAAAAAGAAATGGTAGCCTGGTAGTTTATAAATTGCAAAACCTTGTGTGCTTCAACAGAACAAAATTTTGCTCCCCTGAAACAATTAGCCCTCTTTCCAAACTTAGTTCTCTCTCTAAGGGCAAAGTTGTATTCATACATTAGTACAAGATTTTTTTGTTGACATTGGTGGGCAGAATTTCTTTTTTGAATGCTGTCTGGTATTTGTCTTAACTTTCAAATGAATGTTTACTTGTGACCACTGGTAATAAGGAGATATATTAAACTAATACTTGTAAGTACAATCTCTGTTTAAAATCTTTAACTCTTTTCAGTGCAAAATTTCTCTTCACCTTCAAAACAAATTTAGAACCCAAACAGTAAAAGAATTCTATTCAAATAGAGTGACATTGAACTCAGATTTTGAAATACTGCGACTCTTGGAAAACACTCCAGTTTCTTGTGTTGAAGCTTTGGTTGCACGGGTAACTGGATTTCACTATTTATCATCAAAATGAGAAGAAAGGGAAGGAAGATTTCTTCCCATGTTGATTTCCAGTGAGAAGACATCCTCTTGAAGGGAAGGGGAGAGTTGAGTTTCTGTACTTGCTCAGTACTTGGAATCACAAATAGACTGTGAAATATGACTACCGTTTCTGGTGTTGACATCAGTCCAAAAGAAACAAATTGATATTGCTGTGTTTTCTTCAAACTATTGATTACAAATGTAGTTTTAATTGAAAATGGGAATTTGCTTCTTATGCATTACAGAGCAAATCTAAAGTTCTTACACATTCATAATTGCTACTGAAATGAATGTCACTGTGGTGGGGGGAATCCATGGTAAAGGCAGAATTTTTTGATGCAACTGTGATATAAAACCTCCAGCACACTGGGCTGACCTTTAAGAAGTATTCTAACATGGCCTGTTTTAGTCTGCGTGAAACTAGTAATATTCATTTCAAATATTAACCAGGAGTTTGTTCTTTTAATCTCGGCTTTCTTTTGTGCCTTAGTTAAATGTTAATCTAGTTGTAGCCATCCCTTTTCTTTTAATGAATGCCTTGAAACTAGAGTACACTGATGATTTGGGAGGTGATCAGCTAGTTAAGAATAGGCCTAAACCAGATGATTTGGGAGGTGATCAGCTAATCAAGAATAGGTCTAAAACAGATGAAGTCTGTGCTGCCACTTAATTTTAAAAGTACACAATGTCTTTTACTAAAATAGGAAAATCAATGAGCAGAACAATGCAAAAAATAGTTTCTGAAGTTATGGGTGATTTTTGAATCCATAAATTATTTTTAAATAAACATCAATACAGTGTACATTATTCTTTTTTTCACTCATTGTGACGTTGATTATGTTCAGTTTCCTGAGCCAAATAAGATTCTGTTGAGGGACTTGTCTACTTCCTAATGTAAGGCTTGATCTTCAGCTTACATTGCAGTACCTGTCTCCACTGGGCAGCTTTGTCACCACTCCTTAGGATCCAGCTTTAGCCCTGAATCAGTGTTAATGAAACTAATATATTTGCTCAGTAAGACAAGTAATTCCAAGTACAGTAAGATCTGTAATCATGTACTTTTTCACCTTTGATTCTATGTCATTTTCTTTTTCAGCCTTTTCTTATAAAGGACGGCAATTTTTGGTAGAGGCACCTGTTAGATGAGGGAGAAGTTGGCTTTGCCTCCCTTTAAAATCTTCCTCTCCAGGGGCAGGCAAATCCAGCAGCCAGTCTCATCAGGACCTTGGATGCCACTATAGTAGATCAGAGCCGTAAGCTTTTAGTGACTCCTTCCATTTTCATGACTGAGGTCTAAGTGGGCATCCAGCCAGTCGTAACCCCTCCAGTGCAAAAAAGAATAGTGCTAATACTCACATAAGAAACGCTTTTGTCTTCAGGCAGCTGCTATTAAACATAATCATCTCAACATTGTTTCATGCAAGTTCTGAGTTGGTTTTCTTGGGCTTTTGTAACATTTCTCTCTCTCTCGATGCCTTTTTGTATGCAATCTGGGTAAGTTTTACTATCTGTCAGGATATATGGCATCTTCATGCACATATGTATTCATAATCTTCCTGTTCAACAGGAAACTAGCAATAGTTTTTATTAGCAATAATTAAGACAGACAGTGCTGTAGTCATCAGACTCCTTTCCATGGTCGCTGGAGTGTGTGAACCAACACTCCTATGGAAAGCTGCCTACAGGATATTCTTCATGTCTGTTGGCAACACGTGGGAAAGGAATGAAATGGATGTTAATTATAAGTTAGATCGATGTTGACCTAGTGAGTAAGACAAATCTATTTCATTTCTTGTAGTCCAGACACTCAGACATGTGACCCCATAAAACTGAACATTTTATTGTGATAATCTAGTATTTGTGATGATAATAACTTATGAAACAAAGCTTAGATGTTAGACTTGTTTTCCCTGTCAGTCTTTTTATATAACCTGTAACGTAAAATTCACTCTCATGCAATATCTGTGAGTTAAGTCTCCTTTGAACTATGATCAGTAATCACTAGAACTGATTTTTCTTTGTTATGCTGCCAGTAGAATCTTTTTTTTTTTTTGTAATGCTACTTAGAGTCATAAAAGTAAGATACAGAAAAGACATGCTAGACTCTATCATCTCCTCCTCTTTACCAGCATAGGATTAGAGGTTTTGATTAGAAGTGCAAGCATTATGTTGCTGTGTGGGAAACTTATTTTGTTTCCCTTTCTTGATCTCTTGAACATCATATATATGCACATATGATGTGTTAGTGTGCTAATTCTTTGCTCCTACATGTCTCACTAGGTTGTGATGCTTGACTCATTCTGTCTTGGTTGAATGGGTATTTATACAGCAGACACAACACAAAGAGAAATAGAGGCTTTTAAGGCTCCAAAAATCTTGATAATACTTCCGAGAAGTAAAACTATTCATTTTGAAGGGCTACTTCCCCTTCACAGGGCATGAAATGTTACACAAGCTCTACTGACTTGAATGTGCCATTGTGCCTTGCCCTCTGTTTTACAGTGCCATAAGTTTAACTCCAGTACACTTCATGGATTCTTATTGTATTATGTTTACTTAGACATGTCTCTAGTTAATATTTCATCTGTTTTTTAATACATTCCCAAAACTTCCGAAAGATTGGGTACAGGTGGGGACACAGGAAGTCCTCTTCTTCCCTCCCCGAAGAAAAAGTTCTGACAGGCAGTTCTATAAAAGCAGAGTCAGAGGCAGCATTTCAAAGTCTGTTTAATAGCTATTTCATGGTGATTATAATGTAATAATCAATAGTAGCTTTTCCAGTTCATGGCCTAGTCATTATTCTTTGAAAGCTGTGTACCTGAAGACTCTGGTTTTGTATTTTCCTGCTCTATTCTCAATCCTTTTATAGCCTTCTGTATGCTTTCAGCAGGCCACAGTCCAAAACGAAAGGAATAGGTATGTATAACTTCAAAAAATGTGTGTGTCTCTCTCTCCCTCCCCCCTTTTCTTTCTGTACAGTATATAGCTCACAGATGCTATCAACTTGGCATATAAAGATGAATTTGTACTGCTGGGTTGATCTGCTCCTTTTTTTGATGGAGGGAATTGATCTTACCGTTGCATCGCATCCATGTTAGTTTGCTCACAGATTCCAGTCTGAAGCCAAGTCGCCAGTTCCTTTGATGCAGAAACCTGCACGTGCCCAAGCAGGGGATCAGCTCTCCTGTCCTCTCTGAGAGCAGTATGGCCATGAGCCTGTCTGCACCAATTGATTTGGGGACTAGGGCTTGCTCTGGGCATTGAACAGTGTTCTGTAATTCCATTTATACATATAGTTTCTTTCCCTAATGAGTCTTTTCTCCCTTACTCTCCCCTCTGCAGTGAGGGGCTAGGAACTCCTCTGCTCCAAAACTCCTGAAAACACCAGTACTCTTTTTTTCTTGTGGAGAATTGCAAAATGCTAGACTTCAACAAGCGGGAAGATAAGAAAAGCAAAGTGAAGCATTTCTTTCCCGCTCGTTGTTACTTTGGCACGTCTGCCAAACCTTTTCACATTTACTTGGTGATACATCCCAGAAAGAGCTACAGTATTAACTTTATACCTTGGTTACAGTTAATCAAATATAGCTGTATCGAAGACTCTGATAAATTCTTTTTTGTTCTCTCTTTTTTCATGTCTAGACAGCTACAACCACAGTCACCCCAATGCTTCCTGAAACGGAATGAAACACAACACATAGGTTCTACACAAATACATTTTGGCAGATGTCAATTTACATAAAAAGCTGATTTTTAAAAATAACATGTAGGCTGATGTGGCTGAAGTTAGGATTGTATCTTAATCTAGTTTTAGAGTCTTTGGTTTACCATTCCTGCTCTTGACTAGCTGCCTTCTTTAGGGAATTAGACAGGGAAAATAGCTCTACCTTGTGATCTAGTTGATGGGATGAAAAGTGATGAAATAAACCGAAACTTCCTTCTGTCATCCCCCGCTAAGACAAATCTATTTCCACCTCACCATTGAGGGCAGATGTGCACACTGTGGGCAGAAGACTATGCAGATCCCTCTGAGAAGTGAGAGTGCTGAAGTGCACTTTTCCATTTAGGTCTTCACGTGACTGTGTTCTCCCTGGCATCTAGCAAGCCAGCTCTCTCTGCCCTGCTCTCCTTTATCACATCTTATTTACTCTGTAGGTTTATACTATTCAACTCTGCTCAGTTACATCAAGGATCATCCTTTTGGGGAAGAATRCAAAGATATTTCATATCAGCCTGAGGCACTGGAACACTAAAGTGTGAACAAAAATTGTCTTTTCCCAAAATGGTGGTATTCTGTCAGGTACAGAGCCTTTCTTTCTCAAGTCAAGTCTGCTGTTCTTTGAAATGCTGAAATGCAGTCAGCAGTCAACAAATAATGTGAAACATAAACCTCTGCAGTACTTCTGCTACCCTGCTGTGTTGTCTGTGCATTCTTGAGAAACACTGGGCTTTGCAGATAGTCTCACATAGAGAGATGTAAGACTTACTAAATAATCAAAGCTGCTGAAAGACAATACAACTCCTGCTCCTTAGAGAAACATTTAACAGCTAATGTAATTGAGCAGATGTTTCTGTGACCTTCCATCTTTTCTACTGATGACATGCAGCTACTTTTTTTTTTTTTTTAACAGAATAGTCAGATTTTCTTTTTGGATATATGAGCATATATATGCTCTCATGTTTATGTCTCTGTATGTTTATATCTCCAAGAACTTGACTGTTTGTTCGGTCTATGAACCTTTGTCATAGGTAAGGACTCCCCTGGTCTAGGCCCTTTAGACACAGCACGAGAAGAATGTTTGTCTTGGAAAATCTGAAAGGTTTAAAACAAAAAACAAAGCAAAAAACTCCCACCAAACCCTCTGTATTCAAAAGGGACCAGAGCTATGATGAAGCAGTATTGCAACAACAGAAAATAAAGATTACCACTAACAAAACAAAATTAGTTGGCTTCTTGTGCCCAGGTGCTGATAGCTGGATATTTAARCTGGACTTTATTCCKTTTCTTTAATGGTGGCTTTCAAGACTTTGTGTGCATGTCTGGTTCCAGGGCAAAGTCTGGCCACTGCAGAGGGGTCACATTTCAGGAGCAAAGAGCCCACTGCTCTGATGGTGAATGCAGGACCAAGCAGGGAAGGGGTCTCTGCTCCAACCAAAGGGTGGGAGGACAGCCATGCTGATAGGCTAGCACAGAGTTTGTCTCTACAGCCAGACTGGCAGGCTATTTGAGGGTAAGGGGTAAGTCACTGCTAGAACCAGAGGACCTTATATCACAGATATATCTGTATGAGCTGGTTGCAGTTGTGAAGGTATGTAAGCCTGCAAGAGCCTGAACATGGGAAGTGGCAGAAATGACCAAAAGCCTGGAACAGAAAGGGCTGGCTAATGACCCGAAGCAGATCCTGCTCACAAATGTTGCAGAACTGGCTTCTGGCAATAAGAAAGATGACTGATCTTCCTACTCCCGGTGGTTTTTAATAAATGCCTCCATAAACTAGAGGATAAGCCCTGGTTTAGATCTTTCCCCACCTTTTTATCTTTCCATGCTCATTTCCATCAGCAATGGATTTACTGTCTTTGCTAAGCGTACCTTCACACAGGAATAAGATTTCATAATCTGCACAGATAATATACTGGAATGAAACTGTTCCAATACCTTGCCTGCCAGAGACCGGACTGAAAGATAAAGAGATATAAAGCTTACAGTAGTAGTTCATTACTCTCTTATATGCCATTTGGCTGCAAAGGAGTAACCACACCTGCTCAGTCGACTGTGTAGGTTTTTACAAATCTGATCTTTCTGCTCCTGCGTTGATTTACTAGGGCAACGTTTCATTATTCTTTTTTGTGCTAGTAAGAGAGAAAGGGGTGTACTTCTATGGAAGTATAGTTTTAGTTTTATATTTTCTTTACTATTTTGTTGTTAAATTCCTAATTAACGTGCAGTTAAATTGTGTTGTGATTTAAGCTTGCAGTGAATTTTGTAAAGTCTCCTGATGAAATCTTGCCTCTTGTCAAGTGTAATAAAATTCAGCTTTAACTTGCACTCAAGCCAGACTTATCTACATTTAACTTGTATTTCAGCAATGCTCTTGGAAATTTGCTGCTATGATTTTGTATGGCAGCTTGAGTAGAGACTGGGGAGGAATGTAATGTGAAATTGTCTCCTCCTTCCCCATTAGTTATTTGCTTGACATCTGGCTCAAATGTGTATTGCAGGCCCTTCTTCAGCCCTTCTTCCTCTCCTTCCAATAAAAAAATCTGCCTTTTTCAATGAGGAAATAATTTTCAAAAAACAGACTATAGAAAATCTTGAGTTATAAATCATCTTTTCCAAAGGAGAGGCATTTTAACATCCAATCCAGACAGCTTCTACACACAGAACATTTCCTGATTTCATAGCAGTGGGAGATTAAGGCTGCCCTTATGTTTTGAGATCCGTACATGCTCCTCTGTGATCAACCTTCTCATGAACTGGTGCTTATTAGCAGTGAAGGCACAGACAGCTTTGTGTTTGTGTGGCTCAGCTGAACGAAGGGAAGGATGACATAGATGGTGACATAGACGGTTCTGAGCATCTCTTTGTACTGAAGCAAAACTCCAGCTGATTTTTTTTTTTTTTTTTTTTTTTACACAAATGTGTAAATGCAAAATGGATAACAGACCCTGCTTCCAGTTTCTCACAGCTGAAAGCTTTTGTTGTGTGATGAGGAATTTTGGACTTTTTTGCAGAAGTGTGGATTGTAATGGGTAACTGGCCTTTTCTTGCCACCAGACTATCTATTCTTAAATACATATGGGCCCTGGTGAAATAATAATATTATGGTTCCAAACAGAGTAGCTAGAATTAAAGATCACTGTCTCATTCAAAGTGCAGCATGAACATTGTTCAGATATAAGTAATTATTCAGTATATTTTCCTCCACAGTTCTTCATGTGACTTCATGTCTTGTTACTATGTCCAGCTCAGTTCCCTTTCTGAGGAGAGAGTTAACTTCTTTCTGTATTTCCAAGTTTTTATCCCTGCAGTATCTGATAGTTTAACTAAAATTGACATAGCTTCCTTGTGGTATTGTTTTTAACTCCATTCTGTTTGTAAGAGGGAAGTGTTAAATCAGAAGTATCCTGCTGGTTTTAGAAGATCTATCCAAGATGTCTAGAACTTGCAGTATTTTTGTTTGTTTTTCTTCAGGGAACTTAAAGCATAAAATGCCATTATAAATTGTAATCACAGCTTGCCTTGAATAGTTACTACAGCTGGGAATCCTGCAAATCAGACCCCTAGGTCCCAAACTGGGCAATCAATTAGGGTTGCAGCCAGGTGGCTCTGTCATTAGTGAAGGAGGACAGCAGTGCTCCCTGATGAGCAATTCAGAAATAAGTCCCAGGAGAGAAAAACAGCCCAGGGTCAACCTATAGAAAACACTAAGCATGAGGACTTCTGTAAAATATAAGGACATCTGTCCCATAGTGACTTTCTGCAAACTGCTGTCACTGACTCGATGCTCCAGAGTACTGTTTTTCTGTGCTATCAGGTGCTCCTTGGTGCAACTCATAGTTGCTGGTGGTGAGTGATACCCTGGTACATGCTGATGCCATGTCAGGAAAAGGCTGGACTTCATGCAGTTCCCCTATACTCCTGAATTTCTTTTATAGGAAAGCTGGGTGCATGGAGGGCAAAGGCCCTGCAGAGCTGGGGAATTCATCTTCRCCTTAGGCTATGGCTGACAGGAAAATTCTGAAAGCATGATTTTCATCTTTTTCTTTCTCAGCTCATGCATTGGTCACAACACAGTTTCCAACTTCTGTAACATAAAGCAGAGGCTAGCTTCATTCTCTGATTCTTGGAATTGGAAAATGTGCAACCACATAATTAAAGAATGGCAATTTTGCATATTTACAGACTGCCCTTCTGCTTATTATTCAGATTATCTGAACCCAGAGGTGTAGTCTGCATGGCCCACTCTATAGCTTTACAGTAAAAGATGGTCAGAGCAGGCAAACTGAGGAATTCAGCTTCAAAATGCTAGCAAATTTCTGCTGAGCATGTAAAACGTTTCTTCAAGTGCTTATACCTCATCAGATTTCCTATAGCTACCTGTAGTATCTGCCAGACACAGCTTTGTAACTCGTAAAATTTCTACGCTCAGTCTTGGAGGTGCTGTAAAACCTGTGGAAGGAGAGGTTACCACAGTTTATCAAGGTAGATAGTATGTGTATATCAAAAGTTTCCTATACCTTCAGTAAGCAATTAAACAAATTTACAGGAAAGAAAATCTCTGGAGCTATTAAGCGCAAAGATACCTCTTCCCTGCTCAGGAAGTCCATGAGCCATAAGTTCCACTCTAGAGGTATGGAAGGGAGTCTAGGGCGTTATTGCTAGTGATTCTTAAATTGTTCCTTAGGCATCTATTGACTTTTGTCAAAGGCAGAATACTGCACAAGGTAGGCCTTCAGTCTGACCTGGTAAACCTATTCCTGTACTGAACTGCAGGAATGTCTTTACCAGGTCAGACCAAAGTCTGTGTATTTCTACTGCAGAAATATGCTATATTAGTGTTGGGTTTTTAAGTATTTCAATTGTTTTAGCTGAACTTCAAATAATAGTGTGTCCTGAAGCAGACATATAGTTAAGAAAACTACAGGGCAACTAATATTTAAAGTGTAATGAAGTTTATTAAACAGCTGCAAAGCAGTCTTACAGTGGGAAGTGTCAGCATCTTTAGTTATTGTACTATACAGCACCACAAGCCCTGTTGATAATACTTTGAAATTACTATGGTCACTTTAGAAAGAAAAAATGTATGGAGAGGAATAAAAGAAAGTGTTCTGTCTTAAAAATTGGTATGTAGGCTACATCAATGATATTTGAACATACAGACTGAAAAACTTGTCCCCATGTCAGCCGGGTACTGGGGTCGGATGTAACATCGATATCTCTCTTGATGTGTGCATGTGTGTACACGTGTGCACACTTGCAGTAGGGTGGAGGGATGGGGCTTCAGGACTTGCTGAACTTGCGTTCATTTCCTCTTCTGCTACTAGGTGGCCTGCAATAGCGTAGTGTGGATGAATCCTCTGAACATATCACAAAAGTCACAAAATGCTGAAGGAGTGAGAAAGTATTTTTGTAGGTGGATGACTTCCTGCTGTATTGGATGACTTTCAGTGAAGTTGAGTACCGTTTGTGAACAATGATGCAGTGGCAGGATGCGTTGCTAATTTTAAAGTGTGATTTACAGAAGATGCGCAAAGCATTGGTTTTACTCAGTCTTTCACTCAGTTTCTTGAGTTGTTTCTCATAATAAGTTTTACTGTGCTGCTGTCTGGCTGAGATCATCGCTTAAGTTTGTACTGGTTAATATTTCTAAATTTGGGAAGATCTCTCCAGTGATTTTACATTTAATTCATACCAACAGCAAAAATATCTGTCTAAGCATTTGGTATGACCATATGTGCAAAAGAAAGCTTTTCAACCTTGTGTTCATAACACACAGAAGTGATTGAAGTACCTACCTGTGCGGAGTAATGTGTGCAGTCCTGCCCGAGTCAGCTGCCTTGGCGTTAATTCTTACTTTTAGAACACCTAGAAAATAGCAAAACGGTTATTGTGCTGTCGGGGGTAAAGTCAGCAAGAAACACCTCTTCCTAATGCTTTCTGAAGATGCTCACCTTCAAAAGAACGTTAAGTGTATATGGGTTGATTTCTTCTTATGTTAGTTAGTTAGTCTTCTGTTAGGGAAGCCTAGGGGAAAGGGTTGTAGCCTAGGATTTTTGAAAAGCTGTTTGATGACTCTTTTTAAAAAAAAAAAAAAAAAAAAAAAGGAAAATCCTATATTTATTGTTTGGGTTTTTATGGTAAAGGGTATGTTTTTGTTCTGTAAAACTTAATATTAAGGGCCAGAAAGTGCTGTCTGTACAGATACTATTACAACGAATTAAGTATACAAACACAAAAGCCCCGGTAGTTATTTCTGGAGAGTATGTCATAAAAGGATCTTTTTTAATTTAACTTCAGCTCCCACACATTCTTCTCATTCCAACCTGGTAAAACGCAGCATCTCTCAAGAAGACTCTTTACAATCTTTTGTTTTGTTGTTTGACTGCTGATAGCCAGAAAAAGTGACCAATCAAAACAGTGAAGGAGTTGAGGCAGCAGTTGCCAGAGTGACAGTTGTCCAATGTAAATATCTTACAACTCTTCTGTTTATCATCTGTTTTCAGGGCAGTTTAAGCTGCTGGAACAAGACCGAGATATTAAGGAGCCAGTGCAGTATTTTAACAGTGTGGAGGAGGTGGCTAAAGCATTTCCTGAACGAGTTTACGTCATGGAGGAAATAACATTCAACGTTAAGGTAGTCCCTGAATAAATATTTATCCCTGTCTAAATGATTAACTGTTACAACCCTTATATACATGGCAAGTGAGCAATGGCACTGTGTGGGAAGTGTGATTTTTTTAAGACAGACAAGTCTTTAGTTCTGCATTTGAAGATGGTGCTCTTTGGGATGATTTTTGCAGCGTTAAATCAACATGTCCTCCAAGGGCTTTCCTATCCTGTGGCACTTTGGGGAGCTATCCTGATGATCCATCCAATAATTCATCTAATTGGGATGCTGCTGCCAAATTTTAAACAAATGTTGTTTGTTGCCCCCTTTTCCCTTCCCCCTCCAGGCGCCTGAATTTTGTTCTCTGCAAAGCAGCAGCTGCTCAAATCCCTGTCCAGGAAGCCTCATTCTCTGAGAGCGTGCAGGGTGAAATGATGGGGTTTCTTGTCTCAAAATTACTGCGGCTAAATAGTATTGTGAATAAAACAAAGCGACAAAAGACCTGCTTGTTCTGTGTATATGTGCATGCGTGCACACGCACATCTTGGGCTCGTCAGAGGGTCAGCAGTCCCCTGAGTGCGAGGGCTTGCTATAACCAAGCAAACTGCAAGTGCAGCGGCACAAAATAGCAATGACTGAACATAGCGTTCCTTTTCCTACCTATGTTTACAGTAAGGCATCATCCAAGCTAGGGCAGCTCTGCCAACAGCGCCGAGCAGCCGTTGGCTCGCTTTGGTTCATACACCGCCCAAGCCTGGGTGAGAAGCACACCGAGGCCAGGATGCCCTGGTTCGTCCCCCCTTTGTATACTCAACAGGGGAAGTTGGCCAATACTGCTGGTGCAAAAACAACAGAGGCTCCTTGTCCTCTGTGTGTAGATGATACGTTTTTTTTTAACAATCTTTTAATGGCTTTTTCTCCTTCTGCTAGAGCTGGGGGCCGTCAGATAGTCCAGAATTTTTATAGGTGGGAAACAAGATTGCTGAAGACTGCTGTAAGTGCAAGAGCTCACTGGTTAGTTCATTTAGTGATGCAAAAATCTGCCTTTCCAGACAGTAGATTGTTTTCATTTATGCTCTTGACTAACCTGAACCCACATAACCAAGCCTTTCAGGAATGAAGGCTACATTCGAAAGTTGGAATACTTTTGCATTTTTCGGATGTAGTCAGCCAAATCAAGGCAATAAGAAATTCCTTTTCTACCCAGGGAAAATCAGTCTTAGCTTGGGACTGCTAGCCTTATCCACTGCTGTGTCAATATTCCTCAGCTGATCAATGACCAAATCAAGAGAATGGCACAGTAAAATGTACAGCTGGGGTTTTGTACGGTGAAGAACGTTCATCTGCAGGCCTGTTTAAATGTAAAATGTTATGTCTCAAGTTTAATGTGAATGTTCTTAAAACTGTCATATTTAGCAAACTGCAAATTAAGCATAGCTTACTGTTTTATAGCAAATCCATTTTTAAAGCTATTACAGTGATATTMTTTAATGTAAATAACAGTTATAATAATCTAGGCTTAACTTAGTAAAACAGTTATCTAGGCAATGTTTTTCTTGGCAGATTTTCCATTGTTTCACAGAAGCCTATTCCAAAGTTGTCATCTTCCAAAAAAAAAAAAGAATTTAGCAGGATTAATTGAAATGCTTAATAACTCTTTACAAACAACAGAATGATGTACACTAGAATTTTAATTTAGGGGAAATCCTGTCAAACTGACTTGAGAAAAGGGAGGAAGACCAACTAAAGTTGATTTCTGTCCAGTGCAGTATGCCCATTTAAATTCAGAACAAAGTATCAGAAGGTAGTTAATCCAAGATGGAAAGAAAAAATGTTGTTTAAAATACCTAATGAAGCATTTGTGGTGAAGATAAGGAGGAATTAAGTCTGGGAATTCTTGTTCTAAAACACTTAAGCTTTTCACAGATAATTTTTGAAGAAACAGCCTGTAGATTTACAGGATACCACCAATTACTGTATGTTTTTGTCTGTGCATGTTGAGCTCTGCCTGAATATGCCAATATGCCACTGTTATGGTTGACTTGGTGCAAACTTTGCTGCTCTATGTAAATCCTTTTCTGGTTAGGCGGGATTTTATAGCTAGTGCTGTAACTTAAGAACTGCTTTTTCATTATGCTGTGAGTTGGAATCTTCTCCAAGGGGATTATTTTATTTCACTTTGTGTATGAATTATGAAAAGGAAAAATGAACCACCTTATCCTGAGGGAGTTGGGGGAGATGAGTCTCACTTCCTTCCTTACTGTTTTGCAGCTAGGCAAATGGGAAATGCCCCAGGGCAGGACATTTAGGACCTGCTGTATATTTGAAGGGAGTACTCCTCCCAAGTACTTTTCACAGGTTATTGAACAAAAAATTTTGATTAGACCTAACTTTTGTAATGCCTATACATATCAACTTGTCCCTAAAATGTTCTGAATTACTGTGCTTGTATACTCAACCGATCACCTCAGCGGCATGTACAGGCACAGTAATTTAGAGTATTCTGGGGATGAGCTAATTCCCCTCAGTGAAATATGTATTTAGCCTACACCAAATTGAAAATTAGAGGCGTTCTGTCTTCTTTCCTGAGCAGATAGCTGGTAGCTTTTTTGTAGTAATAGTCAATGCACTATTGCAGAGAATTTTGTTTCTGTAGCAGCATTGCACTACGAAGACAGGACTTCTTGATTCTCTTTGGTTGGAAGAAAGTCATTATTAGGAAAGTTGAGCCACCACAAGGCCCTACCTTCTGCTGAACCAGCAGCAATAGGTTGCCACAGTCAGATACTCTGATCCCATACAGATGGCAATCCATACAAACACCCAGGAAGCTATTTGTATTAATGGGAGAGAAGACTTGGGAAAAAAAAAAAGACCAAAAACCCCACATCATATTGGGGCGTAAGTCAGAAAAAGTTCTCTTAAAAAGAAACAGTATTGTTTGATAGAGTGAATGTTGGACGAGCCATAAATTCCTGAAATCTAAATGACAGCACACTGACTTAGTGACATAGTAACACCCTTTAAACCTTCTGGGATCTCATTTTCATCTTGAAGATATCACTCAGTCTCCCTGGAGACACTGTAGAGCAGTTTGAAGAGCATTTCTAGAATGAAAAGTGCAATAGTTAACTAGCTGTAATGATATTTTTCTTTCCTACCAAAGATACCATTTGGCTGGTGTGAACTTTTGATATCTGATTTATTTATTTATTTATTTTTATGTAATCCTCTTTTCACAGTGATTTAACTACATTGATCAATACAGAGTATGCATTTTGTCAGAAATAAATGTATGATGAAAACTTTTTTTTTTTTTTGACATGTTAATACAGTCCAGTGAGGCAAGATTGATCTCCTGATTTGGTTGCAACTCTGTTGGTCTGATAATCTTGCCCCGAGTTCACTAAAGCACACGTATTTAGAAGGCTGTAAACTATAGTGTTTTTTTAAAATGTTGCAGTAGTGATTACCTCTTTTCTTCAGGATCTGCTACATATTTTTAGAGTGAGAGAAGTCGATACACTGCTTCATGCCTAGTTTTATGTATCTTCTAGAGGGTTTCTGCTCTGAAAGGAGCCCAGATAGCAAGCAAGGTTCACTGCCTCATATGGCTACATGGGCTGCCCTTTCGGACATGCCACATGAAGATATGCTTCACATTAGAAGTTAGAGCCCTGTCATTATCTGTCATATATTTCAGGGCTCTGTTTGAACCTTTTGATTTACTTGAGACATCCTTAAAGCAATGTGAAAGCCAGCTTTAACTGGCTTCAGAGCAAAGTCTGTCTCAGTTGAGAAGGAAGCATGCCTATACTAACAGGAGAAGTTGTACTTGCTGATTCTTTGTCTTGTGAGACAAGCAGATTTATAAAAGAAAAAAAAGGATGCTTTCTCATTGAATTTAGCCAATTTCCTTTAAAAAGCTTGCTTATTTCTTCAGCTGACATTCTCCTGAAGACTGTTTTTTAATATTAAAAAACTTTATGCATTTTTTGTAACCTGTAAAATAATAATAATAATAATAATAATGCTCTGATTGGTCCTTTGGCTTTAATACTGAAAATTGTATGCAGTAACAATGAATCAGAGGCCTCAAATTTAGAGTGCTAGCTAAAAATCCTAGCTGCGAATTTTTACTGTGAATGCAGTGCTTACACTACTTTAATAGGATCTAGCAGGCATAACAAGCTATATGAAGCCACAAATCATTTTTTATATGAAGTTCATACATGCCCAAGTGATTAAACACTTCTACTTCAAACTATAACAAATTAGAACAATTGGAGTTCAAGACAGCATATTGACTCAGGTGTTATCAAAATCTATTATTCTGAGTTAACTTTTGCTTAAGCAAAAAAAATTATATGCTTAAGCTTTCCCAAAAGCAAATGTTTCCTAAATAATCTTTCATCATCTTTCTGATGCCTGTCTTCTGCACTAAATGGAATTGCCCTCTGATTTGCTATTGAATTGCAGGAGTCTTAAAATGTAAAAAATTTATAGTGACTTAACCGACCACTTTTTTGCAGTGTGTTTGATAAAATATCTCTAAGGCAGCAGCCTCTCTGGTCAGCATCCTGGCATCAATATTGAACCACTACTATGGATTGACAACTGGCAATAGGAAGGTGAAGAGTAAATACAGTGCGGAATAGGTTGATTCTGATTCTGTGGTCCTCTGTACATTAGTTGTTCAATTTGAACACCTACAAGTGATTTCTAAATGGCTTTGGACTGTAGAATGCCAAAGTGCCTCTTCCACAACACTAGGCGCATTGATGGCTCTCACCTATTACCAGGAAGTGAGAATTGTCTGGGAAGGGCAAAGAGGGGGGAACTATGGGAGTCATCGTTATAATGTGTAAAGCAGTGTATTTAGAGAGAACAACCACAAAGCTGAACATGTTTGTGGAAGGAGTTATTTCAGGATACTCCCAAGGCTAATTGTTTAATAATTGGAGAAGGCTTTTTGTTTATCAGGTAATGACTGCAACTGGAGGTATGGTAGTTACTGCTTCAAGTTGTTGTATAGGAGTTGTCCAATGAAGAACTCCTCTTTCAAACAGAAGATATGAGAAGAGGTATACACAAAAAATTATAACATGAGGGTACTGCCATGTTAAGGAGATGTTTGAGGTATTGTCCTACCTTACTTTCTCCCCGTTCCATCAGCTGGTCTCAGCTTCCTACCAGTTACAAGGTTTTTGTCCTCACACCTGAAGATTCAAAACCGAATCTGGCAGGAGAAGTCACCAAGGAGGCAAGAGTATTGTTCCAGGGTAGAGAGGAAATGAGCTGAAAGTATGGGTCAGAGTAGAGTCACATTGGGACTGGAATCGGCTGTTATGCTACTAAATGAAGGCTTCCCAGGTACTTCTTAATTGTTAAAATATTTTCTGACCAGGAATACTTTATACCTTCTGTGGAGTGTTTCAATTTTTCCAGAATTTTGAAGAGATTTAGCAGTCTGCCAGATGCCAGAAAAATATATCCTAATTTCTGTGTCATTTTGTATTCTGAACTACCTTAACTTTGCCACTCTGAGATAGTACACTTTTGTCTTCTTGTCTTCATATACAAATAATATGCTGGATCATGTGCACAGGGTGGGACATGCTGCTAGCAGTTCAAAGTGTCTGAAATAATGTAGGGCTCTGTTACATCCCACCAGTGATTTCATAGCAGGAAGGGGAGGGTACGTATGGCGTGCTCTGAGCTGTGCTATAAAGGAATGTAGGCATGTTTGAAGGTATAAATCCTGCTGTGTTAGTGCTGGAAGTTTAGAGGGCAGAGGGAGCTGAATCTGGTATGGTGTTGTCCATTCTGCCTTTAGGAATAATTTTTGATACATACTCTCTCTCATATCATGTTTTCTTTAAGAGCGCTACATGACTTCAGTCAAATCTGACCCAAGGAGCTGCTAACAACTGAGCAGCCTTGAGTGATTGGTTCCTGGGCTGACAGGAGCCTTGAACTTCACCAAAGGCATGCACAAAGCCCGGCATTTGGGACAGAATAACTCATGCAACAGGCTGGGGGTGACTGGCTAGGATGCAGCTTTGCAGAGAGAGCTCCAGGGGGGTCCCAGTGGGCAACAAGTTGAACAGTCAGCAGTTGGGGCAAAGGCAGCCAACTGCATATTGGGCTGTATTAGCAAGAGTATAGCCAGCAGGTCGAGGGAAGTGATTATCCCCCACCATTTGGCACTTGCGAGACTACAGCTGGAGTGATGTTTCCAGTTTTGGGCCCCCTAATACACAAAAGGCATTAGCACGTGCAAGTGAGTCCAGTACGCCAAGATGGTCGAGGGACTGGAGCAAATGACATATGAGGAGAGGCAAAGAGAAGTAGGTTTGTTCAGTCTTGGAAAGACTGAGGGGAAATCTTATTGCTGTGCATGCCTACCTAATGGGAGGGTATAAAGAAGGCAGAGACAGACTCTTGTGAGGTGCCCAGTGGAAAAAGAAGAGGCAACAGGCATAAGCTGGAACATGGAAATTCTGATCTGATGATGTAAGGGAAAAAAAAAAGGTTTACCATGAGAGTGGTAAAGCACTGGGAGAGGTTGCCCAGAGAAGATGTAGAATCTCCATCCTCAGAGAAACTAAAAATTTAACCAGACAGGCCTCTGAGTGGCCTGCTCCAACTAGAGCTCCTTTGAGCGGGAGGTTGGACTAGAAGACCTGTGGGGGTCCTGTCCAACCCAGATGATTCTATGAGTTTGTCATCTGATATCCTGAGCTAAAGTCCATGGCCCTAGTGATTGATGTTTTCCTAAGTCTTGTGGACACTGATAAATGGAAATGGTTTAGTGAGCAACACAGAGCAAGTTTGATTTTCATAGATCATTGCAATGAGGGCAAAATGAAGGTTATTTAGCTATGTAATTTGAGAAATATAAACTTAAGGAGACATCTATGCATGAGTTTTTAGAGGATTTTAGAGTGATTTGATTTCATGATATGAATGAGATGCATTTGTTGCTAATGTCCTGGAATGAATATTTACCCACTATGTATACTTTATAGATGTTAACTAGCATGTGGTAATAAATGAACTAAGTGCAAATCTAACACAAAAAGAGAGGGGTTAGCTTTTTGACTTTCAGAACTTACACTTTAAAATACACTTAGCCTGCTGAGGTCTGCTGGCAGCCTTTACTTCACCATAGTAAAGTTTTTTGAATAGAAATGAAGTCAGAGTTTTGCAGTCTTTAGGCACTTGGTTTCACTTTTTCTTTTTTTATGATAGTTTTGGACAGCAACTGATATCTCATATATTTTTGTTCAGAAGGAAGTATGCACAATGGTGTTTTATTCAGAGCACCGAATTAGAACTGTGGCATGATTTTTCTTTTGTTGCAACACAGTAAAATTCAGCTTTATTTCACCTGTTATTGTCCTGTGACTATATTCCAATAAAAAATGAAGAGCATTTTCAAAATTTTAAGATTTGAACAGACCTGTCTAATCTAAAAATCCATTTCTGTTGCTTGCTTGGTTGAAATGAATGCCATCCCTTCATGAGCCCTTCACTGTGAAGCTATGCAAGTCGGTTACCTCTGTGCGCTCACGTCTGACTGTCCATTTCCTTGCACAGTGAGTTGTTTGTTTGTGAATCACTAGGGAACTGCATGTTGTCAAAGCAGCAGCTCCCACAGCGATGGGTTATAACACCTCCCTCGCTCCTGGCAGTGGCTTTCGGGACATGAGGATGTGTAACAACACATTCCCAAGTTTAAATTTCTGAGAGTGCGGCTTGCGTTGTCCAAGCAAGCCATCCGCATGTATCTATAGGTACTAGAAACTAATTTGCTTGCAGAATATGCCCTTTCCGAAAGAGAAGGGAGGAGAATTGACTGGTATGTGCACAGAGCACTGCGTGTCCTCAACCTTTATCAGCTTCACCCAAGTCAAAACTACATCACTGGCTGCAGCTTGAATGCAGCTCTCTGTAGTGGTTTCGAGGAGAAAATGGCAATGAGCGTCATTCCCCTGTTATCAGTAAGGACTGACTGCTTTCCTTTCACGCCATGGTGTTTCAAAATCTTGTCTGGCCAATGGTATAAACTGTGAATGAGTATTATGTACAATAAAATTCTAGCAGTTTCCTGGATTAGACTAATCAGTGTTTGTTTAGATAATTTGGAACTTGAATGATTTCCTCTCAGGAAGCGCTGAAACTGAACTGCTGAGAAGGCACACCTCTAGTGACCTGCCTCTACATTCGCTCTGAAAGATTTGCAGAACGCAAGCACAGCTTTATGAATGCAGATAAATGGCAGACCACAGCTTACATGACGAAGGGTTTTTTTACAGCAGTTATAACTAATTGGAATTACACTTTTGAGTTCATGCAGTGGCTGTTCTGTGATGATACCGGAATTTGAGGCCTGGAATTTGAACTTATTGCAGCTAAATGAAGTCTTTGGGGGATTTGTAGGTGAAGAGGGGATTTACCATTTTTGCATGTTTTTTTCAGCTGCATATTTTAAATATATTCAGTATTCCTTTAATAAAATGGTCTACAGTAGGCCACTAGTGTTTGTCTGGTGCACCTTCTTTTGTGAATAGGTATCTGCTGCTGCTGAGGTAGAGCTGGGTGAGTTCTGTTAGGTCCCTGAGAAAGACCTTCCACGTGAAGCCACCCAAATAGGACAGAGAGAGAGAGCTTGTCTGTAAAGAGTTATTCCAGTCTTAAGGAAATAACTTCAGGAACAAATGAGCCTTGGACATCTGTTCTGCTTTTTTTTTTTCTTTTCTCTCTCTCTGCAGTACAATTTCCATAGTAGAAAAGCAAACACATGGCTGTGCATATGTTGTTTAATCTCTTAAATAGCAATTATGATCAAAAAATGAGGAAGGAAGTCTATGACTAGGAGAGCAAGGAAGTGGGGGGGGGAGTTTGGCAGATGGGGTAGAACCAATATTCTTGACTTCTCCTTCAGGGAATAGATGTCATCTCTCATTCCCAGTAGCCTGGAAGAAATTATATCAAAGGGATGTGCTTCATCCATAATGATGAGATCACCTTTCTGCTCCTCAGGGAATTGAAGATGGTAGGAGGAGGATGTTTGCTTCCCTCAAGATCCTGGCAAATAAGTACCAGAAAGCAGCAGAAACAAGGGGGGAGGGAAAAGATGTCCAAGGAAATCCAGATACACTCTGTCATAGCTGCTTGGCACAAGTGGCTCTTTGAATTGTCGGAACATGTGGATTTGTCCTTTCTTAAAAAAATGGTTACGTATGTTTCTCATACCCTCTTTGGCACTTTCAGGTGACTGTTTCCCCTCGAGTAAGATAGGAGAATGTGTGGCACAACAAAAATGTTACTTGGCTGAGCTTGAGTCTGTAAACCTTGCATTTGACTACTCAGCTTTTCAATTAAAATTAGTTTAGTTTCTTTCAAAATATAGTTTATAAGTACAGTGTCAATAGATTTGGTATGAACTGAAGTATTATCGTCAAACTGTTTATTATTATTTTGCAGGTGGCTTCAGGTGAATGTAATGAAGACACTGAGGTTTACAACATTACGCTTAGTACTGGGGATGAGCTCACTTTAATGGGGCAAGCAGAAATCCTTTATGCAAAATCTTCTAAGGAGAAGTCACGACTCAACACCATCTTCAAGAAAATTGGGAAACTTAATTCAATTAGTAAGCTGGGCAGAGGCAAAATGCCCTGCCTCATCTGCATGAACCACAGGACCAACGAAAGCATCAGTCTCCCTTTCCAGTGTAAGGGCAGGTTTAGTACCCGCAGCCCATTGGAGGTGCAGATGCAAGAAGGTGAGCACACAATTCGCAATATAGTAGAAAAAACCAGGCTGCCTGTTAATGTAACTGTGCCAAGTCCTACACCAAGAAACCCTTATGACCTGCATTTTATCCGTGAAGGGCACAGATATAAGTTTGTCAACATTCAAACCAAGACTGTGGTGGTTTGTTGTGTGCTTCGTGGCAACAAAATTATTCCAATGCATTTTCCCTTGCACTTGWCACTTCCAAAATTTACCCTACCTGACAGTCTTGTGAAGGGGGAGCTGTGGCATGAATCCCTCATCCAGCACTGGTTTAATATATGCCAGGAACAGTTTGACATAGATGAGTATTCCCGTGCTGTGCGAGATGTGAAAACTGACTGGAACGAAGATTGCAAGAGCCCGAAGAAAAGTCGATGCACTGGGCACAGCCATGTGCCGAATTCCCTGAGCTATGCCCGGGACGAGCTTACGCAGTCCTTCCATCGGCTCTCGGTGTGCGTCTATGGAAACAATTTGCATGGGAATAGTGAAGTGAATCTTCACGGTTGCAGGGACTTGTGTAATGAATGGGCCCTGTTTTCTCACGATGCTCTTCAGTACCAGGATTCTGGTGACAGTAGCAGTGATTATCTTTTTCCTGAAGTTAGTGAAGAATCAGTGTTTCTACCTACAAAACCAGAACTTCCTTATGAAGAGCTGTGGCTGGACCAAGGATCCGGAAAGCCTGCGGACCAGCCTCTTACTCACTCACTAAGTGAAAAGAACAAATGTGACAATTACAGAGGCTCTTTCCGATCAAAGTGTGGTGCTGCACCTCTTCCTGTGCCTGGGACTATTGGAGCAACAACCAAGTCTTCAGATGTTTCCCTACCTCCACCTCCAGTGCCTCCCAAATCAGAAGCAGTAAGTCTGGGTTAATTCATGTTGTTTTGTTTCTGTTTTAGCAGGTGAAGAGTATGCTTGGGCATTTTTTAGAGAAGATCTTGATGGGGGGGGGGGCAGGTGGAAGGCAAGGAAAGGGTGAGAGGAGATGTGCAGTTTCAACTAATTTCCTACCAGGTGTCCTAAGAATCTTAAGAGGTGTATTTAAAATCAAGGATCAAGTAGTCATTTGATCCTGAAACTCCCAGGTGATATTTATTGACTTTTTGCTCTCACAGACAAGAACTGAGAATTTTTAGGTCATTTCTTTGCTTCCCTTGCTTTCCGCATTGTCTCTCTACAAATGCTGCATGTTTTCCTCAAATTTTCTGTGGCTGAAGTACATGAGACAGGAACCTGCTTGGAATTGCCACAGATCACCTCTGTGTCTTCAGTTAACAGTCCCTGATAGTAGGAATGGCTAGAATTTCTACAGATTTGCAATGTGTATTAATGAGAGTTTATCTTCTCTGTTACAAGTCTATGGCAGATTTTGAAGAATATTAAGTGTCATTGTCCTCAACTAAACTTTACCAAGCCGAAGCTGAATTTACTGCTCTGTGGTGTCTGTTGAAAGCACATATGTTTAAATAGGAACTCTGCAGAGTTCATAAATGAGTCTTCTCAAAGACTCATTTTTAAACAGTGTGTGTTTCTAGGCCCAGGGTTGCTAATATAAACTCATGGGGAAATCATTTCTCCGAATCTGAAACTTGGTGGAGAGCACACAGGGTGAAAATACCAATAGGGTTCATCCTCAGGATCTTATGTGAACTGGGTGGAAATTCCACCTCTTATCAGATCTCCTGTCATAGTCCTAAACATTAATTTAAAAAAGGGAAGAAGTTCCCCCCCAAAAGACTTTCTAGAAACTAGCAAAATGTAAATGATAAATACTTATTTCACATGATTCCTCACGGATATTTCCATTTAATGAATTAGTTTTGCAGGTTTTGTGATACAATTTAAAATTAAAAAAAATCTGCCCACTTGCAAACCCAACAGTGTTTTCAGGAGCATGGCTTCACAGGAAACTGAGGATAATCTAAGACCAAATTACAGTGCACTGTGCTGATCCCATCCTTTTCCTATTGCCACCCCACAGTCTCAACAGTGTTTGCAATAGCCCTGGGAGTCAGACCACGATCCAGTTGAAAAACTGATCTGGTTGAAAAT
Organism: Apteryx rowi; assembly: GCF_003343035.1. Classification (NCBI taxonomy): domain Eukaryota; kingdom Metazoa; phylum Chordata; class Aves; order Apterygiformes; family Apterygidae; genus Apteryx; species Apteryx rowi. The sequence goes on from NW_020449997.1 coordinate 858,470, forward strand.
TAAGTTTTATTTATTTGTGCTGGGTTAACTTTCACTGGATTAACTTGCTTATCCCGCTAGGCAGTTGCAGATAGGAGAGGAGAGAAAAGTGACAGTGCAGGCCTAAAGTGCACAACTGCGGTGCCACCAAACAGTTTGAAAAAAGCAGCCACAGCAGCTTCAGCAGAGATAGGAAATTAAAGACATTATGTCCTCTTCACAAAGAGTGTTTACATGTTATGTCTATGYGCTGGAACCCAGGTACGCTCCCTTGCTTTTGAGGTCAGGTATGTACCTAAGCTTCGTCCAGCCGCTTTGGGCAGGTGCCAGCCTGCACCGTGCGCGGACGAGCTTCTCCAGCAGCCTGCGCTGATGCAAACCAACGACGGGGCTGGTCCCACCCTCCTCCTCCTTTCCCAGCCACATGGTCCTGGCTTCTCTTTTGTGCTGGCTCTGGCACTCCTGTGCCTGGGCAGGGAGCCAGATCTGGATCTGGAAAATGATTAGTTTCCTGCTGTGATTTCTGTGAGCTGAACTGCTTCAGCGCCGGGTCAGACGAGTGCCATAGCCCACGCGAGGCAGCGGGTGAGAACGCGAGGCTGCGGGGGGAGGACGACTGTGGTCGCAGCGGGGTGGCGGCAGCTCTCCGGGCAGGGGCTGCGGGCCCCTCGCGCCCCCGGCCCTGGCGGTGGGGAGCTGGCGGGGACCCCGCTTGCCCGGTCATGGTGCAGTGCCACGGGGAGAGAAGCGGGGCGCTGGGAGTGCTGGGAGCACCTGCCCCGCAGCGGAGGTGCGGCCCACACCCTTGGGAAAAACCTGTGGAATAGGGAATCCCTTATTCAGGCCTTTTTCGGGGTCACTGCGGTGGTGTTTGGATACATATGTATATTGCCAGGGCAATTGCCTTTCAAGGTCATCTTGAAAAGTGTGCGACTTTGTCATGTGTGTTTTACATACCAAGGCTGAGGTAATGTGGGTGAGTGTTGACAGCAGTTTTAATACTGCTTTCTGGCCATGTAAGAGAACTAATTTCTGCTAAAGTTATTAGATTACATTTTGAGGTGAGCAGAGGCGTAACCTCATTAAAAAAAAAAAAGAAAAAATGCTAAATTGAATCTCCATAGATGGGATAATGATTTAGAATTGGTTTTGTGGCTTTCTGGAACAGCTTTGGAATGGATATCAGTGACCTGCTGAATTCGTGAGTGGGTTGGGGTTGAAAAGATGTTTGTATGGTTTCCATGTAGAGTATTTATAGAATAAGTAGATCTCGATAGCTGCTGATGAACATGAGGTTTAGTCATCACTCCCTCTAAAATGATATTCCATAGTGTTTCTGCAGAGTTTGGCTGATAATTGTATTTTTGCATGCACTAAATTTAAAATATGTGTACGGGAACTATTTGTAGGAGAGAAGGACACTCAAGTATTTCAGAAGCTTTTGTTTTTTTTTCTCATCTACAGGATGAAAACATCCTGGTAACGTGCATTTTCTAAATACCTGTGAGGAAAGTCAAAATAGCATGAAGGCAGAAGTAAAAGAAAACAGCCTCTGAATTAAGGCCTGTAACTAAGAAGTTGCTTCAGTCCCCAAACACTAATTTGAGTAAAATCAGAGACTGTTTTCCTGACTGATTTAAGGCATGTCCCAGATGGAATATGCCAGAAGTTCAAACTTCTGTAAGCAAGGGACATTAAATTGCTTTACTCGTGGCAATACCAGCAACTGTGGTTTTTTTCGTCCAGGCAGTCTCAGCAGCGGTAGATCAGGTCAGCCCCATGCACGCCTTGGGCCTCGCTGCAGCTCCGGCGTTCACACGGTGCTGTAAGGCTGTGAGCACGTTTCGTGGCCGCGGCTCCCACAGACGGGTGCTGCAGACTGCTGCTCGGGGGTGCCCCTCCTTGAAGAGCCCCACGGCCAAAATCGGCTGCTACCAGGGCGTTTTGAGCGACATATAGTGCAGGCACTGGGTTGTAACACCCCAAGGTCCAGGTGGGTCCTGACAGGATGGTGGCAGCTGGCACCAAAAAAAGTGAATGAGGTTATAATGCTTTTTAAAATAAGGTTAGCACCGTACACCATTAAAAGGGGGTCACCATCACTGTTTCACAGGCCAGACTGTTTGAATACAGAAGTATTGCCGTGCAAATGTACTTTATTTGCCTCTGGCAACTGCCTGTCATCCAGTGCTGATGGGTGAAAGAGTATTTCCTAGTAACAGCCATCGAGGCAATCATTTTAGCACACCATGACTGTTCTCCCCCCTCCTGTATTTACTTCGTTGCTGTACTCTTGGACCAGTGAGGTACGTCTCCTGTGAAGTTTTCCCATTGCTCTTGCTAGTTTAATCTGCAAAACCTCTCCATATTATTCATCTGCTGTGTTTCCTCAGAGCTGAGTCTGGCAGCAGTAGTCATGGTCTTGTGACAGGGACCAACTGGGACTACAAACTGATATTGTTTACAGCCTAATTCTGATCTACAGTCCAGGTCAGGAAAGGAGCTGGGTATAGTTTGTTACGCCAGTACCTTTGAATGCCAGTAGTCTCTCCAGTAAAGAATTTCTTTAACCCCTTGACCATCTGCTGTGCTCCAAGAGCTCCCCTGAACAGTCCCTCTAACCCCATGGTATATATTCAATAGCATGGCATATTAACTTTGCCTAGTCTGACTTGGGGGGGAAAAAAAGTCCATAGGCATCCTTGGGGCACAGCACTAAAATGGTTGAAGAGTTTTATGCCTGAATTCAATAACAAACATGAATAAAATTGATTCCATTTTTTGCGAGAGAGCAAATAACCCTTAGAGCAAGATTTATTTCAGTGTTTTATGCTGTTGGGCATTTCCTGTAGTTCTAACTTGTTCTGAATTAGGGAAAGAATGTACTACAATGTCCCAGTCCCCAATTTTCCATTTCACATAAGTATTAAATGGGTTGTTGCATTTTGAAAGCACTGAAGCGAATTGCAAAAGGTTCCACATTTATTTTGTTTTTAAATAAATTAAATCACTTTAATTGCTAATTATGTGTTGCAGAATTGCTAAGTTCACTTTTAGTTCTGCAGTGTTGTTAAATTTGAAAATAAACTGTGACTTCCAGACAGAATGAGAATTTCCCTTTCCTGTTGCATCTAAGACTATTTCAAAGAAGCAGAACATAGAGGTCTTTTCCTGCCAGGGGTAGGTGGTGAGTCCTTAAAAATCTTGTCTGACAGTCTAACTTTTGGTAACCTTACTCACCTTTAGCCTTAGTAAATGAAGGTACTCTCCCAAGTATATGTTGACAAGATTAAGGTCTTAACTCCACTGTTTTTTTATGGGGGTGGATCCTACTATTTTACTCCTGACTAGACAGGTCCAAGCCCAGTTTCAGATAAGCAGAGCTATGGTCATGTGTTTTAGGCTAAAAAATTAGCTGGCTGCAATAAGTAGACCTATTGGCTTTGTTGCTAGTTTTTGTTAAAGTTAGTTTTGAAGAAACTTAAACTAAAGAAGACCTAGTCTATTTTCATAGTACAGTTCATAAATAGTTTTTGCCTTATGCAGTATGGCTACCTCAGAAGCTTTTAGCAAAAGCCCAGATCTTTCCTTATAATTCCATCCATATCATTTGCTTTACTAAAACTGTGTCCCTCAACACTGATCCTGGAAGCAAGATTTGTGTGATCTGGAAATCTGCTTGGAGACAAAAAGTTCTTTTGCTTGAAATTCATCCTAATAAGTTGGTTCATTATTTTAAGAGGCTCTTCTGCCCTGTGCCTTTCAACCAGTGCATTTTGCAGTTAACCTTACCCTGGAATTCCTCTTTGGGAGCTACAGAAGGACTGAAGCTCCAGATTTGAATCCCAGCGTCCACATCTGTATGCATTTCAGTCTCTTGATCTGAGCTTGAGGCTTGGTCCATTCTTAGTTTGTACGCACAGAGGAGGAAAAAAAGTAGGGTTGTTTTGCTTTTTGGTTTTCATAATTTAACATATTAAAAAATAACTCCACCACTCATGCTTCATCAGGTTCGGCGCTGAAAATTTTATTTTTTTCTGTGCTAAGGGTGCTGGTTGTATGGTGCTGGGCTAGGGAGCGTGGGGAGCACGGCTGGTGACGCCGTGCCCTCTGCTGGGCAGTGAGTGGAAAGGAAAGATCAGCCCATCCATCAGAGCACTTAGACCAAGAGCAAAGATGAAGCAACAGCAAACAGTGAAAATGACAACCAAAATCCAGTCTGTTTTAGTGCTGCAGCTTTTTATGCCACGGATGTAGTTGGTAAATGATAGATACATGTACTATTCCTGAGGGATGGAGCTGGGAATTATCCTCTAACTGGATGGTTGAGTATCACTGCTGAAATAAGTTGTGAAACATCAAAGTCGGTGAGATCTTTTCATTTTGCAAGCTTGGATTATTACATCTAAATAAACAGCATTAATGGAGTTTAAACCTAATGAATTTCTTCTTACAGATCATAAAATATCTAGAACAGTCTGATTTTGTATGTTACTGAAAGGTTCTTTTAAATAGTTTCATTTCTACCTCTTTTTAAATGAGTAGATATCAAGCTATTTATTAAAAAGCACCCTAAGACCACCATTAGTAACCGCTCGTAGTAAGGCATTCTTTAGAAGGTCCTTATGACAGCCATATACTGTTGTAAATGTATGCACTTAGTATTATTCTTTTCTTCTCCTCCCTTTTTAATTATTGCCTTTCACAAAATAAGTCTGAACTGATGTGTTTCATCTGCTTCAGAGTGCTGTTTGCCCAGATTTTCTAGCTGTTTGCTTACATATTCTTCTTTTGTACAGGTAAGAGAGGAATGCAGGCTCCTGAATGCTCCCCCAGTTCCACCACGGAGTTCAAAGCTGTCCTCTTCCACCAGTCCCTCCATTCTTCCTCGCACAGTCAAACCAGCACGGCAGCAGACCCGTTCGCCTAGCCCCACTCTGTCCTACTATTCTTCAGGACTGCACAACATGTATGTGTTTGAGCTGTGAGCACCTCATTCTAGCACCTTTCTTTTTAAGAAAGTTAAATTTAGCCATCTTGAAACCAGTTTGATGTGTTCTTTTTGAAGGTGCTTATTTATAAAAGTGTGGTGCCATTTCAGAGTGGCTGACTTTTCTTGAAATGGGCTAACCTATCAAGTTATTTTAAAAAATTGAAGAGGAAGCAGAGCTCCAGCAGAAACTGTACTTTACTATATAGGACATAGCTGTTTTTATTAAATGCCTGCACGTATTGCTATTGGTAATCCCATCATAAACTGGCACCAGTATCTAAATGGAAAATCCTGTACAGTTTTGTGTAATGCTTGATTGAAAAACAAAAGTTTTGAGGAAGATGGCTTTGAATGTTCAAAGGAGAACATGTCAAAGATAGTTTTCAGGTGGAATATCAATGCTACATGCATGCAGTACAACCAGCTCTTGATAATTGGGGGGGGTGCAGGGGGCACAAAGGGTGTGATAATCCAGAAGTGTATTGTGCCAACTATGTGTGAACCTACAGGCAGGGTGTGATTAAGAAAAGAGAGGTCACCAGACACCATTGACTGCAAAGTCATGTGAAGTGGAATGGGGCCAGACAGCTTTCAGATCGAACCCACTTCAGAACAAACTAATCCACAAACTGGAAAATCCACTCAGGCGAGTTGAGAGGTGACAGTGGATTTTGAATTACCTGGTTGCATACCTTTTCTTAGCAGTGCAGTATTCTTCCTTTGGCTTTAGAAAGTGTATATGCCTTTTGAAATCTTACTTCATTTTTGACTTGAATTTGTTGCCATTATTTTGGTATCTCTTCAATTTTGTTGCTAAGAAAGTGACAAAATGTTACCTGTTGGGGTATCATGCATTGATCTGAAAATCAAAAAATGCCATTGAAATTATTTCAGTCTAGTTGCCATTGATATAATAACTTATGCTCGAATTGCCTTTCTAAACCCTACTGCACACTTGCAGGTTACTGTTGTGTCTCTGGCAATGATCACTCTAGATTTAGGCTACTCATTTATTTTTATGAATGCCTGTTGGGTAGTTCTGTCAAGGCCTACTCCACAGGATATTGAGCACAAGACCACCCAGCGTTTAGGCCACTAAATGAGTCTTCCTGTYTTCATAGCTAAGGATACATCTGCTTCCCAAGAAAACAAAAATAGTGAGAAATATAGTTTCTCAGGCTTACAGATGATATATGTGTTTGGGACTTTGCAAAGTTCGTATGAAACTCATCTGCAGCTTGGGTCCAGACCAGATATCAATTTTGATAGCATTGACCTAGTGCTGCAGAAGCTGCTAGAAAAATGGCAATCTGTTGAGTAACCTGATGGCTGGTGAAGTTGCTCTTCAAGTCCTGCCAGTTTTATCAGTCATCTTACTCTCTGGATCATGAAGGGTTGTAGCCGATATTTTAAAAACAAACAAAAACAATGTAGTTTATCCATAGCTGCATATAAAAATGCCTGATGCCTGACTTCAGCTGTATTTGAGGTTTCTCTTGCATCCTCTGGCACTGAATCCCAGAGGGTTAATTTTGTTGGGGGATGAATAAGGAAGTGCTCGGAAAATGTTACTTTATTGGTTTTCAGTAATTCCATTACTCTTTTAAATCATTAAATGTTCCCATTTCTAATATTGGATTAGAGAACAGAAACAGGATCAATCAATTAATTTCTCTGTATGTTCAGTTATTTTGAGCACCTCATTGACTGTCTTCTCTGAACTGAACAGCCCAATGGCTAGATTTGTGAAAAAAATGCTTTGCACTCTGTATGTTACACCAATTGGCCTTTAAACAGCCAGAAATGACCAGTTGCAAGTGTATCTTGTTGTCAAAAAAAACTACTGTTTTAAACCTCTAGCTGCTTTAAGTGGCAGACCTGTATTCATGACATGAACAAGAAACAAGAAAAGTTGAGAGGACATGGAGGGGAGACTTAGGGATAGGAGAATAGAGGAGGGAACTGGGTCTACTGGGGTGAAGTTTTACAACTAATCTTCCAGTGATATAGATTAGAGCTGCTCTTATGCATCTGTGCTTCGCATTTGGGCAGGGCAAGCCCAGGTTTGCTTCCTGCTTGAGCCACTGTCAGCACACAGGGAACTACTTACTGTGTCAATCCATTCAGAACTGCTCTTTTGCTGAATGCTGCTGTACTCCTCAAGCAGTTTTCACGGAGCTGTCACAGAATGATGACCTAGTTTCTTTCTTGAGTTACTAATTTCTAGGAGAGAGATATGAGTAATTAAAACAATTATTTCAGCTGTTGGTTTCCCTCCATTATGTTAGACAGAGATTTTATAAATCTATTAATTGTTTTTTCCAGTATTCTGGCTTAATTGGCCAGAATTYCAAAGACCAACCCAGTCCTTCAGGCTTTCTTCTAGAGAGTGACATAAAAGCAGCAAACATTCACTTTTGTTAATTGATTGCATGCTTTTGTTAGGATCTCTGTCTCTCAAGGACACCTAGATATAAACCATCAGTTCCCTTGGACAGGCTGAGCTTAATTTACCACTTGGAAGTAGGTCAGGGTAACTTTCTTTAGGTGCCTTTGAAAAGCAATTTTTCCCATCATAACTTCTAAAATATGGACACATAAACAAGTTACGGTGGGGTAAGCCTAAAGCATGATCTTTCAGCACATACAGCTAGGTCTGCTTACCTTTCCAGGTAAAAAAGTTTCCTATGGCAATAAGCATTAACTTATTCTGTATTATTGTGGAATTACGATTTTTGCACCAGTGAGTTCTGAGGAAGCATCCTGTGCCCTGGATGCATGCGAGTTCCACAGCAAATTAAAATGTTGGCCCCAAAAGAGCTTCTGATTTTCTCTTATGTTGCTCAAGCTTGTGTCTAATGCAGTGGTGACCTGTCCCTCTTACGAGCTTTGGTGTAGTGTGACACATTTGTGGTACATAAATAGAAAACACAGAGTTAGAAAAACTTCTAGTATATGTGAGGCTGTTCCAGAATTAGACAGTGGAAAATCTGAGTATTTGGGAGATAGCACAGAGTTGAATTGAGACATCTACTTTTTTATTTGAGCTTAAAGAACCAAGACATGAGTCTTTCTCATGAGGTTTTGGAGTATATAAACATTTTGTCAGGCTTGCAGAAAAAAACAGAACTGTCAATGCGTTATTCAAATGTATTGTTAATTCAAATCTCAAACATTCTCCCACAAGGAAAAACATTCTCTCTTCGTGACAGCCACCCTCTGGTTTTGTCAGATGATTTATAGGTTTACTTAAATGCCATATATTTTGTACTAACTGTATCCTTTCTGCTTTGTTCCTTAAGCAACGTCACAGAGAGGGACAACGCAAACACGACTGAGAGCACACCTGTTTCCTGCTACCCTTGTAACATGATGAAAATCGAATCCAAAGAGCCTGATAGCATGATGCCTTTTGGAAGCCCCTCAGCTGAAGCTCTGTCTTGTAGGTTATCTTGGCCAAACCGTTTTTCAGGAACTGCTGAAAGCCTGAACAGGAATGATTTCCTGCTAGATCCAAGTAGGAGCTATAGCTACCCCAGGCAAAAGACTCCAGGCACACCAAAGAGAAACTGTCCAGCACCTTTTACTTTTGACTTTGATGGGTGTGAGCTCCCTGCAGGGTACTCTCCGCTGACACCAGCAGAGTTTACTAATACCATCTCCAGCTGTCCAAAGTCAGCCAGTTACTCACTAGAATGCACTGATGAGAAAACTCTGGTGGTCAGCAATGCGAAGCAGAGTCATTCGTGTCCTGCCTTACCTCCTCGGGCGCCTAAATCAGGTGAAGAGAAACCAGCTTTAGACACGTGTCCTTTACCACTAAAAATAGATGGTGCCGAGGAGGAATCCAAAACTGATTCACCAGACCTCTTGGAAGATCAGTATCTCGTTAAAAAGGGCATGCAGGACACTTTCTCTGTGTCTTATTCTTTCTCGTCTCCCCTCCACCTCCAGTTAGCACCAAGGTCCTGTGGGGATGGCTCTCCCTGGCAACCACCCACAGACCTTTCGGGACTCTCAGTAGAGGAAGTGTCTAAATCGCTGAGGTTTATTGGTCTATCAGAAGATGTCATATCATTTTTTGCTACAGAGAAGATTGATGGCAATTTACTGGTTCAGCTTACAGAAGAAATCCTTTCAGAAGACTTTAAGCTAAGCAAATTGCAGGTTAAGAAAATACTGCAGTTCATTAACGGCTGGCGGCCAAAAATGTGATGCTGACTAGTTTTTAATGAAACTGTGTGAGGTGTGCTAGATACACTTCAGTTAATACATCACTTCCTGTTTTTTGCACTAAAAGCCCTTCCTGTAAATAGTAGTAGAAGAATTCTTACTATGCAGACAAAAGTTTCTGAGTGGTGAACAGATTTTTTTTTTTGTATATCAATAATAAAGGTAGAGAATCTGCAGAGGTGTGCCTTGTGCATCCCTGAACGTTCAACAGCTGCTAAAAACTGGACATTAAGGGAATTTTTATTCTGTAGTCTGTTAAGACTTAGTCGTATTTATTACCGAATAATTTGATGCTGAAAGACACACACCAATCCAGTTTACAGTTTTGTGTTAACTGCAAAAAATGTATATTTTAAGGGATTATTTCTGTTCAAGTAATATTTGGCAACATGCTGTGACTTTTTTGTTGCTTTTCTGTTAACAAAAAGCATGTTCAGATACACAAAAACATCTTTTTTGACACTGCATCTGAAAATGTTTAGAATTGCTGTGAAGTGCTACTAATACACTATCCTTGCAGCATATTTTTTATTAACAGTATCTTTCTGACTACCTGTAATGTGGATACATTTTCCATGTTACTTTGAGCAAAAAGAGTTAAATATTTTAAAACAAAAGTCTTGTTTAGTTCATTGCCCAAAGGGGAGGGGGAAGGGGGGATTTTCCTACTAAGCCACTCTGCCCTGGCCAATTAAAAGTTTATGACCTGTAGATTTCAAAAGTTGCTTTTGTAGTCAGATGGCTTGAGTAAGTAGCATGACTTCTGGTTGTGCAGCTTTCTCATGGGAAAGGCAGTTCACGTCACAAACTCTTCCCTCAGCAGATCCTGCCTGTCACAGCCATGAGCATGTCAGTCAGAGGTGGCAGCTTGTTCAGCCAGCTCCAGTTGCCTTGCTCTGGCAAAAGGAAACGTTGTATTTCCTCTGCTGCAGTTACAAGCATCTGAAAATGTGCTCGATGTCCTATCCTATTCCTGCGGTCGGATCTGCGTAGGCAGGTGATAGTATTCCTGTGGGATGCCCTTGAAATCAAACATTAAGGAGATGGAAAGGAACAGAAGAAACACGTGCAGTGCAGATGAGAAGGGGCCAAGTGAGACTTTGAGCCTTGCCTCCAGGAAATGTTTGAGAAGTTTGAAATTTCACCTGCCTTGTTTGTAGTGGGCCAGGAGGATGTGAGTTGTCACTTAGGGTATCAAAGTGGAAGGGACTGTAGCATCTTAAGATGTTCTAATTCAATTGCCCAGTTACAAAAACTCACTGCAATAGATGTTGCACAGAAATAGCAGTCAAAAGTGAGTGTAGAGATGGGAAGGGGGCCTTAGGCTGCCCTTTGAGCCCTTTCAAATTTAGCTGCTCGGAAAGCTAGAAATACAGTAACACTCAATAGTCTGTTACTGCTTTCCTGTGGCTGGCAGAGCTCTCAGAAGTGTCTGGGTATGGTATGCAAAGATTTGTGGAGGTCCTCAGAAATCAGTCTGTAGACTCCATCCTCCACACCTGTGCTGGGAGGATCCTCGGGAGCCAGCACCAGGGATGCCGGAGCAGCATCATGCTGTTCTGGCCCCTTCACCTGCTGAGCAGAGCCCTGGCTGGGGTGAGACATCTGCAATTTTTACATTTTTGCAATATAAAGAATCTCTCTCCCTCCATTGTAGGGCGCATGATGGGAGCATCAAGAAAAAACAGAGCAGGGGACAAAAATGGGAGGCTGATTTTGCCTGTTTTCTCAACAATGTTGACTCATTAAAAAAAAGGTATACCTGCAAATGGAGCTTTCTGTAACCTGGGCAAATTTCATGTCATGTCTCCATGTCGAAGCAGAGATGTGTTACTTGTCTTGCAATAATGCATACCACCAGTTCCCAAGCAGAAAGTAAAGTCCAATTGATATGGGTACTAGACAGCAGTGAGCCAAAAAGTACCCCAGTAGAAACCCCAAGCATTCATAATCTTCCTCTTTTTCTTAGTGTATTGACTTTTAGCAACAGATCAATAGCTATTTTCAGATGCTTTTTACTTAGCATCTTAAAATATTTTAACTACAAGCAAGACTAAATCAAATTCAAGTACTGTTTAGATGTGTGTTTGTTGCACATGCAACTTAAAATCATTGCTTTTTAATCCAAATGAATATTCAGCTTTGAAAGAACCAAATTTTAAACATCAAGTATCTCTCTTTGTTTTGCTTGGATTATTAATTCTGGGGAAACAAGTATAATATATATAAAAAAGGAGATTGCAATCTTAATATTAAATATTTTCAAGATCCCCAGGATATTAGTATCCCTCAGAAAATAGTATTCTTTGATTGTGGATAGATACCTATCTCATTCTTTCTGCTTTACCTGCTTGGAATGTTTTTTGTTGCAAACAGCCTGGTGGAATTTGCATTCATGTGTTTGCTGCATTTAGGTTGTGCATGCATAGACCAAAATAGAACTGGCCTGTAAAAAGGTACAGGAGTGTGTAATGATTTTAGAAGCAGGTCGTATATACCAAACTGCAGCTAAAACCTCTAAATTGCAAACTTGCTATTAATGCCCTTTCAGTTGTCTTATTCTGGTTTGGCACTGCTTACCTATTTTTATGCATAATATGTTAGTGTTTGACCTTTCCTTTGCCCTTAGCAGCTCATCAGCTTAATTTTCCGAGCCTTTTCTAGTGGTTTAGGTGTTTCTAACCTCTGTATTCTGTGAATAATATGACTGTGGCATTGAGCCACGTGCTGTGATGCCCAGGATGGACTTAAGTGTCTGCTCTGGCATAACCAGGAGAGCGATGAGCAAACCAGCCAGCCTGATAGCGTGGCTCGTGCCTCTCCACCACCTGGGGAGGGAGCCAGCATATGGCATCTCTGGGACCCACGGGATCTAATTTATTTGCTTTCCTCTTGAGCTTAACTGCTGCGGTGGTAGAGGGTCAGGTCTGCCGTTGGTGCTGTAGAAGGCAGTCTGAATACGGCAGACTGATTTAAATGGACCAGTCTGACCAAAAGTCCCTGGCATTAATGGGATGGTGGCATTTCTGAAATGGGACAGGAGCAGAGAAGTCCTTTCGGCCTTAGCAGAGCACTATGTGGTCTCTTTAGAAAGATGGGGTGTCAAACCTAGAGGCTTAGATCTGTGAAAGGTTACAAAATGCTACACTTCTTAGGGTACTTCAAGTGGAGGAGCTGCTTTAATGTTCCCCCCGGGGAGTTACTTTAATGTTCCCGCTGTGTTTAGAAGTGTCTGAGAGCTCTGGGGAATATCGCCATGATAAGAACTTTCTACCAGCTGAAGTCAATAGGAGGAGACAGCACTCAGCATTTGATAGGGACTGGCCTTCAGTGAATTTAAAGCATGTGTCACTTTGTGTCATTTGTAGCAGGTCTGCCTTGTAATTTCACATCTGTATTTAAGGGCGGCACTCTTTGTGATTTGAGAGATTACTAATGGCTGGGTGTACTCATGTGTGTTACTGAAATATTTTTGAACCTAAAGAGGTTGCAGATTGTGGCCTTTTACTGTTTGGTCTGAATGATGCACTTAGCCAGATATGTATTTTCAACTCAAGCAAGTTTGTTAAACAGACTTCAGTTTGTCATTGGCAAGTGGTACTTGCTCTTTTTCCTAACTATCCAGTGATTTATTATTGGCATCAGAAACTGTCTGTGCTGCTTGCTTACACCTGTGCTAGTAGCCTAAACAACGCTAGGACATGGGCGCTCTCTCATGGTAGTCCATTGCTGTCAAACTGTTAGTGTGGGCTCTTGCATGGTTTTGGTGCAAATGAAGCAGCCTATGCAACAGGAGATCCCAGACAGCTCCCAAGCACAGTTCAGAGGATAGCAATGCCCAGGTGTTCCCAAATAGCTGGTTGGATGAAATCAGTCTTGTTTTGGAGAGTAATGGGGTTCAAGCATGTAGATGTGAGCTGTCTCGGTTGTCCTTGGGGCCTGAGAAAAGCCTCTGGCCCATTTTGTCTACTAATAGAGATGTAGTCCTCAAGTTCAGAGAATGTGCATCATGCAAGAGTGGGCCTAAAATCTTTTACTTTTCAGAGGCACTCTGCTAAACTAGGTTAGTTCTAACCTTGGTTTTCTTTTCTCATGTTAAATAAATGTAAGGCCTCTGGTGTTTATTTAGTTATCAGTGTTTGAAGTTGTGTGTTGTAGCTGGGGTTTTTGTTTGTCTGGGGATTTTGGTAGCAGAACATCTGGGATGTTATTATGTATGGAGTTGTCTTTTCATCTTGCACCAGGAAATACATACTTTCTATGCAACATTCACAGGGCACGAGTACTGATGTTCCCTTCAGCTTTGAAAACTGCATTCTAGCACAAGGGCTTTTGTGGAGGTGCTAAAAGCATTGGCAAGGGGAGGGATGAGGAGATGACTTGAGGGGAAACGCTGGTTTCCTTTAAACACTCATTGTGCCTAGGATTAAGATTCTTCTGTATTGCTGCCTCTCTGGCTAACCAAAGTTGTATTGAAATAAACTCGAAGTGCATATTTGCATTCGTATCCTTGCTGTATTATAAAAATAGCTTAGGGCTAGAAATTTAGAGACAGAAAACATTTGGTCCATCCAAAATTAGAAGGAAAATGTATTTTGAAGCGTTCCTTGCAGCTAGAAGCAAGGGATTGAAGTAACTATATTACACAGGTTTTTTTCCAATACAACAGTTTTACTTGCCATTTTAATTGACTTTATTCCACAACAGCAGCTTCAAGAGACACAGTGTACATAGCAATACTGTTTCAAAAACACCATATTTCAAATCTGTCTATAAATACTTGAAGTGTTTTCTCCTATGTTTTCTTCTTGAATCAATTCCTTGATTGTCTCCATGCTAAATAAAGTGTGCTGACACCAGTTATTTGCATGCTTGTAGGGACCTGGGTGCACCTGGGAAAGTCGAGACCATCGTGCCCAGTGGGTGCCTGTTTGCAATGCAGGTCAGCAAGTTGTTGCCTGTGGGCCGCACAAGGAGCACACACTGTGTGAAAGCCAAACACCAGCCCTATGGGAAAGGACAAGGGCTTAGCCCAGCTCTCCTGGCTCATCTCTTTGATGCTCTGAAAGTTGCAGTGTTCCCATGTATGAACTGGACGGTACGAATGAGATCTTAATCAGAGTGAGGAATTGTCCATTTTATTTGCGCTATTAGGGACATCAGGGCAGTAAGCAAATTCAGACCCCTTGTTGAGGCCTAGCAATAAATGACTCTTAGTTTGTTCTGTCTTAAACTCCTAGCAGTCGAGGAGTTGTACAGATTTTACCATTTCTGTGCATAATAACCAAACTTTCAGAGTAAAAATCTGCAGAATGATTCTCTTGACTTGGACAATCTTCTGAACTGTATTAAAAATAAGAATATTTGTTAGTTCTTAGCTCTTTAGATTCACTTGGGGTAGGTCAAAAAAGTAACTTTGGGGGGAGAAAAAGAGAAAGCCCCGAAACTTTGGCTTAGTACATTTCCGTTATAAAACGAAGCATGGTTTTTGTGGAATTCTGTGCTGTTTTGGACTTTTGTGTAAAAGGCTGAAGGCAGATTATTTAAACCAGGTGCAAATAAATATCCCTGTAATGTGTATGAACAAATTTTAACCATGTATTGTAAGTATATAAACTGTATATTAAAGACACTATTTTCATGATATTTTAAATGTATACAGAATTTGTTGTACTAAGTCAGTTGGGTTGCATGTGTTATATACAATGGTTATTTTTGATTCAGTGGTTTCATTGACTTATCCTCTTGCTCATCTCATTTTAATTCAGAAATAAGCACTTCTCAAATACTGAATTTGCAAAGTAAGATTAGCATAATTGAGAAGAACAATCACGCTTACGCATTTAACCTCTCAAGACATGTTCCTAGTTTTCCTTGTCTTGTAATTTCACTCAGTCCCCTTCAGCAAGAGTATTGAGCTGGGTGTTCCCCAAAGAATTTGTTCCCAGACAGCTTTCCTGTTTCCTGCAGACATTCACCTAAAACATTATTTTCCTGAGCCCCTAGCCTATTATCTTGGTTTTAGAGAAACGTACTCAGTTATAATTTGGAAATGCTTTTAAGTGCAAAACCATGCACAAATATTTCTCTTTTGCAGAAAGTCTCTAAAGCATGTACTGGGTGGGGAGAAAATTAGAGACAAAACAATGTTCTGTTCTAGGTTGCTTGTTCACATTTCTTCCAATATTAGCAATAGGGGAAAATGTCAGTTCTACTACCATTCACGTCATGCAAATAAGTTGCTGTTGTGCCAAATTCCCCTTCGACATAAACTTTGTTTGCTGATTCTAGGCCGAAAGAAAGTTTTCTCCAGCAGCATTGTAACAGTAGTTGTGGAGGTTTTTGCAGAGGGAATCATTAATATATGTTTATGAGAAATAAAGCAGGGCAGATTCTGCCACAGTAGTTGCCATTGGATTTAAGGCAGATGAGGTTTACTTGCCTTCAACCCTAGCATCTGGGATAGGGGAGAAGCATGTGTGGAGGAAGGATGTGTGGGAACAGAGAAAAGCAGAATTGCTTGCAGAAGTTGAGAAAAATCTCATTCACCAAGAGCAGAGCTGTCTGGGAAGCATCCCCAGTCTGCTTTCCAAAGAGGGGAAAGGAAAATTTAATCTTTTTAATGCTTCAACTGGCTGGCTCCAGGCTGTGCAAAAGGGTTTGACAGAAGCATTTGAGGCATGAAAGGGAAGGGAAAGGCTATAGCCCAATCCAAAAGGTGGCCATCTCCCTATCAGGAAAATGCTGTTGCAAAGGAGACATTTTCTATTATAGTAATCATGAAGCTTGACATAAATCTCTGATTCTGATCACCATGACCACCTGTAAATACAAATGGGGAGTCTGAGCGGGAGAGGGGCCTGAAAAAGCAGCTCATCTTTTTGGGATGGGCAAACTTACTGCTCATGCATGTGCCATTGCTCTTTGCATGATATATTTGCTAATTAAACCTCCTGTAGATCTTTTGGATGTGTATTTACCCTGTTTCCCTCTCCTCTTGCTCCTGTCCTTGAGCTGAGTTGCTATGGTATTCAGGGTATTGAAAGAGCCTGACATCCTGTCTTATGACTCTGGTGACTAATCACTTAAGTGCTTAGTTGCAGTTGACTGTACTAGCTCAGGTCATCATTAGCTTGGGGCACTCTACACCATGCTCTGCTGCCCAGGTAGAAACATGCTTTATATCACCAGAATCACATCATATGCAACTAGTTTCTTCCATGCACGTGGAGACTAAAAGCTGCAAACCCGGGCAAAGCTCTCCTTCTCCCCATCTGTTCCATGCCATAAGCAGATGATGGTATTTGCCGTTGCAAAAAGAACATAAAATCTGGGCTGCTCCCTTGGGATCCCTCAGTAATCACTGTGTCTGCCCCTATGGCAGGATTTGCAATGGGAACTCTGGTGGTTGCTCAAAAACTCAATTTTATCCTGTAGATAGGTAGATTTTTTCCTTTTTCTCCCCTCTTGCCTGTGATTGTCATGCTCAGTCAAGATCAGTTTTGTTGAAAGTTGACAGTATTTATAATTTTATTCAGTTGCCTCCAACCAGTGTTTCTGCTTTCCCAGGATAAAGTATTACTGTCCATTCTCACTTGTCACAATGAACAGCTGATGTGAAGAAAGGTTTTGACAAAGGGGTGTCCTCCCCACTTCCTTGCCATGAAGTCCTTAAGGTGGAAAGCTCAAGCTGGACAGCCAGGACTCCACAACATGAATGTACAAATACAACCCAAATCCTTATTTATTGCTCAATGAGAACTCTAAATGGTCTTGACCCCTAGGAGGGACAAGGAATCTGGTGCCAAACATGCTTGGATGACAGGCAAAGCATTCCTCTGAGGGAGTCTGGGGCAGGGGGAAGAAGAATAAAAGAAAACAGGGAGGAAGGAGAAAACATATTTACAGTGCCAAGTCTAAGGAGCTGGCACTGGAGTGGTGAAGCGGAGAGAAGTGTGCTCTTGCTTCCAGTGGYGACTGACTGTGTAGTACTTGTGCATGCCCCACAGTGTCAGACTTGCATGTTGCTGCGGAGAGACAAAACCTGCGGTAGGGACTGCCGAGGCTGATGGATGAGGCTAGGGATCTCGTCAGGTCTGCAGACACCTCCCTCCTGTCTTTGCCAATCCCATCAATGCTCTGTCCCAACAAGGATCTGTTTTAATTTTGCTGCTGCTATTCCATTATATGGTATCAATAATTATTCTTAATGAATATGGGGTCAGTGAGGAAGGTCTCTAGTGCTGGGTTTCCAGGGGATTAGTGTGAACAGAAAGCAGAAGGAAACAAATGGGTTGACACTATAAGACCTGGCAGAGGGTCTGGCAGAGCCCCAAAGAATTGCATATATCTTGGCTAATCTTATTTGTTTAACTACAGCTCTGCGAGTGGGGGAAATATGTGGCAGCTAAAAACTCATAAATGCACAGAGGCTAGATAGCCTCTGCTCCTGGCAAATGAAGCACTAGCCATCCTGGTAACCAGCTCTCCAGGACTCAGTTCATCTGGAAGACAAGGAGTATTTTTATCCCTCAAAAAGACTGGATTAATCATAGTGGATTAGTATTTCTCCCTTTGTTAACAGAGCAATGGAACTGCCCTAGAGATGAACGTGGCCCTCTAGCTATGTCTATCCCACATACACCTTGATTGGTCTTCCTGTGCTACTGATTTCTTGAATGTTCCTTCTCTTCTGCTTTCTGTAACGAAAGGCCAAGCAGTCAGGCAATTTCCTCTTACCTATACAGTAGTCTTAAATTAGCCCTTGCTTCCTTAAAATATATATATATATATATATATATATATATATCTTAGGGGCCATATTGTTTCTTCTCTCTCAAAGATACCTCTGTCTGGGATGAGGAACTTGGTTCTTCTTTGCTACAACTGTTATTTTGAAAGAGCAAAATGTGAATCCACAGGGTCTCTGGTGTTCATTTCTTGCTTTACAGGATTCAATCTGAGGTTCTTGTGCAGTGGTAAAAGCTATAACATGGAGACTGAACCTCCAGCAGGAGTGCAATGGGCTCGGAATAAAAAGCCAGCTAACTAAGAGAGCAATAAGAGAGGAAAGTTTCCCAGCTTGATAAAATATTTTTCTCCATATACAAATGTTGCTCATAGCACTGGACATTTTTGCCTTGTGCCTGTAGCATCCTGCTGTTCTGGTCCCCTCTTGGTGCCGGTGACTTGCTGTGGCCAAGCTGCTGCTCTGGGACCCGACACGCTCTTCAGCAAGGCAGGAGCCCTTCATAGTTAAGTTGCTATAGCATCATCTGTTTTGGAGCAGGTTTGCTTTTGATGGAGCTGCCTGCTAACTAGCATATTACTGAACATTATGCAATGCACAGCAAATGTTAACTAGAAAATCAGGCTCCTTTTTGTCCTTAATTTCTGTGATTTTTGTTTTAAGAGTGGCTTTTCTCAGCTTGCTCTTCCTCTGAAAATCTCCAGGAAGAGGCTTCCTAGTCTTCACATTGCTCTGCTCCAGGCTGTGCTCCACTGATTGCTGATACCCTTCTAACCCAGTAAGCACAAATGGCTGCCTCAGTGTATCCTTTCATTTTATCACCTTCCACTGTTACCCTTTGATCTCCAGAGACTGACCATGAACTTTTTCTTGTTGGCTTCTCCCTCGCTGGGGCAGTTGCAGACAGTGGGTGGTTTTCTCTGGTCCTACACAGAAGCCTACTGGTATGTCCAAATACTTTTTTTAAGGAAGCACTAGTAATTTCTTCTGCTCTTCAGGCCCTTTGAAAAGGCTAATTGCAACATGACCATCCCAGAAGTTCTTTGAAAATATCTACCTCAGCCAAAACATCCGCAGTTTTGACAACAGCCAAAGTCTTTTTCCCCCGACATGCAGGATGTGCTTGGCCGTAGCCAGTAGGTTCAGTCTCAGTCTCTGTTAAATTATTTTGGTCCAAACATTTGGTGGAACTTTTTGGAGCTACAAAGGTACTGATCCCTCACTCTTTCTCACAGCATCTTAGTCCTTCACAAGGAGGTGTTGGGGGTATGTCATTACCTGCCTGAGGCTGCATGCTGCCAGAGGGAGGGCTTGCAGGGTCTGTCCTGGACCGTGGCACACATAGGGAGTGGGAGGGCAGCAGGGCCCTGAGGTCCTGGCCAACTTGTGCATGCCGCTGTGCGGGCGCTGAGAGGAAATTGGACCTGCCAGCACCCAGCTGTCTGGACAGATGTGGTGTGGGTCTTGCTCATGTGTGCTTTCCAGGCAAAACAACACATTCTTTCCTGCCATACTTCTGCTGTCTGTCCCCCATTGTTCTGAGAGCTTCAACCCCTAAGCTCTAGTTGCAGACCAACATTCTCTATTTCCACCTTTACCCTACCCCAAAACCCCTGAAGGAATCCATTAAAGTGTATCCACACATAAAGGCATGTAGGCTAATGTTTATAAAATATCCCACTGCTGTTGAGCAGCAAGAATCATTTGATGACCTAAAAACCTGCAATTGTCTGAGGTTCCTCTACTTCCTTCATTCTTGTTCCCCATATACAAAATGAAGCCACTCCAAGCCTGATGTGTGGAGCGATATTTCTCCGACTGCACTGAAAATGGTTTATTTTTTCCCCACTCTGAGGAATACTGAGTCATCTTTAGCTACTGTCTAGTTGTATGGAGTTCAGCTTCCCAAGCATGTATAATTTCATTTATATTTGATAGCTAACAGTTGGAATTTGATTTTATAACTTGGCTGGATAGCTTGTGTTCTTATTTCCTTAGCAGGTGTATTTACAGGAAAATCAAAATATCTACCTAAAGTAAAGCTAAATAGATGATCCATGAAAATTGACTAATCTTATCCCTATCAATGGTTTTAGACAGAAAAAATAGAGATGAGCAAAGCGTGAGTAAAGAGAATTATATTTAGGGCACAGGTTCTTATTCTTAAGCTTGAAATCTCAAGGCTGACCATGAAACTGCACTGAGCCATAAATCTGCATGTACAAGCTGCAGCTATGAAGTTTCTTTTGGGATGTCTTATGCTTGGACCATGGAAAACCAGAGATGAAGAGGCAGTTTCTAAAAGAGAGAGGAGAGGCCTCTCCACCACACCGTGTGTTTCATCTCAAAATGCAAAGGACATGACACTCAGGAGAAGAGACTGTATGAGAAGAGCCACACTGGGTCAGCCCGAGGCTGCATCCCAGAGCAGATACCTCAGAAAGGGAATAGGAATAGGACGTACCATGCTATTTCTTCAGAGTACTCTCCTCGTCTCCAATGATTTACACTTTCAGGGCTCCCAGAGTTGTTGTTTTTTCTTCCACAAATCTTGTCTAATGAGTTTCATGCTAAAATGTAAGTTTTTACCTGCAGCTTATGTGGGATTTTATTGGGAAATGCTAATCAGACTTGCAATAACAGATGCATTTGAAGACCCCGCCGTCATCACTAAAACAATGTCAGCATATTGTGTTTGTAAAACCACATGTAATTCTCTCTAGTATTTTTGTTCCTTCATGCTTTTCAGGGGTGTTATGGCTTTCTCTTGGTACTGACAGAGCTTTAAATTCATACCATAATCTGTAGAGCACCTTGAATTAGGCGATGCATGTTTCTGACTGGGTAAGAAACATCCCAAATCTCAAAGGATGCAGTTTGAGTCCTCTGGCTGTGGAAATGTACTCAAATCCCAAGGAACCAAACCAAGTACATGTTGTCTTGCACTGTTGAAAGTCAGTGTCTCTCCAGTTCCTGGTACAACTAACCTCACCACATGTGTTTCTGCATTTATTTCTCTGACAAAACTTGGTCTGAAATGAAATAGGAATTCTTGAAGCTGATGGGGATTCCAGCCAAGAAATGAAGATGATATTCATCAGCAGAATTTGATCCAAGTCATTACTGAGCCTCTTAGGTCTAGGTTATACATTGGAAAAACTCTTTCCAGAGAGCTGTTCTCCATAACAGCTACTGTTTATTGCTCTCAATTTTGCCATTAGCCAAGTTCACCAATGCATTCCTAATTGATGTAATGGAAGAATTGGAATTTTTTTGAAAAAATGGCTTATAATTCTTTCAATTATGCTGAAATATTTGTGAGTTCATTTTAAATAGGCATATTCTAGAAGGCTTTCCTTTTACTTCATTTTTCATACTCACTGTAAGGTATTTCAGATGAGAGCAAAGGAGTGCTCCCTAAAAATCAGAGCATGAGTAAAAAAGCTGTTTAAAGCAGGCCAGCCTCTGGTTAGTTMGTTTTTTTGTTAAATGTATGTTAAAACACTGAATGCAAGTGTGTGTATGTGCCCATGTGAACGTGTATATATTCATGTAACTGAAGCATGAATAAACAATGCTACTCGTCTGCTACTTACTGGACAACTTAAGTACTTCTGCAATGCTGAAAACATAAGTTTTTCGAGCATGTGAGAGCAAGAAAGTGAACTTGCCTGATAGGCAGGAGAGGATTTCCTGTTCGTGAAGACAGACTGACAGTTCAAGCTCAAGGAAATGGGAAAAGGATAATCCACTCTCCTTTTTAAGTTTGCTTAATTATAAGGTTTCATCTCTTTGAAGAAAATCAAAGGTTATATTCACACAGGTAAAAGTTTTTTTTAATTGGATCGTTTTAATTGAGTTTCTTTATACAAATTTCCATTTGATTTAATTTTTATTTAGTATGATAAATGCTGTTTAATCTCAATTTCTTTATTCATTTTCATGTATGGAAAATAGAGATGAAAGATTAGCTTCTAGTGACCTGCATCAAAATATAATTTGGCTAGAAATGAAATGAATTTGGATTTGGCTGCATCTCTTGGATAGTTTTGCTGCAACAACAAATCTTCATAAAGTTAAGCTGTTTGTGTTCAAAGAGTGGAAGAGGTGTGTTTAGCTGAGCTGCAAAAAGCTCATGCAGTTTCTGCCCTGTCTGAGTGTGTCTGACTGTAGTCAATGCCATCAGATCCTCAAAATGTAAAGGAATTKAGGATTTTAAAGTAAGATTATGGTAGCAGCTTTTCACGGTTTCATTATTTTATATTGGAGGCTGTTGACTGATGCATTTGGTGAGCTGATTGCTTTTCAGAGAGCATTAAAAGATTTAGTTGCTCCTGATTTCAAACATTTGGAAATTTTAGTGTTGGGTTTGAAGGAAGCTTTCAAGCAAATCATGTCTCTCCTCATCTGCTATCGGCTCGTTTCCTTGGTAGCTTGGGCTGTGTGGAAGGAATTGTGACAGAATGTAATTATTTTGGATTTAAGCTTTATTGTAACTCTGACTATGTTTTGTCTCTCAGCTGTATGAAAAGCAATATGCGTTATTTGTCATTTTTTAATTTGCAACGGTAAGTATTAATATAACATTTTCCCTCTGCTCTGCCAGTGCTGCTTGTCATGTTGGGTCCCAGCTCTTTGAGGAGAACAACTAATCCCAAACACATGGCTGCAGTCAGGAGTCGTCCTTGCCATGCCAGCCGCCAGGGGTTAGGTGGAGAGCAGGGATCTCTGGCAGGATGGCTGTTCACAAGTGGGTGTCTTCATACACATCAGTGGATTAACAGAAACTTAGAGTAACACAGGCACTGAAATAATAATATAGGCAACTTCCATTAGTGCTGTAGCACATCACTGTTCCCTTCCTTGTTGTCCCATTCTGTGATGGTGACTGTAGGAGTTGCCATCTGTCCTCCTTATTTCCCTACGATGGGAAATATTAAAATATTGCATATCCCAAGAGCAAACAGTTCTATTTGCAAGAGAACAAGGATTGCATGAAAGGCATTTACAGAAAAATTAACTTCTTCTGGAGAGTGCGCAGGAGGAGTGAACTGTCATAAAAATATCCTTGCATCAAGCTGTCTTTGATTGACAACCCCTTTTGCAAGTCACTGCAAATCGATTTCAAACGGACATATCAGCAAACAGTATTCTTAACTTCTGTCAGGACTGGCTTGGAATGAACTTGATATAAAATAGGAGGGTTTGTTTGTTAGTGAATGGGTTAAAAAATTCTTGTCAGCATTGTTTCAAGTGTTATTTATTCTGTTATAATTTTCTTCCGTAATTAATACAAAAAACATCCATGCAGGGTTACCACCATATTATATGAGAACAAAAGTTCATTACCATCTGCTCTATTTGGGATACTTACATACTGTGCTCTGAAACAACTTCCTCCAGATGTATCCCTCAAAGGGTCGTGCAAAAATTGTGCTGTATATCCAACAAGGTTTAAAGAGCATTGCCAGCGAATGCCATTAGGGTGCTGTTCGATACCTTTACCTGGTGCAACCTGCTCTAACATACCCGGCTTGCTCAGGATGAGGCAAATGGGAGCCCAGCAGTGCAGCTAGGGTGACCGGGTTTCAGCATCCAGGAGGTGCCTGGTGAAGCAGCAGCTGGGCAGCATCCTCGTGCCATGACTCTGAGCGCAGATGTGGACTCCTGGGAGGAGAGCACGTCTGGAGGTGGCACAGGGCACGCTTCAGGAAGATCCCACTGCCCCCTTGCACCAGGGAAGCTTCAGATTTAGCAGCCAAGGGTGTGATGAGGAACTTTTTAACTAAGAATAAGTAGAAATTTCAAGCCATCAGAGCAGTGAGATTTGGATAGTTTTTCCTTAAGGATCCACTCCAGAAGATCCTATTTTTTTGGAGCCAGAAACAGTGCTCGCCTGTGGTTGCTGGTGTCTGCCGCTCTCGCTGCCCAGCAGGGGTGTCTGCTGGGCTGTTTGTGGAGCTGACATCAACTGTTTCCACCCTAATGTCCCAACATTTCCATGTCCTTTTGCCAAGATATTTGGATCCTTGCTCTGGATCCTCCCTAATGAAAGCCAAATTTCACTGAGTAGTCTTGCTGCTCTTCCATGAGACCAGCCCATACAGAAAGGCTCTTCGTGCATGGTTGGTGCAGATTCATGGCTTAGAGCTGACACTGGCATGGCCAAATTTAGCATCAGAGAGAGCTTCCCAAAGCAGAGCTTTGCCTTACGTGTAGAAGTTGTTATATCTGAGGCAGATGTCATCAAAACATGAAGGTCCATTAGGAGTATTTGGGGCAAAACTGTGCCAGCTTAAGCTGGAATTTGGTTAATTTATGAAATGGAAGATGTGCTTGGTCTGCCTGTGAGAGCTCAGCCTGGTCTCAGAGACCCAGCTCCTTCCAGGCTCAATTCCCATGCTTTTCCTTTCAGCACAGTGCGGTGAAGCATTGATTTACTTTCTTTTTAAGTTCTCTTACCTGGGAAGTAGGACCATGCCTTGGGGGGGGGGGGGGTTATTGCTCATGTGCAGACTTCGAATTATATTCATTTTTTTCTCTAGATAATTTATATTGATTGTACTCTCCCCTCCACAAAGCATTTCCTTATGGCACTTCTGAATAGTCAACTTTCTTACAAGCATTTCCCTTTGAAATGCTGGGCACTGTAAGCTAACAAATGATCAATAGTTTTAGAAACTAGAAGTCAAAGTGTTGTTTCCCTGCGTTCTGTTTCAAAAATTTGGTTTCTGAGATGATTACTTCTTCTGATTGTGTGTGGTTTGCCAGAGTTGTCTGATGAGTGTTTAGAGTAGCATCTGACAAAGCCCAAGTGTCTGATGAGCCTTTTGAAGACAAAGCAAAAAATGACTTGTCCTGTCTATCTTTCCTTCAAAGTTAGAGATGTCCCAACTCCAAAATACATTCTCTCCAAAATATGTGTCTCTTGCTTCACAGAATACAGATATCAAGTCCACTGGTATACAGGGGGGTAGAGAAGAGATGAAATCCCAAAGCTGTCTATGTATTTCTAGTTCTTTTGGATTCTGATGTTGAAACTTCATTAAATCCTCTTTCAGTGCAGATTTCACTCACTAAGCCATGATAAAATAGACAAATCTAATAATTTCTTTGAATCTGATTCTGCTTGTACTTTCTCTTTCCTAAGCAGCTTTTTGTGTTATGAAGACAACAGTCCAGTATGTATTTAATAGTTAATCTATTTAATAATCTCATGACATTTCTCTGCATCTGAAGGAGAATACCCCAGACAATAATGTTGGCTAATAATATCAAACTGATGAGCAAAGAAATAGCACCCACATTCTCAGCTGATGATGTGGCAAAGATCAAGAAATTCTGCAAAGCTCAAACTAAAGTAAGTTATAAATTGCACTAATACTGGCTAATGGATAATGAGATTCCGTTCTAATGTTGGTAATGTGCAATGTAAGTGTTTCCTGTTTCTTAAATAGGATATCTTTGACCATTTAAGCAAGTCTTTAGCACCAAGTGTTCATGGCCATGAGTATATTAAAAAAGCCATTTTGTGTATGCTTCTTCAAGGTAATGAGAAAGTTCTCAACAATGGGACACACATTAAAGGAGACATCAATATCTTATTATTAGGTAAGAGCATGTAGAGTTAATAGTGCATTGATAAGTTATTTTATTACCCCCCCTCCTCATCGTGCCAGTGTAATTCTGTTATGCAATATTAGCAAGAAAATAAAAGCCAAACCAGTACAAAGACTCATTTTGTCTTATACAAGGATGTTTGTTAGTGTCTTAGGATCAATTTATTTTATCCTTGGGCACATTTTTACAATTATTTCTGTTTTGTCCCACACTTCCCTATTTACTTGACATCTGTTCTATGTTTCTAGCTAGTGCAGTCATGATGTGCAATAGAGTCTAATCCTGCACTGCTTATTCAGGCGAAACACCTACCGATTTCACAAATGGGCTTTAGCATATCGCTCGGGCTGATGGAACTGTTCCACTGCTGTCACTTGTAGGCACAGTGGCTGCTCAGTTGTGACTTCATTTCTAAATGCTTGGTTTTCAGTGCTCATAATTAAGTTACATTAACCTGATAATGCTAACCTGATACACAAAAGCTCTTGGCAGAGGTATCAGCTTCCTCGCATAAATCAAGCTCTTCATTTCTACACTTCGCTTCAGCTCTACACTGTAGAGATCTAATCACATATTTGGTAACTTGTTTTAAAAATGAGTTAACCTGAAACCCATTTCTTTTCGACCCAAGACTTTTCGAGTCTTTCTGTTTTAATATGTCCTTTTTCTCTTGAAGTGGACGGCTTGCAAACTTACTTACTGGCAGTATTGAAGCAATGCTTCATCTCTACTGCACTATTCGCATTTTAACCAAGTCATTACAGATGGGAGTTGTCATGATTTGTTACCCAACGCCTTCATGTTGAAAGAGCTTGCACAGCAGCTGCAAATACCTTATTGCGTATCAAAATATAGTGTGTGTGGAGCCATGAAAATTCAAAGCAGTTGTATAATGGCACTTCAGTGACTTCCTAGGGGATCTGCTGGGCTTTGGACCAAAGGGCTATCTGTTAAGTTGCTCCTTCAATAAAATTAAAAGCTGGTCCCTTAATAAAATGGAAAGCTAGGTTGGATATAGATGTACTTCTCTGAAATTTGGAAAGAGATTTTAAAGAAAAAGAAAAGTATTATTCTGGATTCTGAAGCAAGAACTCTAATAAGGAAAGTATAGTTTGAGAATTTCCATCTGATTTATTGAAACAGGAGGATTTCTGAGGATCTCTTCAGAATGTACCTATCTTGCAGTAA
The DNA here is from genome assembly GCF_003343035.1 of Apteryx rowi. Lineage (NCBI taxonomy): Eukaryota > Metazoa > Chordata > Aves > Apterygiformes > Apterygidae > Apteryx > Apteryx rowi. The sequence goes on from NW_020449997.1 coordinate 885,232, forward strand.
TGCCTGGGAACTGTCAGGTATGTAAAATACTGTAGTAATATAGCTTTTTCTTAAGAAAACATTTGTAGTTCTTTTATACATACGTACATGCATACATACGTGTGTGTGTGTGTATATATATATGTATATATTTATTTTTTTTTTACACTACTGACTTCAGAAACACCAGCTTCTCTGTTTCTTATTTTTAGTTTGGAGCTGAAATGAACAATTGCAATTGTTGGCGCAAGCCTATCACACAGGCAAGTTAATAGCTAATCACTGGTGCAAGATTTTCAAATTTGCTAAGAATCAGGAGCATTCTGGGAAGGAAATGTTGGAATAAGAACTTAAAATTCTAAAATGCAGATGGTTTCTTACCGGAGCCCTCGATCTTAGGGAACTTTAAGGCTCAAACACGTGTCTCTCTGTAAAGCTTTGTCTTCTTTCAATAGCCTTAGCTTGTGCTTTTGAATAACTGATCAAGCATGGAAAGCGCCTATACCTGGAATGGTGAGAAGTGTTGGTTTAATTTGCTCCCATTCTCCTCCTGCTCCGGAGTTAAATTGCATTTGAAAATGACACCTCCTGACATTTATATGAAAGTTACAGCTCACAACTAGGTAACTTATAAACGCTGGCTGTAACTGCCCTTCAGCTGCCTGGCAAACTGTGTCCTTTAAGGCCACAGCCCCAAACACCTCTGCACTTAACCAATAGCAGGGCGAAGCCAGAGGATTTTAAGATTCTTAGTTCTCCTTCTGGCGAGTAATGGGAAAATGCAAATTGCAGATTGCTTATGTGGGAAACGTCCTTTGACCTCTCTGTAGAAACTGCGGTGAAATTGGTCTGTCTGCCAGCAGCGCTGAACCTGCTGGCTCTGAGGTTTTGGGGGGTGGGGGTGAAGGAGCAGCTCGGGGCTGTTGGTGGCTGCAGTGGCGCTGCCCGAGGCAGTGGGTTTGCTCCTGACAAACGCTGCGTCCGCCCTTGCGCAGTGGCTGCTGGAATAAATGGCACCACTGGGGCTGCAAAAAGTCGGACAAATGAAGAGCACCGGTGAATTGTCTGTTCTCAATATCTGATTTGACAGCGATTTATTCTGTGCTCTTATTTTGGCCTCCTAATAGCTCTGACTTTACTGTCTTTCCAATGAATTGAGGAAACTGATTTCCCAGGAGCATTTGGGTGATTAATTGTAAAAATGCTTTGTAAGTATGAGAATATTTATCTGATTCAAGTTCATTTCTTCCAGAGCTTGAAGGCACCAAGATTTGAGGGTTTTGGAGCAATTAACCCTTGATATCGTCAGCAAATATTTAATGACTATTCCTAACTTCCAGCTCAGAGATCTGGGCCTTCTTCCTGCTGTTATGTGCTGAATACCATGATAGTAAAAATAAGGACAGGATTTCTATACTGTTTGCTTAGATTTTTTTTTTTCCCCCCACTGCTCTAAGACCAGTCTGCAAAAGGTTTTGACCCTACAGCTGAAACATGGCAAAGTGCTCTGCTCTCCCCTTTAAGAAGTGATCTTTTTATTGCAAAATCTTCCCTAAACCACTTCTGCTGTCACTAGGGGATCACCTGCAACACATTTGACAGCAGCTGTAACTGCTGATTAAGAAACTGGTGCTCAGCCTTGCATTTCCAAAGAGAGCAAACTTTGCATCTCCCGAGCTCTAAACCCCTCCTGTTGTGCGATGGGCTCTGCCGCACCGCCTGCATGCTGTACATCGGCACGCGCATCTGCTGTGTAGCGCTGCAACTGCACTTGGCTTGGCCCCGCGACCTACCTGGGTGCGGGATGGGCCCGCGTATCCAAGCCCCTGCGCGCCGCTGTGCTGGCTGAATGCTGCAGACGATGCCTCTCCCGTTTGACCTGCGCTTTTAATAGGCTTTAATGCAAATCCAGCATCTCCTAAACAGCCTGTGATTCATTGACACAGACGACAGAGAAGAAAGACCAAACCGGTGCGCTTTAATTAGGCTGCAGCTTTATTAATTGAACTCTCCAGCAAGGCAGTTTGCCACCAGTCCCTCAGGCCACTGGCTCCAGTATGCTGTGTGCAGGTGGGGGCCAGGGGACTGGGGACCTCAGCTCAGAGCCCAAAACCGAAGCAGCCCTCGACCTCCTCCCAGCTTCATCACAGGCAATGCCTGTCTTTAAAACCAGCCGTGTTTCATTAGGGAGCTGCAGTCCCTTCAGATCAGCACTTCCTTGGGACGTCTGCTATCAGCTGAGAGTGTTGCTTTGGTCCTGGGCTGTGGTTGGCAGTACTGAAAGTTTCCCTGTGAACCGGGTCTTGGCTGAGAAATGCTAATCCTTCCCAATGGAAACTCTCCCTGGGGAAGAGTTTGGATGCAGCTGCCATAGGGACAGGTTTGCATGGCCTGAGGTGGCATTTCTGCTCCAAAGGAGAAAGGCGGCACACCTGGAACAGCCCAGCTCTTAGAGCTTCCTCCCGTGACTTCGGCCTCCACCTCTCATTTCACAAGACCGATGCTGACCACTACGGTGTTGGCTGCTCTGTGGCAGTGTGTCTCTGTTTTTTGTCACCCAGTCTTGAAATGGTCTTGGTGCTACCCTAATAAGGAATGTGAAAGTATTTTAAACCTCAATAATATCTGTGGAATGGAAAAAAATCATTTTTAGCTCAGCGCTGTTCCACCAGGTCATTGAGATGCTGTGGGAAACAAGACAGAAAGCAAATAYATAGAGCCAGCCACAGACAATCTGGGACAATCTGACACTTCTGTGACATGATTTGTGCAACACGGATATAAACCAAGGCAAGCAGAAGCCAAGATAGCTTTCTCAGAAGAAAACAAGTGGCACCTCCTAATCCAGGCATTGAGATGTGCTTAAGACTCAGATGAAAGCATGTATATGACTTCCCTTGTGTGAAGGCACTAGTGGTTTATTCATTTGGATCCCAGCTTACTCGCCTAGTTGAAGACACTTTTGTGCTCTTCCCAGTCAATCCTAGACCTTGGGGAGAAAACATAAATAAATTTCTAGCCTTCCCTTCCCCACACCTCAGTTCAGCTATACTTTTGAGGTTGCTGGGACTGCATTCAAAATGCACGTGTCTGTGGCTATATTGCTCAGAAACTCAAATTTCTTCCAGGGCTCAGTACTCATTCCTGGGGGAGGCAGTTGCACCCCAGTGCTCTGGCTGGCGTTTGCAGGCGGCAGGGTAGTCCCCGGGCGAGCTCTGCTAACAGCTGCGCCGGCGCTCCCGGAGCAGGCAGCACGCCACTGTGGGGGCCGGCCCGGGCCAGGTGTGGGTATCTGCCGGCTCGGCCCCCGGGGGGCACGTGGGAAGGCGGCTGCTGTAACTGCCTCGTCCCTTCATGGCAAGGGTGGGCAGCTGCAGGCTCGGGACTTGCCGCCCATAGGCTACAAGGAGGACAAACACTTGTATCTGGCCTGCAACGGCTTGGCGGGCTCCACCAGCTCCTACAGGAAATCTGCCAAGGCAGGTGAGAATCTTATTTCTTGCCCTTGGCGGCAGCCAAAGCAGAAATGGGAACCCTCTCAGGGATGGCAGTAGAGCCAGTGGCGCGGCAGGAGCTGGTACCACTGCTGCTGGGACCTGGGAAGGGGTTATGGTTCCAGGTTTTTCTTCAGGCTTTGAGCTTGCAATGACACGCTATGTTTTGTGCGGTGCTTGTGCCAGTGCAGCGTTGTTGTCCCGGCTGCCAGTTTCCCAGGCTTCCGGAGGGGGAGCCGCCCAAAGAGGCCCTGCAGTCAGAGGGAGCAGGCGTGCAAGCGGTGGCAACTTGCGTTGCTCATGGCTGGTGTTAAGAGTGACACTCTCAGCGCATTAGCAATGTGCATTGCGGTACGTTCTTGCAGATGGGTTTAAAATAGAGAAAAGTAGAGGGGATTAATCTCGCTGTGAGACTAGAGCTTACGAACAGCAGAGCAAACAGGTGGGCTCCTGAGCAGCAGGAATTGCTCATGGTTCATGTTTGCAAAGGAGTGGCTGCTTGGGAGAAATGGCCTCTAGCCTACTGTGCAGTGAGCTATAGTGGGTATTTGCTATCTCTATTTTAATTCTTTTAAGGCTCTTTTTGTCTTAAGGAAAATCATATTTTCTTACCCCAAAGACTTTTCTTTTTCCACTTCATCCCACACACACTTTAAAGCTTAAGCATGGTCACTCTCCTTTTGAACAAGGCAAACCCATAGTTGTCCTAGCTGCCTGCAGAGATTGTTCCTTAACCAGCTGAGACACATTCATTTTCCATTCCTCTTCTTTCCTCCAAATTAACCTGACAAATCTTTGCTGGTGAAGAAGACATGAAAGTAGCAACCAGAATGAAATCTGACTCTTCTAAGTGGCAGCAGAAATTCCTACTACAGTTAATAAGTTAATGTTTGTTAAAATTAATAACTACGGAATTTAATAAAATGAAGTCCCAATGTTATTTTATGTAACTTGTAATGCTCTGCTCTGAATGAGCAAACACTATGTACATGAGTGAAGTCTGCCTCCAAAACTTGAGTGCTCACAACATGATGATAAGGAGGAAAAAAATCAATCAATCACAGATGAAGAGCAAGACATGCTGCTGACAAGATTTGATCTGCTTTTTGTAGCATAGGTTACATGGATCCAGATGGCACTAAAAAAATCGGAGGCAAATGCATATACACAGAGCTCTAGCAGAACAAGATGGCTGCTTCTAGTTACGTATTAGTGACCTTTAAACAAAACAGCTATCATTAAAATGTTAATCAAAATGTTCCATCATTTTTTTAAAGAGATAAGATCTGATAAATTGTACGTAATCATTTTTCCCCCCCATGAATACTGCACTGAAAGAGTAGCAATATGTATGTATTGTATGAGTCAGCATTGCAAACATGGGAAACAGCAAGCTTTGCTTTTGTTCTTTTAAGTTCCAGATATTCAGGTTAAACTTCTTCGACACTGTTTTGTTTTCACAATAAGTAAAGTCAAAGGCAGAGATCAAGCATGGGCTGTTTCATCTCAAATAGGAGTTTAAGAATTTATGAGCAAATGAAAATTGGAATGGAAACCTGTTTGCAGTGTTTATGATACCTGTCCTTGTGTACATGTTGTAAGTAATGAACTTTGACTTGAAAACAAATCAAATGGGCAAAGATGATTTTTCAGGCATTTTTGAAAGAAATAAGGAAAAAACAAACAAAAACAAACAAAAAGAAGTCAGATGATGGTTTTGAAGATGTTCAGTACAAAGGAGACGACTGATCCAGGGGCGACCCAGTGACATTCTTTGCCTTCCAGCAAATTTTTATTTTGTGGTGTGGGAGGGGTGATCAGTCTGAATTGCTGTGGTAATTTTTATTTTTAACCAGTTCATTCTGCTGATGATCAGAAAGAGCAGCAGACAATGACAGAAGATGATCTATCATCCACTCCAAAGAATTTGTATTCTTCTTGCACAAAACGAACTGTTAAAACTGGACTTGAGATATACTTTTGTAATAAAATAGAAGATAAGTAGTTGAAAAAAGTGGGAAAATCAGCACCATATATTTAATTTCTTCAAAATTTCATAATGCAATCAGGGTAAAATACAGATATTTTTGCCATTACTATATCAAAAACTATGAAAGTCTCTAAGCAACAACTTTAGATTTGAGAAACAACAATTGACTGCATGACTCTTCACAAATGGCATTCTATTTATTTGGTGGTTATCTTCTCCTTTGGACTGTCTGTACTACTGGCACTAAAAATAGCCTGAAAATGCAGTCCAAGTGGACAGGAGAAGTAAGATTCTATTTAAGAAAAATCAAATGTACCTTAAATAAAGTGTTGCCATCAGACATGTGGCAGCTACGTCTTAGGAAAAGTGCCTGCGCTCTAGTAGTGGAAAATGGAAGATGTTAGAAAAATAGAGAGGTAGGGCTTCTCTGTTCTGATCTCACAGACTATTTGCACCTAAAAAAAGTGACAATTCACGACTCCTGCATTGCACCCTGGAACCTTATTACCTGGCATGTGTGGTACTAGACACCTGAAATGTTTAGTTGAAACAAGATAGTTGGTAGCCAGGATCAGTCCTCTTTCTGCATTTAGACTATGCAGTGCCAGACAGCGTATTAGACATTATGATTCAGCTATTCGCTATGAGTGCAATAGCTGATAGACTGGCAAGTTGATCTGTGTGATGCAAATAGCAATGAAATTGGTCTAGTGTGCCTATATCAGGAAGATGAAGCTGTGTGTACTGCTTAGCATTGACATTAGATGTCATGTCTAGAAGATTTTCTGCAATACTGAGATTCTTGAAAACAAAGAGAGAAGGAGATATAGACCAAAAACCTACTGTTTTTGTTTTCAAACCTGAGCTTGAATGTTTTTTTGGGGAGGTAGGGGGGTTTTAACCCCATGCCGTAACTCCTGATAGAGTCAGTCCTGGGGAATGAATCACAGAAACAGGCCTAAATGCAACGTGCACATGCTCTGCTGGCTCCACGCCTGGCTGGCATCGCTTCAGAAACGCAGGCAGAGCAAATCCGTGTTACAGTGTCTAACCTGAATCACCGCCGTTTGAAAGGGGCGGGAAAAGAAGAGGCAGCTGGTGCAGCTTTAATGCTGGTGAGGTTTCGTATCATATGAGTATCATCTCAGCGATTTCAATACACAGAGGCTTACATTAAAGGTTTTTAGTAAAGCTTTCTGTGCATACATCTGCTTTAGGAAAGAAAAGCAAACAGCCAATCTTTTTGTGAAGGGCTGCAACCTCACACATGGCTTTTAGACAGTCTGTAGTGATAGCTGAACTGTGATGAGAAGCTATGCTACCTGTAAATGTTTCAAGTCCATGCCTCCCACTTTAAGCTATTTCACTAAAAATAACAGGCTCAGTCCTCGTAACCATGTCGGAAAAATTTTCTTAAGGCGTGGCAGTCAGCTCCAGATGGGGGTTTATGACTTGGGCTGGTGAATTTTCAATGTTATTTTTACAAGAGGTGACCATTACTGAGGTGTTGCAGCTTCAACCCATTAAATTAGAAATCCAAGGAAAGTATATGCTCATGAAGAAGAAAACTCCAGAAATGTAATGCTTCATTTTCCAAACCACATATGCATTTTTAATCTCTCACTTCATTTTTTAACAGAAAAATACCATCGCTGTAAGCCAATTGTGCTATGACTTTTTGAGACAAACCTGTTTGTTCAGGAATTTGAGCTAGTAGCATTGCATTTGTGATATACAATAAAATGCACTACAGAATCTGACATAGCACTTCCTGAGTGATTTTTTTTTTGTATTTAAAATTGAAACAAGCATATTTTCCTCTTGAATATTTTTAGATGCTTTTATTTTTAACAAAAGAAATAGGAGTCTGATTAAACCATTAGGCCAGTTACTGACATTAATAAAACCCTCTAGCTCTGTGGAATCTGCACATCACTAAAAAGTGAGTTGTTCTTATTAGGACCATGAGGCTCATTTTGATGTGCTCTTCACTGATTCCTATTTGAGATGAATAAGCATAGGCTTACGTTTTTCCATGGAATTTACCATTCTATGAGATACCCTATGAACTTTGTATCTTGGACAATATATTGTAATATATTGCTCTGCATACTAAGTTTTCTTCTAATGAAAGCACAAGAGAGTTTAGAATTCAGGTAGTATTTATACTATTTCAAGTAATCTGGATTTCAAAAAATACAAAAGTCTCTGCAGTCACAAATAGTTAACATTGGAAATTATGAAATGCTCACTGTTTATAATTCTTAAATGTTTTAGCCAGAGCTGAATTTATGAAATGGTCTCATTTGTCTCTTCTTAACTCCATGTAAATCTATGTGCATATCTTAATAGAGTATTTGGAGGATTATTTGCATGAAAACTGCTGATGAAGACATGTCAAAATAGGGAAGTTATTTTAAGACAGCTATAGTAGGGTATCTTTCTATCCAGGATGTTTGTTAGCTTTGAAAAATCTTTGGTAATTCCATCTGACTATTTTCACAAATCTTTGGGTTCCAACAAAAGCTAATAAAATCCTCTATGAATGCTTTAAATATACTAACTACATTTCAGAGAATATAAACCAGAGGAGGACTACATATGTAATGTCAGTACAGAACCATACATATTTGTTGTTTTGAACTGTGCAGTAGCATTCAGAGGAAGCCTAGTTGCCTCATCAAATTTCCATGTATTTGAACTGCTTTTGCCCAGAGTTAAGGTAAATCACATAACGAATGTTATGATGATCATCAATATCCATTCTAGGGGAATCAAAGTAGCTGCTGACCTTTAAAAGTGAACATGTTCACATACCAGTCTCCCAACCATCTGATATGACCTGACATTTCTGGTGCTGGCACTCCTATCTCTTGGAGTACCCCACAAAACACTGCAAATGTGATGACCTGTGCCTATGGTGATTGCCAGCTTCCTCTGCAGACTCAGAGGACCTCTTGCACTTCTAGTTCCATGTCTCCTCTGTTCCCAACATCCCACTGAATTATAGCCCTACTTGTTAAGGATGTTAAGGGAGCCACTGAATCCAGCGGACCCCTGAACCTGGAGTTTCCTCCTTCCCAGCGGCTGGAGCACAGCCTTGTGCGCTCTGAGATTCTGGATGTCTCTCCATACATATGTCCAAGACAGACAGACACACGATGCTAACATGGCTGGCCACACAAACTGCCACAGATGGAGCACTGGTTTTGGCAGCAGCCACATATTACACTGCCAGAACTCACATAAGCACAGACAGCCCAGTCCTTTTCCTCCTCTCCAGCTGATCAGAATTCAGGTTCTCTAGTGAAAGCACACAGGCCCTCACTCTTTACATTCTCCAGCACACCCATGTGCCTGGACCCCTTGAATATCAATACAGCCTCTAAATCCATCTAATACTTATGTCCAGATGTAGAGCCCCTACCTGGTATGCAGGTCACCTCCTACTCGCCAGCTAGCGCAGCTTGATGTTTGCTAATGAAAAAGATGCATACACTCACACATTCATTTCACAAGCACTTCTGCAATCACAGATCCCGTGACTACTATCATGGACTCTCAGTCCCCTAATAGCCATGCCCAGACCCTGGGGCCTGTACCTAGCCATTGGTTCAGACCTTGAGTCTTTCCAGATGTGAGTCTCCTCCATCTCACTGGCTAGTCTAGCTTGAAGTTTCCGAGCAAATTGCACATATACAGACAGAGAATTACATTCACTGGGGGGAATATAAGCACAGCCAGGTCTCCCAGTTGCTGGAAGTTAGACCTCTCTCACATAAGCATACACCCTGATCTCTTCAGTTGCTGACAGACAGACCTATGGCCTCTTCTGCAGTTGCTGGCACCTAGACCTTTCACCACACATGTATACGCACACCCCAGTGCCTCCAGTCACTAGCACTTAGACCTACAAGCCCCATGACCCATGGTCTCTCCAATTATTGACCCACAGACCTCTCCTGCATGCCAGGCCCTCTGGTTGCTGGCACACAGGCCTTAAGACCTGTGGTGTCATCTCCATTTGCTGGCCCCCGGACCTCTTTTGCACGCTGGTCTCTCCAGTCGCTGGCTCCATTTTCCCATGCTTGTTTCACCCCACTCTACCCTGATCCTCCTCTTTCCCCACCTTTAGCCCTTTCCCAAAACATAAGTTTTACATAAACGCACAAGACCTTTCTGATATCCCATAATAAGTTTCACAGTCCTGCCCCAAATATCCCATAATACTCATGATAATCGCATTTCCCCCTTATCAGCTACAATATGTAGTTCAGGCTGACCATCTTCAAGGCTATGCCTCAGTAGTTCCCTTAATGGCTGATTAGTCAGTGGCCAAAGAGTTCTGGTCTTCATTATTGCCTCTGTTATCACCTGGTCATTAATGTCTGTGTGTCTGTGCATTTAATTGATCACTTCCCTTGTTATTTCTTTTATACCAAATAGTCCTTAACCAAGTAACTTAATGAACCCAATGCTCTCCCGTTCCACATACTGTTATGTGAAAACTATTGCAGAACTCAAGGCTGGCAGATCCCCCTTGACTACAGACTGCAGTTCCCTGATATTAAAGGTCAAAACATCATGATAAGATGGCAAGCCTAGACTTCGCTGTGTTCATTGGAAGCCAGGATGTAATTTTATGTGTTTTCTTCATGTTCAGGTAGACTTAAAGCACAAAGCAGGCATGTCACACAACATATTTCCATCTTTCTCCATTGCATGCCTACACACAACAGTGTCAGACACTTCACTGGCTTTAGCAGAGTATTTTATCCAGATGGTGCTTTATTTTCCAGACTTTACAAACATTTAGCATGATGGCTGGGATAATGATAACAGGAAGAATAAAGATGTCGTTGTGGTTTTTCAGTGATGTCCACCTTGAGTTTTTGGTGCTTGTTTTCAGTATCTTCAGAAGGTTGTTTTACTCTAAATGGGGAAGAAAAAAAAAAAATCACATCCTGAGAGACAAGTGTGTGTGGAAGGGAAATATGTGTATAATGTGAGAGCATTACTTGGAAAGAAACCAAAATAATTTATTGGAAAGACATAAAGTAACAGTGCTAGGTGTGAGACAATGGGCAGACATACTGCACCTCAACAGAACATCACACACAGAATATTCGGACAAAATACAAAATGGCAGTGAGAGAGGAATGGAAGGCAGTTCCTTTTCAATTCACTTACAAAATTTCTCCTGTATCTTGTGAGTCCCTCTAAGTTATGTCATTCTTGCTCTTTCCAAGAATGACTTGGAAATCAGAGGATTTAAAGAAGAGTCTGGATGCCTGAGACTTTATGAAACTTCTTATCAAAAACTGCCAAAATATCTCTTACACTCACTACCTTCTGATTCAGACATCAGAATAGTTCTAACCTGCTGCCTTCCTTTACCTCTCCCTAGACCTTGGCTTTTATGGCTACTTTGTCCCTTGCAAAAAGAACGGCCATTGAACAGAGAAACTGTTTTTCAGATTTGCTTTTTGTTTGGGGTTTCGGGGTTTGATTTGTTTTGCTTTGTGGGTTTTTTATTTTTTTAACCACTATACAGTGATCCAGGTGTTTTAAGGTGCGAGCTTCAGTATAAAATGCAGTAATAGGTGAAATGCAAGTCCACTAAGCAAAAGACAGAGTCAGTTAAAAATTGAAAATCAGCACATTTACTCACACTCTCCCACTTAATGTGGGATGCCATCAGGGCAGATAGAGTGGTGGGGGCACATTTGAATGAACTGGCTTTTTGTTGTTTGCATTTAATAGAGTTTTTTAATTCCTAAGTTAGAGTCTCCAGACTTAAAAAAATCTCCAATTCCTCCAATTTACTTTTTACTGAATTTGACTGTTCCTAATGCAAGAAATCAGTGCTGTTGTTTGGGAGAAGGTTGTTTGTTTCTTTTTTTTTGCAAAAAGACTTTTAGAAAGTATCTATATCTTTGATGAAAGAGGCAAAATACTTACTTCTTCTAGAGTCAGGCTCTCCCTGTTTTCCTTTCCTTGGCTGTATTTCTTTTTAAGGCACACTACGCTTGTGATAGTGACAATAAGCATAACAACAAATACAGTTATGGTTGAAGAAACAGCTATTACAATATTTTCTTGAGCTGAGCCTTTCCTCTCACACTTTTCTCCCATGTACCACCAATCATCACCTGCTGGACATCTACAAAATAAAAGAACAAACATGTAGTGTCATCTAAAGGTTAAAGGAATGAAGAGGGCTAATTAAAAAATTGTTATCCCTGATGGACTGTTTCCATATTCTAAATCATCATGAAACTATCTTAAAATGGACTTCTATTTTAAAGTTGTCATGAGTGGCCTCCTCTCCTTACAGATATGCATCTGGATTTGCTACTTTCCCTTCAGCTTTCCCCTGTTCTACAGGTTGTCTATTCACAGGGACCCTTTGTGGGAAAACCCAGATACCAGCCTGATCCTTTTGATTGTTTAAGGCATAGCTGCAGCTGGTCTATAAAGCCACTGCCACAGAATGGTCATCTTCAGCTACCAATAGAGAGGCCTTGTAGATCACTCACTCCACTTATCTGCTTCCTTTTCCTTTAAGTTTATAGCACTTTTGTTGTTAGAAAACTCATTTCCTACTCCATGAAATTGATACTGTTACGAGGACTCCTATCACTGCAGTATTTGCTTGTAGTATTACCAATTCACCTTCTTATCCTGATGCAATTCTGCCTTTTGTCATGCTCAGCTTTTACACAATGTTCTATTTCCTTCACTCAGTCAATTTTAAAAAAGCCTTTATAGTGAGGAGTTGAATAAAATCCTAGTGGAATTGGTCCAGAAACTTTACACTGCTATTGTTATCCAATCAAGTCATATTTACCATCCTCTAGCAAACTTCATGCTTCTGATTCCTCTTTTTTTTTTTTTTTTTTTTTTTTTTTTTTTTTTTTTTTTTTTTTTTTTTTTTTTTTTTTTTTTTTTTTTTTTTTTTTTTTTAATTCTCAGCTCATCTTATGCAGCAATTAAACCTTGTGAGGTAAATGGGATGAAGACCACAGCCCAAACTCTCAAAGCATCCCTGACCAGATGGCAGCTGAACCAAAACTTATGTGGGAGAATTCCAACACCAACACCTACTTTGGAGCTGACAGTGATGCTGGATAGGGTGAAGGAATCAAGGCTTGGAGGTTGTTTAATCCTAAAAAGCATTATACAGTGAACATGTGATGGTCCCAATGATCTAACTGAAAAAACATATATGTGCAATGCAGCTGAGTTCTCACCTGTCTCTATCTTTTTTAACCCTGATTGTGCCTTATGTTATTGTTTTTCTATAGTTCCTGTCTACACCATTTATTCAAAACTATGTTCTCCACCCTGAAAATGAATCTATTTGCAGTGCACTGCAACATTATTGGCTATTGGGGGACTTTGTGTGATCAGGCTTAAACTGGGAGTTATGCATCATATCCCTTCTAGTCTTCCCAATAAGAAATCAGAGGGGAAATTGAGGTCACAACTTCTTAATGAAGGAAAGTAGGTCACATATGCACTAGCGCTTCAAAGAGTTCAGAGATGTTAGAAAATAACATTTTCTTTTCAAAACTTCGAAATCAAGCATAATGTTCTGCATGATATTGTTTTCTTCTTCTTCTTGGAACAGCTTCTTGACATTTTCACGACCCATTTCTGATGTGCTGCACAAGCCCCCTTACAGAATTGTTTTTAAAAGGTTTCTAAATGGGGAGATATAACACTTAATGAGTCATACTGCCTCTTGTTGTTCTCGGCCTTTAGACATTTGCCTCGCAGCACTCCCGCAGTCTACCTGCCTTGGCACAACTTCACAGTACATTGTTACTATCTTCAGCCTCAGACTTCATCTGAGAGCTGGAACAATACTAATCACCAGGTGGGTTATATAAGTGAATCCACAGAGAATTAAATAAAAGCTGTTATTCATTTTCTTCCAGGTCAAACAATCTTTTTAGTTCTCAGCCTTCATCGCTAGTTTCAAAGGCAAGCTACAACACTTTGGTAATTCATGGTCATAATTTGCACTACATGATATTTATGAACCAAATTCTGAACTAATGCCTTTGTTGACTTCCTGACTAAGAGATATTAAAAAGTATTTTCTACTGATATAAATGCCAATTTCTTTCATCTGCATTTATGCTTAACTCTTATATCCTTTAAATTTGGCTGTAGGGATTTCTAAGAAGTATAGTCCATTTTATAATATTAGACTAATACATTACTGAAAATAATAAGTATGTTTTAGATATAATTTATAGGTAAGTCAAGCAGAATACTTCAAAAGAGTCAAATGTCGAGTCTAGGAACTTCTGTGTTGCCCAGGCTGGTTGTAAGTTTAGTCTCTTGCAGTAGCAGTTGGAAATGTTTACCTTAATTAACTATAGTTTATCTTTCCTTTCATTAGGAACAAAGATTTATTCTAGTAAAGGCTTTCATTACTTGTCAACAAATTGTATTTGAGAGTGAATAAAGACAGTTACCTGCACACGGGTGTTTTATCTACAATAATGCAAATGCCGTCATTTTCACAAGGGTTGTCTGGACAGGAATCCAGAATATCTGTCTCTGGGGGTTCAGGCAGGATGACAGAGGTTGTTGTGACAGGTGTTGTGGTGGTGGTAGGTCTAGTGGTGGGCTTGGTGGTAGTGGTGGGCTTGGCGGTGGAGGCGGTGGACTTGGCGGTGGTGGCACTGGACTTGGCGGTGGAGGCGGTGGACTTGGTGGTGGAGGCGGTGGTGGAGGTAGGCCTGATAGTGTTGGCACTGGAAGTATTCATAACAAAGGTGGGTGAAACACTTGGCTGAGTTGACAGTAGATGTGATATATCTGCATGAGAAAAACAAAAAGATACAAAGTTTTCACTCTATGCTATTTTTTCTCTTATTCTAATGGTAAGTTCTAATAATAAAGAGAAAAAGAACCTGTGAATTATTCTAAATTGTCTTCATCTGGTATAATGAATAAATAACTAGCCTTTTTAACTTTCAGGAGCATGCTGTTTGTTGAAAATTGACTTTTACATTTTTCAGAAACAGACAATTTTATTCAAAATATTCTATTAAAAATATTTCATACAGGAGTAGCATCATACTATACAACTAGATTTTAACCTACACGTGACATTAATGGATTACACAGTAGATATACACATATTTAGGCAACACACAGATTTAAGAAAATGATTTGACTTTAGCAACATGAGTAGTCCCACTGACTCCCCAAAACTGTTCATATATGAGTACATCATGTGTATTTATATCTACAGCACTAGTGACTTAGTATGTCACACTGTATATTTATTGTGTTACAAACAACATCAGCTGCCTCAATGTTTTCATACCTTCTATTGTTAAAAGAATATAAACACCATCTTCTTTAATAAAGTTGCGGCTTCTAAGTCTCTGATGAGTTAAGAATGCACTTGTTCCACTTCCTGGACCTCTCATGAATGCAGTTCCATTGGGAAAATAAGCTGTTGATCCCACTTTGTCTGGTCTATCCCAAAAATAATTTGATGAGGAATCTGGAAAAAATGAACTGCATGTGAATGTGGGGCCGCTCGAGAGTTTTTTTCTTGAAAGGGTCCCACTTTTCTCGGATAATCTTTGCTACAGAGTAGAACTAAGGCTTCTCTCAACAACTAACTTTGCTTGCCTCTACTTATTTGCTCACGGATATTATGAATATGGAAAAGCAGATAAGTTATGTGAAAGCCAGGAATTAGGAGCAATGCTGAACCTGCCTATAATATTTGTAGATTTTTTGTCTGAGATTTCACARTGATGAGATGCACAAGCCAATTAACTACTTCTATGTCTGTATTTGGTCTGAAGTATCGAGAAAAGAGTTTGCTGAAGATGAGGTTATCAGAGCGCTAGCTGAAAAACTGTTGTATTTTTATTTCCTTTAAAGTGTAGTGGGCAAGAAGACGAATAGCACATGAATTATCTGTAAAATGTATTAACTCAGTGCTTCTCAAGAAAGAGCATCCTTTGGATGTAGACCAGAGGTACTTGAACAACCTGAAAGGTCACAGGTTGCTGATGTCCCCTCCATCAGTCCCAGTTCTGAATCTCAAAGCTGAGCCTGGTTGTCTATGAAAGTCTCTGACACACACAAGGAGAAGAAACTGCGTGTTCCAGTGTCTGTCCTGGTTAGAGAAGAGTCAGAAGGTTTCTCTCGGGAATCTTGGACTATCAGCAGTGTATGAATAAACAAGGGAGAAGGGGCAGAGAGCAAACACAATGCAAAGACCAGGGTATGAGGGAAGGAAAAGGGCTGAGCACTGTGTCCACAACAGCAGAGATCATAGGGAAAACATCAACCCTCTGTGGGGGATGTAACCTTTCACTTACAAGGGAGGCCATTTAGTCATGCTAGATTACCCACGCTTTGTTTTCGATTAGAGACTGTCACAGAAAAATTAATGTAAATCACAGGTTTTTTGTTTTGTTTTGTTTTTTTTAATAATACTGTGACTTAGACATTTTGGTGCCTTCCTTCCTCTGTTAATGTCACTGTCTGAAAGCCCAGGAAACTAATGCAGTGGTAGAGTCTGTTTCTTTTGGTAAAACCCTTATATCAGTGCACCAAGTGTTTTTGGCCTAAATCCAATCTTTATCCAGTGCTGAATATGGGGTTTTATTTTAATAATACAGAGACTCCTACCCTGTTCTCAGAGTCATATCTTTGCCTAAACTGCCTCCTTTCCATGTTATTGTGGACAATTGCTCCTTATCTTGTCACACCTTGAACAAATACAGATTATGTAATGTGAATCAGTACCTTGTCCATATGGAGATTAGTACTGACACTAGTGTTCCCTTTACCAGGAAGGAGGGAATTTGTTTAATGGCTACACTTTTATCTGATATCAACTGTGTATATTGTTAACTCAGTATTTTTCTTTTCAAGCCTTCTGGAAAACTTTCATTCTCATTACAGCATGTATAAATGCATCTTTACAGAGCACATGGAAGAAATTTTAGGAGTGGATGACCCACCTGTTCCTTATGCAGATCACCTCTGAAATCCCAGCTTAACCTACTTATTTGTTCAATTTTTTCTTGTCCGTAGACCAATTGTATTGTTACTGTGAGCAAATGTAACTCTCTGGAAGCTTAAAAAACTGTACTAATTTACACAAACAGAAAATTTGACTACTTATCTTTTTGCTGTGTTTTATATGTATTGGATATCACGTCTGTTTTTAACTAACCTAATAATTTTAGAGGATCTGTTGTTACACTTCTTTGGTTTGACATCCTTTGACGAATATCAGGATGCTGGTCCAGCAGAATCATGGTAGCTTGTAGCCATGCACAGGGCCATTGCAACTGATCATCGTTTGCTCCAGAAATCAAGTACAAGTAGATTGCCAAATTAAATGGGGTATCACTGGTACCATTTACATACAAGCCAACCTGAAAAGCATATCCTTCACTGGAGTAAAAAGGTGGACTGTATATTCTTCCTGCTGTCCCTACAGGACTTGTGTTGAGGAGATGCGTAAAATTTCTGATATGCCAGACATGGTGGGGACACTGTGTTTCTGACAAATTGATGTCATCAATAGAGAAGCCTCCGTTTGACAAGCCAGTTCCTCTTATGCCTTGAAACAGAACCCGGAATTTACTTGTGACGTTCAAAGAAACATGATGGAGCTGCCAGTAATCCACAGGTGAACCTGAAAGACAGGGGTTGGGATTTCCAAGTCAGCAGCGCAGTCAAATACTGTCCAGGTCTCCAGAGCCTATTCCAACGCTGTGTAGGAATTTCCCAGTTCCACTAGCACTGAGGTTCTGGAACATCTCCCTCTTAAATATTACTCTTGAGTTATTTAAAAGAGGTGATATTTCTTGAGACTTTTTCAATGCAAGATTGTATTTTTCACTTCTATTTTTCTACAGATTTAATACTTATGCCTAGCAGCTCTTTAATCTGAGTAAAAACAGTATTAATGGTTTTAAAGGCTGTTTTGTATTTTATATTTTTTAAAGAACATGGCATTAAATTAGTCCTAATGTTGTGATAATTAAACACACAAAGAAAAGATGGCTGTCACCTGTATAATTAAAAAGGAAAAAATTAAGAGCAAGATATATTCAAATAGCTGAATAACAACATATCTCAACAAGAAAAGCTGCAGAGGCTTCTGGGAGACTAGAACTACAAGATTTGTTCATTTTGCTCTCATATATTTAAATGGCTTGCTGGAAGTTTGCCTCTGCAGAAGCACTACTCACACATCAAATGATTAATGGTACTAAGTTCAATTAAAGCCAGTCACTTGCAAAATCTACTTCATGCAACATAACCTTAGTGCGAGTCTGATGCTGTATCCATAAGTGCCTGCACTAGGAAATTCCACTTGACTCCAGGAGCAGTTTGTACAAAAACAAAGACCTCTGGACAAGGGTCTTGTAAGGTAAATTAAAGTATGACATCCTTAGTAAATAATATGCACAGCAAAACAGTGCCTTTTGCTGTCTAGTTGATGTTCACCTGCATGGAAGACCATACAGGAAGACCATACAGGTCCATACGTTTTTGGAATAAACAATGCCAATCCCAAATACAGAATTCATGTWTAATGTTCCTAGCAATTCTAACCACAGTATGATGGATCTCAGATATGAGTCTTAATTTCTTGCTTTTTCTTCATTACTGTTGTTATAATTAGGAAGAAAAAAAATAAACTCAAAACCAAGAACTGAAGCATGCCACTATTTTCCATTTGGAAGGCTCAGACTAATCTGAAATCCACCTCTGCCCTTAGCAGCCCTGACACTTATATTAAGGATTCCTGATGGCACACAGGGATAAAGAAAGCATCAAGGTGAAGAAAAGAGGGAAAAGAAAAAAGACAAGAAAAAAAGGCATTAGTAGTAGCTGAACCTCAAGGGACAAAGGAGAGGCAGGACTTGATATCTATTTTGTAAAAGAACTTGTTCAGATCCTTATGTAGCCAGCAGATTGAATTAGTTGTAGCTGTAATGAAGACCAAGTAATAGGTAAGTATTTGAGAATGTAGTTTAATGATAAGGCACCTTTGGCAAATCTAGCTTAAAGAGCTCTTTTCTACTGACTGACCTCCACTGCTCATTCCATAAACCATAGGCTCCTAACTCACACAGGAACATGATATTCCTCAGGATCTAACTGAAATCTTGACATGTTGCCATGTATTTCAGTTAAGTCATTTCAAACATTGCCCCAAAAGTAAGCTGAGTTTTATTTACCTTTTTCAAACTGATATCTTAGGTAGCCCAGGGCACTTATACTTCTCATTTCTTTATTATTAGTGCCTTATTCATCATAATTTACTCTAACGACCAGCTACTTCTGTTGATATTGATACCAGCAATTCTCGAACAGTTAAAATGACTGCTCATGGAACTCCAACTATTTTAGCGAGAGAACTATCTCGATAATGCAAGAGTGTGTAATTTGTGGCAATTTATTATATTAGAGGAAAATGACTGACTGAGGATCCATCAAGCATAATCTCACCAAGGGAGAATCAATTGTATAGTTAGAGAAGAAGTCAAAGAATAAAACTAGGAGATGAGTCACTTTGCTATAACATTTTTCCCCAGTACTTTGAAAAGGATATTGAGTACACATTAAACAAGAATGCAATTTTAATCCGTACCTCTTATCTCTTCAATGAGTCTCAAAGTACCATTGGGATGGGCTGAAGTGTACTCCCTGACCCAGACATGCAGCTGGTCACTTTCGTGCCCACTGTTGTAGAAATAGAACTGCAAGCACTGAAAGCCTCTTTTGGGATACAGAATTCGGCTCTCCAGGGCAGCTGTGCTTCCCTCTCTTACAGCGCTGGTGTTGAAATGCATGAAGTAGCCAGAATCTGTCAAAAGTACAGGAGAAATAAGTGATGGGGGAGAGAGAAAATAAAATTTTCCTTGCGCACCTGTATTACTTAGCACTATATTGAATTAATGCTAGAGGACATAGTCAGGTTGGGGTCCCAATAAGCTGGACCTTGTACAAATCCAGTCTTTCAGGTTGAGGACTGTTACCCGCTTGCATTCTTCAGAGGCAGAATTTTTCTCCTTGGAACGAATTTTCTTCGTTTGGTTGTCTCTAGCAATTTGTACTCAAAAACATGGACTCTCCAGTTTAACTCTTTACCCGGTACCAGTAACTTATAGTTGACATTCACTCTGGAGGACTGGTTTAGGCTCCCGAATTCATGAAGTTTTCTTTGATGAGTTCAGAAATAATTGGCTTTATTTCCAATTAATTGTTCACCTGGGCCCTGATAACATATACAATCTCTAAATACCAATCCTTTCCAAAGACTTACTGAGCAATTATTCAAAAATAAATGTCTTGTTATAGCAACAGTCTTTCTGGTGCAGCTGTACCATAGGTTAGAACATTTTATGTTCCTGTGATGGTGTTACACTAAGACCAGAAAACAGACCAAAAGAGATAAGAACATTCAATCTTCCTAAATAAGCAGAAAATAGAATGTGTCACATGATATCCCTAAGTATGTTTATGTTGCTTAGTTAAAAAATTAACTGTAACTTGTCAACAAATAAACTGAGAACAAGGCCGAGATCAAAATCAACTCACATGCCTTTGCAGAAAATACTTCCCAGAGAGATAAGAACAGTCTTTTCTCATACCTTTGCATTCTCCCATATTGGTATGATCAATATTTGGCCCAGCAGGAACCTGAGACAAACGCTGCCAATCACTATTATCATCTGAACTTTGAATCATACCACATATATTTTCAAGTTCAAAACTGCATGTGTCCATGAAGCTTAGGGAGGAGGCTAGAACAATAAAAAAAAAAAAAAAAAAGGTTGTGAATCCCTGTTACATAACATACTTTCTAATTCTAGGCATCCAAAGCCAAGAGCAGTGAGAGACTAAGAAATACAAACACACAAAATGATCAGTGGTTTCCAATACCATCAACATATACAGGTATAAGGCCCAACAACTCATTGCCTTTGGCCCCTAACATTGAAGCTAATAAGATGTGGTCAGGGCCATACTGGGGCACTTAGCAAGCACAGAAGGGTGCCAGCTAATTATCATATCACATCTTTAACTTATAAAAGGAACGCCAATAACAGCCCCAACCCACCAGCCATCACAGAGCCAAAGGGTCTGAGGACTTCCCATTCGCTCCTCTACTTTCTTCAAGTTAGTCCACACCTGGCCACAGATTTTGACAGTTTCCCTAATTCCTCAGCTGGAGTGCTTATTTTGAAATACAGTGGAGCAGCACCTGTTTCACTGCAATACGCAAGCCTTGATTTTCAAAAGCTTATTTGAAAAAAACATTTGACAAAATTTGAGACCAGTGACTATCTCAGCTCATTTTGAAGATCTCTCTTCCATATAACCAGGAAGAAATTAACTGAAGGAAGACCATGCAGTTGAGTAGTAAATGGCAAGTACATTGAAAGGGAAAATCCTGTATAAAATGTTTTCTCTGTCTAAAGCTGACTCTGGATGTGTAAGAGAAGCTACAGTCCAGGTTTATCTCTGTTCTTAGATTTGTCTCCCATGGTACCATGTTTGAGCTCTGTGTAACAGCAAACATGATTTGAAAACAGCTACATTAATAAAATGCTTCATGGTTATTGCTTTTCAAACTATGTCTAAAATATTGTGGCAGGTTTAAAGATTTCATTGCACTATAAAAAGGGCCTTGAGTATCACAAAAATCAACCTCAATGGCATGCCACATGTACCACTTGCACTACAGTACAGGGAAGTGCTTAAGTATGAACTGCTGCCAAATCAGTTGTACTGTTGAGATATTTTGTACTGTCCTCATAGAAAGTTAACCTTACAACCTCTAGAGGACTGTTATCATAAGTGTTGTATAACTGATATCATTCAAGATATACTGTTTATATGATTCTGCAAAAACCAAGTATGTGCTCAGCTTGGCTTTCACGGTTATAATGGACGAGGAGAAAAACAGCTTGAACGTCAGTCAGCCTCGCACAAGCAAGATGGTAAGCAAAAATAGAATTACTAGATGAAAGAACTCTTTGAAATCAAAATACACTTTAATTTCTACTTCAATTAAAAAGTGCCCATTGTTATCTAATGTCTAATGATGAACTGAATGACAAAAGCAAGACAAAAGCAAGGCCCAATAGTATAGAGTGTATTTCTTAGATTAATTGACGAGATAGGGAAAGGTGGCACTGAGGGGGTTTTTGAACTCCAGCTGCACCAAAAGCCATATAATTTCTAGGCATTTAGTGAAAGGCCGGACTTTACTTAAAAAAAAAAACAGTGACCATTTTGGAAGATAATACATGGGAGATGAATGTTGCACCCTGACTTCTAATGGCTGAGGAGTATCTCATAGCCAGTTCTACTAAATAATATGCTAGAAGGGGAAAATATGCTGAAATTACCTTTTTCACTATGAACTGAAAGACAATCCTGAAGAAGATATCAGTACAGATCTGAAGTTTTACTCAAATTCATATGCTGTGGGTTTTTTTCAATTTAAAAACTAAGTTTCCAATTTTTAATGTCAATTCCCAACCATACACGTTTTTAGCAGGAATTCAGCTTAACCTTAAATCTTGTTCAGCAATAAAAGTAATCTTAAGGAGACTTTTTCATTCCTTTGGGAGGACATCTACCATCCAAATCATGTTTGGTGTTCTCAGTCTTTCCTTTAAATTGAAAGGGTCAGTTTAGCAACCAGGTGAGTCAGGGTGAAACCTGTGAAGTCTTCCTTGGCACTTGGGCAAATCTTGGGTGATCTGGAGATCATTTATGGCTCTGGGAATATTGCACACATCATACTAAGCCAAGGAACAGACTGGGGAACTGCCGAAAGCCTGATTGCACTGAAGGTGGTGGGAGTTTTGTCACTAATTTCAACATGGCTGGGAGGGGACTAATTTCAACACCAGGGGGAATGTGACTAAGGTTTAAGAATAAAAGTAAAATTTAATGAAGTATTAATAGAATGCATGAGAATGATGAAAGCATGTAAGAATAATGGAGAGGAAGAAGAACCCCATCCACTGTTACAGGCACCCTTAGCTTTAGACAGTTTTATAAGACCTAACTGATTGTATGTCAAGTGCTGCAAGCTAGGAATGCATATAAGTGTGTCTTCAGCTTAGACTTACACAAACAGAAATATTCTTGTCAGAATCACACACACACACACACACAAAATGCATTGGTTTAATAAACCAGTAGGATTTTTAATTAATATATCTGTAGAATGAGGTTTAAAATATAATTGTAAAACATTACTTGCTGCTTGGTATGCTGAGGTAATGAAATAAAAGTTTCATCTGAATGCCAGAGCACATTTGATGATACAGTCACAACTACAGAAGTACAATCCCATTTGGTAACAGAGTTATCTGTATTTCTATGTCTCTTATTTTCATTCAACTTTCTAAAATAAAACTCACAAGAGCAAAATAATTCTTTTGACCACCGTTGTAAGAAACTGGGTTTGAAACTAAAACCAGATTTTAAAAAGTTCATGTTTTTTTCAGAGAAACGTCCATAATCTGTTTGAATGAACACACACTGTCTCACAGACTGAATGAGAACTGAGTAGATATAACAGCCACACAAAAATATTCATTTCTGTACAGTGTCTGAAGCAACAGCTGGGGAATAATGGGTGGGGGGAGAGGAAGCTTGTGCAGAAGCATGCATTTTAAACAGCCACCCAAAGGATGAACAAAAATCAGTTGCTGAGTGAAGTTGGTTTTTAACTAAAGGTCAAATAAAATTGCATGGAAAACCCTGCTACACAGCCATGTTTCTGCATGAGGGCTATGTTATTTCTAGCTGTACCATTATTTCTGGTGTTTTTAACACAATTCACTTCTCCGAATATGTTAACATCTCTTTTACTTGTGCCTGGGTGAGTCCAGCATGATGTATGTATCACCCTCATTTCTTTCAAATACCAGAAGCAGAGAAATTAAAAGAAACGGAGAAACTCACAGCAGTTGTATAGCTGATTCAATTTCTGGAGATCATAATCGCTGAAATCCATGCGCTGTCCAATTACGTCAATGAAGTCTGGTATGTTAGTTATGATGGTTGGTTCAGTCCCATTCCTGAATGCAGTTTTGCTATAGTGCATCACAGAAGTATAGTCATAGGGAACATTCAGGGAGTCTGATGTTTTATCATCGTATTTATTAAAATTATGTTCTTTACCTAAAAAGGAGAATTCTTTATTGCCCAAGATGACCACCTCTTTACATACAGGCTTTAAATGACAGAGAATCCATCAGATTCACAAGTATATTTTTGTAATCGTTTGCTTGTACTTACTCCATAAAACTATTCTATTTTTTTCAGATTTATTTAGCTGCTTCTTTCAGCCATTGGAACCTGACATAACTTCTAGTGAATGGAAGAAAGCTTTTTTGCTATCAGAAATCTTTCCCCCATGAAGCTACTCATAAACTTTGATAAGTTTTTGTTTATCTCCTCTTTTTGAAACAAAATAGATGAAACTTGCCTAGACTTCTTATTCGTGTTACTCTTCTCTGTTTTCAGCTTACTAACATATCTTCTTGGGTACAGATACTCAAAAGAGTAGGCATACTGTTTCAGTACTCTAGTTAATACAGTTTGCAACTGCAGTAATGCCTCTCTAACTTTGTTTTTACACTGCCTGACAGACACAGAGGATCACAAAAAGCTGAAGAAACAGTTATCAAAAACAGCCCTGAGGAACCCTGTGCAAACTATCACGCTTGTGTGAAATACCCTAATACTTAAATTCAAAAGCTGCATTGCCCAAGTAACTGCCTGTGTGATAGAGACCCTGAAAGGGCAACTCCACTCTGCATTGTGCTTAGAGGCAGGGCAGAAAGAGAAAGATCAGCTCTTTCTTTGGAGATTTTCCACTGGCTTTGGTTGCACTGGCTTTTTCAGGGTGGGATTTTTTTGTTCATTTTTATTACTTTTATTTTGTAAAAAGCTCCCACTGTAAAACTGCTTTTAGAGTATCCATTTAAAGAAATGACATTATTCTGTTCTGTTGTTCCACTGTACAACATTTAGCATAATGGGACTCAGATCTCCAGTTAGGCATCTGGGAATGGCCATGATACAAATAATAACAACAGCCACAAAAAAATAAGGCTTTCTGTCCCAAACAGATGTCACTTGGTATTTAATTTATTTACGTGCTTTGTTGTGAAAAATAAGTCAAGGTGAGAGAATATTCTAACTGCTGAAGTTTGGCTGAAATTGGCTCCACAGCTACAACACATGTAACAGCGTGAAAGGAAAGCAAGGGGAATGACTTACCAGACTGAATTCTGTCCCACACTATTGACACATAATCGTCCCGGTCGGACCGTGACTGCTCGTGCCAGAATCCCAGTGCATGCAGGAACTCGTGCTGAATCGTCCCAATTCTGTCACAGTTGGCTCCAATTGAGAGCTGCTGCAGCCCCTGTTGGCGGTTTCCTATTGAGGACCAGCAACTAATATTGAAATATAATGAAAGACAGATCCGTGAAATACATACCATCCCCATATGAACTCCAGAATCCATCTATTTGATAGGTATACTTCTAATTTGAGTGTTAAAGCTATGTTTTGCTACAGAGAGCACTTCTTCATTGATCTGTTC
The DNA here is from genome assembly GCF_003343035.1 of Apteryx rowi. Taxonomy (NCBI): domain Eukaryota; kingdom Metazoa; phylum Chordata; class Aves; order Apterygiformes; family Apterygidae; genus Apteryx; species Apteryx rowi. The sequence continues at coordinate 910,349 of NW_020449997.1, forward strand.
CTTACTGGATCTTTTCCTCTCGTGTGTAATGCTGTTTTGATGAATAAGCAGTTCCTCAGCTCTCACTTTTAATGGGTTTTCTTTAGTAGAAAAACGTTGAACTACTTGTGACAGAAATAACTGATGAGGATTTTCATTGATACCCTGTTAAACATCAAAGACTATGGGAACATGATTTAAGGCAATCAAATGACTGTGAATTAACTAATTGCTGCTCTTCAACTGCGCCGCAATAACTGCCTGGGAGCACACTGAAACTATCCCTATTTTAAGGTAAACAATGTCAGCATAAATTCTCATCTCTGCCATTGTGTCTCTCTATATTGTTTGGCCTTTTGTTTAGTGACTGTTTGGGACAAACAAAGTACTCTTTTGAGTGACTATGTTTACTTTGTGGATGGTTGGCTTTCCATAAGTTCTTTTCTTTCTAGATATTCGTGAGTTGTGCTAGAGCACTTGTTGACCACTCACTTGAAAGGAAATGGAAAACCACAGCTATGCTGAAAGTTTTTATTAAAGAATAATATTCAGTGAGCTATCTGCACAGACCAATAAAATGGCACCCCATGTTCACAAACTAGCAGGCACAGAGAGTTACACTTAAACTGATATTTTATACAGCAAGTAAATCAACACCTACTCAATGAAGTCTATAAAATTAATCAGGCACAAAATATCCCTTAGGATTTGCAATCCTATCACCGCAGAAGTTTAAAAAATAAGCACACCAGGCACTTTAGAGCCCTGTAACTTAGTGCAACATATTCCACAGTATTTCTCTTGCCACAAAGCCACATGGGCCTTAACTATTGATTATTCATTAAAATCACAGCATGTGGTCTGGAAGAGAACACATTTGGCACCTATAATTTCCCTGGCTTTCCTTGAACAAGGACTCATATCGATTATTCAGCTCTTTCTGGTTGTGCAACCATAGAAAGAGTCTGTTAGAGTTCTGAGTTCACTTCATAACAAAGTCCTTGTGTCTGGCTTCACAGTTGTTGTGCAGAGCACAGGACAGCCACAAGGACATCCAGGACACTTGGCAAAATTAGCATCCAGATGACGGGGGGATGCAGCTTCCCCTTGCCTTCCGTCTACCAAATGCTTATGACACCATCTTTCTGCAACTGCAGAGGGAGTAAATGCATGTTCTGTGCGGCTCAGCACCGAGAATAAAACTGTGTAAGTGGGAGATGGCACTGCAAAACACTGGACACCTGGAACCACATGTTAGCAATGTCTTTAGGAGGGGGGAAGAGACAAGAAAAAAGTCCCAGTTTCTCCAAGCATGTTGGAGCCACATCTCCTCAGATTCAATGTTTTCCACATTGGTAATTGCTCTACCAGACCTTACTGAAGCAGGGAATAGTACCTGCTCTGGTAAACCTCACCAGCCTTCTTTTTGGAAAACAAACTGAAAGCATATAAATGCTATCAGTAGTGCTGATACTGTCTAGAAATCCCCCTCCCTAAGAGCCACCTGTTATTTCAGGCACTTTTTCTTATGCTGATATCCTGCAAGTAAATAACTTCCCAAAGCATGAGAGCACAAACATTTTGATCCACCAGCACGGAGCTGGTTAGCCAGGGATCTGTATCAACCCACCTCCATACGGACTCCCTTAGCCATGTACCACAGTGACAAAGAGCTGGAGTGACCTCCCAGGAGAGCTCCATGAAAATCTGACTTCCCTTTTGGAAATACTAGAGACAGGGTTGATTTCCCCCTGGTCTGCCAACCATACAATTCTACCTTGCCATGCTAGTTTTCCTGCTCTTCATGTGAAGAGAAGGGAGAAATGGCACACTCATTGCAGTTTCCCAAACAGTCCTGTGTGCTTTGCAGGCACCTGCCACATCTGATGATCTTGCCACTTCTGTAATCCAAATCATCCCTCATATATATTGCTTAGCCCACACGCTGGAGTCAAGAAAAGGTCTTTAAATAGATCCATGGTCTAACCTCTGCTGCAAATGCATAGAGCTGAAGAGAAGGCTGAAGCAAAAGGCTGAGTGTAATGGTGGGTAAACAGAATTTCTGACTCTTTGGGTTATTTAGGAAAGATATGCTCTCTCACTGTTAACAAATGTAGAAGACTGATAATCTGTACAGTGCTAGAAAACCTCACACAATCTCTACTTGCCTAGCACAATAAATACATATATCTGTAAACACAATACAGGCAGTAGCCAAGACTTGGCACATTTTAGATAAACAATGTGGGCAGGGAAAGGGCTTTTTCTTTGCACTGGGCTGATGACACTGTGTATATGTATCAGAGCCTGCACACTTACTTTTACACAGGACAGTCAACACAACAAAATTGCAGCTGTTCTCTTTTGTGGCTGACTTCTTTTGAATTCAAAAGGACAACCCAGACAAGGACTTTACGACCAACTACAAATCTTTGACATGGAGTTTATCCACCTCCCTGTGTATGTTTTATAGATGCTGGCAAAGCTCAAAAAGGCAAAGAGGATTTATTGACTTTTTGTTGGTGTGATAAAACTTTATGAATCTGGCTGGTGTCTCTGGGAGCTTTGTGCTTCTGTATGCACTATACCCTCTGGACTGGGTTTTTTAGTCTGCCGGTATAGGAGACATAGTTGAAAAAAAAAAATTGGGTAGGTCAGAGTGGAAACTGGTTGGTTTACCCCAGTTCACTTTGTCACGTTATATCAGAACATAGGAACGGAGGGCAGGGAAAGGCCATTAGTGCGGGGTCGGTTCTGAAAATTCCTTTGTACAGTCCAAAAACAGCCCACTGAAACCGGCCAGCCACTTTGGGGAGACTGTGGAGAGTAGCTCCAGTCTTCTAAAAAATGCTGCTGACCATTAACAGTTGTACTGATATGTCAGCTAAGATAACAGAAACATATCAGTGCAAGCAACACACTAGGCAGTGAAGGCAAGGTGTTACCCAGCTGGAATGACCTGTGCTCTTGATCACCATGACCCACCTATTTCTAATGGAGACACAAAACAAAATATTGTGTAGAGGCCTCTTAWTTAGCATAGGCTACATGTAGTTGTTTTTCAGATACAATTTCTAGTAAATTCAGCGGATATTTTTGCGTGACTATGGACTCCAGAATTTAGCCTTGTATGAGTTTTCCATTCAGCTCAAAGAGCCAAGAGAGATTTTAGCATGGGAAATACAGTGCTCTGTTAGTCTCCACATTCACAGCTTTCAGGGTTGCATTTCAATGTCATGTGCACATCACAAAGAGCAGAATATACGGAGAGCCAGAAACTGAAGAAATTTTGAAGCAATTATCCACTACAAATACCTCAGAACAAGCTAAAGGGAAAGGGGAACATTTCTATTATTCAACAATCATCTTCCATTTATGGATGCAGTCCTGCTTATAGGAGTAAATGATTTCGACAAGTAAATTTCCTTACCAGGCCATCAAGATTTCTTTGATCTCCTTTTCTAACATGAAAGAAATGGTTCAGCATAGAGTGGAGAGTATATTTGTTCTTGATGCACTGTTTTGACAGAAATTGTCCTAGAGAGGGAAGCAGCTGGTGCAATTTTGACTTCATTACTAAAATGGTATTTGATAAGACTTCAGGTGGAATAACATAATAATTCATCCAAAGAGGTAAATAAACTGAACCCCCTGTAAAATGTCTCAGTGTTGGGCAGCATTTAGAAATATTATTATATCTCAGTGCTGACGTGACATTGTTTAAATGCAATTCTATTTGTTACAGTTAAACAAGTTCATTGTCCCTTAGTTAAAACCACCACATTCCTGCTATAGGAAATTATTTTCTAAAAATAAGGTATATTTAGAATGACCATGTGAAAGTGACATTCCATATAGCCAAAGGTCAGGCAGAAAAATAATTGGTTTATTTCAGATATTTTTACTATGCTAAGAAAATTAACCCTTTAAGGACTTTATTATATCTTATATTTAAAAACAAATATCAGCAAGTAGTAGTTAATTACTACCAAGATAATATCTGATTTGGAAGCTACTACAATTCCCCGTTTATAATTTTACATTTTGATGTGTCCATTTTTGCTTTTTTTTTAAATCAGACACATGGGTTAAGAGCAAATACTGGCCATGAAAATAGTCTGTAGCCAAATAGGATGAGAGTTATTTTACATTACTCCTCTTACCCACTTCCTTTGAACACAGATATATAGTTCTTCTCTCCTTCCCAAGGTTTGAAGTCAATACAGGTTTTTAGTCGATACTGTTCAAATGCCTTGAGGATGAGTCCCTTAGCATTCATTTCTGCAAAGCAAACAGTGTTCTTGTCAATACTGAGCCAATAGGTTTGTGTTATTACCACTATGGAGCAAGTCCTAAGGGTAGGTCTTGCTCCAGCAATCTTTAATTAAAATAAGTAGGCTTTTTGCTAGATTAAGACTCGGGTAGGTACCTAAAAATCATAAATTAGGCTGCTGTGATGTTTTATCTTTCTTTTGTTTTATTTCAATGTTTTGGTACTTATGTGTAAAATATGACTTTATGAGCATATAATACATGATAGTGCATGAGTCTTACTTCTGTAAATGCTCTCATTTACTTTACTGAGATTTATCTGAGCAACCATTAAATAAACAGTGAATGAAGACATCAGATTTTACCTGGTGCAACCTGCAAGTTACAAATCTCTTACAGGACCTCTTCAGGCCTTGAACTGCTAATTCCTGGGTTATCTCCTCTAAGAAACTAGCTTAGTTTCAACCCCTTCAAAGGTTTAGCTCCTAGACTCACCTGAGCTGTAGCAATGGCAGGGTAAGAGGCACCTGTGAAAGGTGCGACTCCAGCACCGACCCTAAAATGATACACCCTGTTTTTGTGTACCCAGAGCTAATCCTCTGTGCGAAATGCCCTGCTGTAGACTTAGAGCATGGCAGTGGGGAGAGGAAAGGATGCCATACTATCTCAGGATTTTACAAACCTGTATTTAACACTTCAATTGAAATGACATATAGACATTGTTAAGGGCAAATACTGTACCCAGGCTGTCTTCGAGGACATAGGGAATAGTGTGGGGCCACCGGTACTGGTCGCCAATGATGGAGTTTCGTTCCTGCATCTGAAAAAGAAAATAAGTATGCAGTCCTCGGTAAAAAGTGATATAGGATCAGGGAATAAAATAGCTTAACAGCGCTAACCTGCAAAGCATGCATTATGTCTCTTACAAATCCATAAGATATATAACAACTCAAAGAGTTCAAAAACTCTGGTAGATCACTTAGAGATCTAAGGCTTGGGTTTGAAATGCCTTCACTCCCTACTACCAGAGCTTCCAATTTCTGCAGCACTTTCTCCGTGTAGATTACCTAAATTTTGATGGATGGGTGAGAAGAGTTTCAGTTTCTATAGGAGGCATTAAAATCTAAAGCATTAAAATGTGCATAGATATTAATAATTTTGCAACTTTTCATACATGCAAGGACGTGTCCTGTGTCCTTAACAAGTGCTTTCCTTGCCATTGATATGTCCAAGCAGAAGCAGTCCACCAGAAGGGAGTGTAAAACACTATTGACTTTCAGGGGAACAAGATGAAACTGCTTTTTTGTATTTCTACTAGGAATCGTTGAGATATAGTTTGTTATGTGAATATTTTATTTTATTGAGTAAATAGGGGTACTGGACAGGTGCTCTAAAATGTGATATAATTTACAGATTTAATTTTCCTTTGGCTTTAGTGAACCTATTTACATAATGAAGAAGTTTTTGCAGCACTCTTCTGTAAATTTAACTGGCTGATAATAAATATTGTTCAGATAAATTAAGAAACTTCTGTATAAACCTGTCTAGATGTGATCAATGCTGCTGAATCTCTTAAAAGTACAAACATAAAAGCCACAGTAAAGGAAACAAGAAGTTAATAATATCGATCTAATGGCTGAGCTGATCTTACTCTGAATAATGTTTCTGCAAATGTACCTGACTCCTTCATTATCTATGGCATTTTGTAGAAATCCATCCCCAAACATTTTCAGTTTATTGTTACATAAACCACATTTATCATTAGTACAAGCAGGTTGCATTAATCATTTTCATGCCCACAAGACTTGATATTGCATAAGTCATTGACACAGTTCTGGTTTTATATTTTATATTTGCACTCACCCCATCAAGCTTGATGTCTCCCTCAAAAAGGTTCAGTCCTAAAGCTAAAGGGAAGAGGAGATTAACAGTCAGTTATTGTATTGACCTGTGGCTACTGAAATGAAAATCACGCAACATTTAAAAGAAAAACTGAATTTAAAAAAAGAAAACCTTCATTGATGTCAAAGATGTCTTGATCAATTCCTCCATCTAAGTCTATTTCTGAAAAACAAAAAGACAAGTGAGGTAGGACATGAGCCCTTGCTGTTATCTTTATGAAGTGTGAAAATTAATGCAATAACAATAACAGTAATTATAAATCTGTGTCTGTCCTATGTTTATGAGCAGCTGTTTTTGCTGCCTGCCTCCCATGCATGCAAATAGAACTCTAAACTGAACTCACCAGTCGTCTCCGGAGTAAGCTGGCGAGGAGAGAGAAAAAAAAAAGATATTATTAGAATGCGCATAATGAAAGGTGGCTAACATGACTCTCTTAATGGTATTAGAGATGCATTTTATGCTCAACTAACAGCATTTAGTGCATTGCATTGTATTGGAGTGACGGGCCCATTGTTTTCTCATTTGACTGGAAATGTTTATTTGCTTGTGTGACTGTTTTGAGTTCTCCCACTTCAGGTTGCCCAAGTTCGGTATGCACTGGTAAAAAGCAAGTCACCCACTACTGCTTCTGTAAAGTTTTTGCAATTGTTTTTCTCTCCTGACTCGAGCACTGCTGAGCGCTCTTTCACTAACTGGAAAAAAGAGCCTATAATTTCTATGAAATTAAATATTGCTGCTAGTCAGGTGCTGCACAGAACTTTTCTCCTGCCAGTTCCTGGGCACTTTATGAAAGTTTTAAGCATTTCCATGTTAAACCTGAGGATGGAGAGATAGAGGGCCTGGTGCAGCGTCGCACAGTGAGCCTTGGAAGGACTCGATGGAGAGCCCAGGTCTCCTCGGACCCTAGTCAGTGCTTTATCTGGGCTCCATCTACCTGAACAGCACCGACCTAAAGATTGCTTCTGCAATGCAAAAAACAAATTTTGGATCAGAGCAAAACCATAGCAAAATATACATAGCACAGTTTTCCTTGTCTTAACATGCCCATAGAATATAATCTATATTTCTTCATTAGGCTAGACACTTTACATAATACTAAGCAACTACATCTCATGCAGTGAGTAAAATCGTAAACCACCTTTCTAAGCAGTTATTTCTGTTTTTTTTTTTCCTGTTTCTCATCAGAAGTCCTATTTTCCTGAGACACAGAGGAGTTCTCATAAAACAGTTAAAAAAAAAAAAAAAAGGTTAAAAAAAAAAAAAAGCCCTCAAATTTTAAGCTCTGACAATACATGGTACAGATATATCAAATGGTAAGATATAGCAGCAATTCTGCAAGGTAGGGTGGGATTTTTAGTTTTATTTTTACTATAGGTTTTTTTCTCCCCTGGATTGTTTTTCTTTCTCTGTATAAATAATTTCTTATCTTTCCTACATGCAGTTTTGTATGCAATATTTGAGACCTTTTTTAACCATGTGAACCATACGCAATGTCCATTAAAAGCAATGAACATTAGAAGATCAGCATATTCAAAAACTTTAAAAATAAAGTCCATGCAGTCCACAACAGTATTAACTTTGGTCAGTTCTACCATCTGTATAACGGATAAGAAAATGTGGCCAAAAATTTCAACAGAGATTAAAATGCATATGTTGTTCTAGACCTGAATTTTGGCACATAATTACAGGAACAATTTTGAGGTGAAACATAACCGAGAGCACTAAAAATGACGGGATGTGTCTGAGATTTTGTTGTTGTTAAAAATATGGATTCTTATCAAAACTTAACCCATTTGCATAAAAAATTTAATTTCAATTAAATTTCTTCATCTGGAATAGGTTCAGAAAGAAAGTTCTGAAACTGTCAGAATGTCTTATTTTGTCTTTTTTAATGGAAGATTGTGTTTTCAATCTGACATGCCTGTGTCGTAAAAAAGTCAGCAAAAGACAGTAAAATATTGTAAATTCAAAAGGTCAAAATTTTATTTTAACATTCTGATTCACCTGAACTAAAATGAATTAAAATTGTTGCTTTACATTTTTTCTCCAATTTTAATCATTTATTCTGATTGCCTAAGAGAGGGGGAAATATTTTTTGCCCAACCAAGTAGAGGCTATAATCTATAGTTTTAACATAGTTAACGCCTAATTGGCATGAGTTGGCATAATCGAATGCTTAATATCTTTATACTATACAAAACCACACAGTTTTTAATCACGTTCTTCTTTGGCTTTTTAATTTTCTTAAAGAAATCTACCATCAGCATATTGTTCCGATATAAAGGAAGGATTTTGACCTTGAAATTTCAGTTACAATAAAAACCATTGAGCAGAATCTGTCTCCTGACCTGATCTCTCCTGAAACAATCATGTTATTAGAGAACCAGTACTTCACAGTTCTGGGTTGCTTCAAATTTTGGTAGATTTCAAGATATCCAACTCTTAAAAACCCAGTGTTGTTTTAGAAAAACCACCGAGTCCATTGAAAAATTATTTCTAGAGGTGTGCAGATGTAACATGACAAATGCTAAAGGATTGATTTTGATCTCACATTTCACTGAGTTAACTGGTGTTATTGCGGTTTACTCTGATACATAAGAAATAAGAATGGGAACTTTAGAATTAAAGACTTATCGTATAAGGGTACTGTTTAATAAAACAAATTATCTTTTCCAGACAAATCATCCATATTATCAGTAATGTCAAAAGACTTCTCATACATTCTGAAATTTTATTGCACTTACATCTTAACATTTCGTTTATTCATCAAAAGTTATTCATATAACAGTATTCAGTCCACATATTTTCAAGATTTGAAATCACAGCTTGTAAAACAAGCTGAAAATACATGCGCAAAGTGCATAAGACACATTTTGAAGACTTAATTTGCTTTTAAATACAAGAATTCTTCAAAATCCCAGTCATACAGAGATCTGACTAACATGGAAGAAAAACAGTACAGGTAAAGCTTACAATCTTCAAAAATTAAAAATACATTATTGTCTTTTCTGTTAAAGATCATTGATGGAGAAGAGGCATCATACCCTGAAGTTTTTAATGCACTTATAACCATTAATGAAGAGTAAAATATCTCTGCAGTTTCAATAATTATAATCAACTACAATGTCCCTAAATCTACTAATCAGAAAACAAAACCATGCCAAAGGTAGAACCAGGCTATCTCATGGAAAAGCTCCTCTAGCTGTAGCAAAAGCTCATAAAACAGAAGTTGAAATCAATGTAAGTCAGTCCAGCTGCACTTATGGTGCATAAAACAAAATGTGAGTCCATTACCAAAGGATACCAAATTCCAGTGATCAACTGAAATCCAAGCTGGTCTTCAGTGTCTGAAAAGTGTTACTGAATGTTTTATATTGAAGGAATTGATCATTCCTTTCTAGTTCTTTCTGAATAAGGCTAGATCTTTCATCTTCTGAATCTTAGCAGTAAAATACTCTGTTTCAGAAGGGGTATCTGTGTGTATAAATATTACTTGCGTGAGTAGCAACAGCTGGATCTGACCAAAAATAGCTGTGGTCTCAAAACCAGCCTGACAACTGAGACCCACTAAATGCATTTCCAGTCTCTAAAAGTTTTGTAAATAAATAACAGATTCACAGTTCACAGTCACACACAGAGGAAGGTTATATTAACTGAGGTGTACCAAGGGGAAATCTAACTTAGTTTAATCTAATACTACTTTTAAATCTACACAGAATATTTTTCTGAACATCTATAATGTTGGTCCCTAACCTTGGAGAAACAACATAATCCATATGAATTAAATTTCATTAAAAGTTGGTAAATCCATGGCTTGTGAACACATTTAACTTGCTACGAGTTCATGGGCATCTTGAACTGGGTGGGAAACATCTCACCTATTTTCATCATACAAAAAATTAGGTATGTAGTCTCAGCTGGTTATTTAGACTCACTCAGTAATCAGTGGAGAAAGAAATAGCTAATTGCATACGAGTAATTCATCTTGTCCCTAAAATACATATGGCACATCCACAATTGCTGGTATCTCCCCACCTCACCTAGGCTGGACGTTTATTTGAGGATGTGATGAATCACCCAAAGAAAATTTCCCTCTTTCACCAGGGACTTCAGACGGAGCATAGTCAATCAGCTTGGATGAGATACCCTAACTTATCAGTATTTTCTCTAAACTATACAACTTTTGGTATTAACATCCAGAAACACAAAAGAAGCTCTTCCTGGCAATAATGCCTATGGAAATAAAACTAGTCCTGGTGATCAGGAGCCACCTTCTCACACATGGGCAGGTTATTAGGAGTCAGCTGATGTGTGATAGCTTGCAAATGTTGGCAGCAGCCTGCGTAACCTATTACATGCTTTACAAAAGCCTTGTAGAGGAATCTAAACAAGGCTGAGACCCGAGTTTCCAAGAGGCTGGGAACATGGGAACAGGGAGTTGTGGTGGGCAGCAGGCACAGGAGGGAAGTATGGTATTGGGGAGGGGAGGATAGAGGAGAACTATGGGAAAGCTGGAGATACGGGATTGAGCTCTCGACTGCAGACATGTACGAGTGTCTGTTGGTGGAGAGGAAGAAGATATGACTCCCACATCAGGTTATTGGAGTTGGATTCATAGGATCAGACAGTTAAGTTGCATAAATTAAAATAGATAAGGCTATTCCACTTAAAGTAATGCCACAATAAGTAATACCTTACTCTGTAAATTACCCTGAAGCTATTAACAGCAGAAATGAACTTTTAACAATCTACTGGTTTTTGTTCTCCAATTATTTTGTGTAATATCACCCAAATTCCTAGCAACTACAATGAATTATCACATCAGCAAAATACTACATCTATCCACAAAAGACAGGAAATACAAATTCTCAAAACTGTCATTGTTACTTTTTGTCATAAAATAGTTCAGCTGGATTGGAGGAACAGAGAACAGAGTCAGGAGAAAACATATCCAGTGGCTAAAAAGATGCCAATTTCAGCATCAAATATATTTCCTATCCTGATAACATTACTCTGAATACTAGGGGAAACTTTGCTTAGATGGGAATGCAAGTTGAGATCTTCTGAAGTACAGCTGAACCTATTAAAAATAGCAGCACTAAGACCCCAAGAAAACAGAAATCTCTCTTCCTTTGTCTTCCACACAGCCATTAGACAGAATTCTTATTTTTGCAATAGCTATATACTTAAGTCTTTTCTTCTCAAACTCATTAAGCTACATTGCACTTCAACATATGAAGAATATACATCCTTTGTTTTCTTACCTGACTCCAGACCACCTGAAGAAGAAGCCAAGTTAGGAGCACAGGCACAGAAAACCAGCCCATGTTGTTATCCAGTCAGCATTTCAGACCCACTTGGTATTTAAGGCAGTAAATGTCATAAATCAAAACCTTTGTCCTTCCATCAACGATTAACTTACCTATCTTTTCTTGTCTTAAAAATTCCAGTAAGTAAAGTCCACCATTATTATATTAAGATAACTAACATATATTTTAACTATTTATAAATACTCCTGTGAGATTAAAAAAAAAAAAATGGACACATGGATATACAGGAGGACACAAGGAAATGGAAATACAGGAGAAAAGGATGCAAATCAAAAYACAAGAACTTCCATTTAAACATAAGAAAGAGCTTTTTTACTCTAATGGTGATTAAACACTGGAACAGGTTGCCCAGGGAGGTTGTGGAGCCTCCATCCTTGGAGATATTCAAAATCTGGCTGGACACGGTCCTGGGAAACCTGCTTAGAACAAGGGGGTTGTACCAGGTGATCTCCAGAGGTCCCTTCCAACCTTGACAATCCTGTGACTCTGTGAATAAAGCTGGCACTAAAAGCTTTTGAATGACCGAAAACAAATAAGATTCTTAGGTGGTAAGAAATTAGTATATTAGTAATTATATATTTTTTTCACAGAAAGTGAATGTGGTAAATGTGTCTACATAGAAAACATCTGTCAAAATTTCAGGATCTTTGTATTAGAAAAGTCAATGACATTTCTACTGTTGATAGTATCCTGTACTTGACAGTAGATCAGACCATGGTATTCTTCCGGATTATTTATAAATTCGGTACAGATTAATTTTAGAAATGTCAAGACCATTGTACTATTTGCATTGTCTGTTATTGTTTGGACTTTTAGTTTCTTCCAAACTTCAGTCATCTCCTCTATTTGCTACTGCCAGAGAGTGCTGAAATTGCCATAGGTTCTTTTTATGCTTAAATTGAAGGTACTTGTGGCAATTGTATGATAAGACTTGCTAAGCTTTACCTTTCCCTGACCAACTATCTGGTTAGGATTTCATAAAAACTATAATGATAATTAGGTTTTGTATTGTAAACAGATATTTCCTTGGAGAACAGATTCCAAAATGATAATACTACAGTTAATAACATTTCTCATAGTATTTAAAGTATCAGAGATGATGAAAAAGAACTGGTTGATCCTAAGTAATGAAGACACCACAACAATTCTARCTGCTCAGACCCATGCTTATTTCATTGTTGACCTACTGAAAAGCAGCAATTGTGGATATTATTTTTCTTATAAAGTTAGATTTTTCTTTTGTAATTACCTACAAATGTGCCAATAAATATTGTAATCCTCTATTCGCTGATAATAATTTTGTCAACTCTAATCAGATCAGTGATATCTGAAAGGCTGAAAAGCTCTTTTGTCAAGGTTTTTTCTGCAAGCTCAGCAATCCTTGAATTTTGTATGCTGTCACCTTCAGCTGCTGTGTGATGACAATTCTCCTTTTGGAGGCTCTCTAGCTTAGATTTGCTACATCTATATTAGTAAGTCGTTTGACCCAACTGGAATAGATTTGTAAATTGAAACATCTGGTGCTAAAGACCTGGCATCTTTCCTATCCACATTTCAAAGGGTTTTACTTCAGACCAGCTCTGATCTGATCCTGAGGACTGAATATCAGTGGTGGCAATTGCACTGCATTAGGTGGGGATCTGAAGTACATATTCTGGTTTAGATTCATCCAAACGAAATTCAATTTGTATGCTCTGAAACTGCTCTGTGACATGCATTAAAGCATGGTAAGTGGGGATGATGATGATACTTGCTGATCCAAACTAATAGACTAGTGTAGCTACCCCCATTATTCCTTGATTATAATACATTACAGGTATTTTCTTGAGAGGGTGGAATATGATGAACTCAAAAGGACTAGTATATCTTCTAGTCTGACCACTTGGTTTTGGAAGAAAGACTAGAAGCCTGTTTTTCTACTTCTTTGGCCGTCTAACTGATCATGGCAATCTACTACTCTGTTTCCACATCCTCACTTACGAGATGCATCAGCCAGCACTGAGACCCCACATCCAACCTCTCTGCAACAGAAGATATGAGGATGATTCTCCTGTCACAAACAGAGGCTGTACGAACCTCTGTACCATGACTATTGTTGCTCTGAGGACTGGCTATAAAGTGAGTTATCTAAAGAAAACACTATAAAGCGTTGGGATTGGTGTATGGTGATGCCAAACAGCGAAGGCACTGGAAGAAGACATACACTAACCCTGCATTGTTAAATACAGTCCATACAGACGTTTTTTTCTCCCCAGTTCATACTGCTTTTCAATTACACTAATCAGAGTTTTGACACCTTAACAAATTATCTGTTATAATAAAACAAGACACACAATAGTGTATTAAACAATATATGAACAACAAAGTGTCAGAACTTCCAAGGTGGAAGTTCTTGGCATAAATTTCACTGTGCTCCCCCATGAAGTAGCTAAATGGATTGTTAATACATGTTGAGAAAAAGTTAATAAATAGATAGGCAATCTTAATGAAATTTTTTTTCAATCTAATCACTGAAGAGCTTTTCTACAGAGTGTATCTACTTTTGCAACCACATTCTATAAAACAATGTATATCTTGCGTTATCACTGACTTACTGTCTATGTTCAGGCAATATACTTATCGCTTATTTTCCATAAGGGCTTTGCTGTATGGCTCTTTGCATTTTACTTTAAAGATGAAAAATACTATGGGCCAAATCAAACTTCTAAGACCAAAGCCCACAGTATGGTATATAATGTAAGAGCCTAACTGAATGAGTGTTACTGGAGATGCACTAAGAAAGGATAATGCAACTTACTTGAATAGATGATGTGCATTTTCAGATGTACAAAGAGAATGGCATGGTCTTAGATTACATCTTTGTTCCTCAGTTAGCTGGGCACATAACAGCCAAAAGTAGCAGAGGTCCTTTCTTCGCGTTGTTATGGACTTTATGTTGACCTATGGACCAAGGATGTTCTTTCCATTACCATTTTGATCTGCAGGTAGAGTCCGCCAGTGTTCTAACTCATGCTGTGTATTTGAGAAAAAGTAAAAACATTAAACACAAGGCAGAGGGAGCAGGTCTTTAGCTGGTTGATTGCTTTTCCCCTTCTTATAATTCTTTGCCTTGAACATGTTTCACAACTTTTATGGGTGCTGAGCTGTCTAATGAGCCCTGAGTAACTACAAGAGACACCTGCAAAATCTGAGCTTTTGCCAGTCAATTAGATTTCTTTCCCCACAGACCCACATGCTTCCCTGCTGCTAGTACAAGCAACAAAAAGGAAAGGCATCAGAAACTGATGTGGAAGTTGGTGCAGATCTCCTGCAATGACCACTTTGATTTACTGTTGAGCTCACATCACTAGCAGTAGGCAGATGGGCAACACCAGGGAGCAGACTGCATGTTCCCTCGAGCAGGCACCGTCTCTGAGTCTGCACAGTACCCAGCACAGCAGGGTAGCGCTGGCGCCTGCAACCACTACTGCAGCCCAACAAGTAATAATATCGCAGGTCTTATCCTGAATAAGGAATGTACATCATGCATTGCCCAATGCAGATGGAAAGCTGCACATACTTTAGTCTTAGTAAAGCCATGTCTGGGGATAATGAAGAAATAATAGAAGAAATAATAATAAACTCCTACATTGCTTGCAAAAGCTGTTTCTAAAAGCTAAGGAAACAACTTCAAAATGGAAACTCAAACCATAAAACAATTAACAGTGGCTCTATATTGACAGGGATTTTCTAGCATCTTTGGTTTGTATTCTTCTATTTGTCTGATTGGTTTTGTTGCTCTTCTGTATTTTAGCACAGATGCTTTGATAATTTTGGGATCAGTATGTTGCTCAGTGAACTAATATGATTCATCATCGCTTGTTGACGTTTGGGTGGGACCTGGCTGATCATGAGCTTTGATGTGAATTTCAAGTGATAGGAATTAATTAAAAGCCTTGAAAAGTTCTGGCCTATAGAGCATTATGTACCCCCCTTAGCAGTGCTTATAAACCAACTGTTAGGAGTGGGAGGATATTCAAATGGTCTGTGTATTATTTTCAGACAGTAGTTTGTTCCTTGCACTGTCTCAAACTTCCTGTGTTATCTTGTCCAAATTAGTTTCACTTTTTCAATTCATCTCCCAAATGGTGACAACACTGCAATACTATCTCCTTGACTGAATAGAGAACAGCACCAACAGGGTGTCTAGATAGGGGCTGTCAGATAAACCTGAAAGATTGAGATTTTCTCAATCAAATCCAAAATGTTTCAGGTTGGACACCTAAATATTTCAAGTCAGCAATCTCAAACCTGGAATATCATTTCCAATATAATGTAAGAAAGTGAAAATTGTAACAGATATCAAAGTATTCCATCTTCTTGCAGAGCAGCAAACATGACATCATGCTTTCATTAAGGGTTTTCAGGAGAATGCAACAAACCTTCAGTTTCCTTCCACTACTTAATTACAACTAATTTAAAAAGCAACACTAAAAAGCAACCAGCAGGAGCCTGGGTGTGTAACATGTCATCCCTTTATGCCCACTGTCACTTCAGACATGTGCTTTAACCATTATCTTTTCTCCTGTGTGATAGTCTTTCATAAATTAGATAATTACCTGAAATAGGATTACATCTCTCCATCTTCCACTGGAGTCTGAACCATGCCTGCAAGGATATTTTATGGTAAACATTAATCAGATTACAGTGTAAAAAACACTGTGGCTGGTGCTGCAGTTAACCATTAAATATCATGCCCCTACAGGGGGATACTCCAGGTATACTTAGCTCTCTGTGATGATGGAGCATGAGCCTTAGCTAGGAGAATCCATCTCTATTTCAGAGGCTTGTAGCAGCCCCAGACTATTGCGTGTGCAGGCAGAGGAGCATTTATAAGATCTAAGTAATAGGAAGGGATACTGAAGCATACCTGTATTTGGCACCAGGCAGATCTCATCACTCCAGCAGCTGTGAAAGGTTTAACTCGCACATAATGTCGTTGACATGTGTGCAGTTTCATAAAGCAAGAAGTCAAAGTGATCAGCAATAGCCCCATTGCTCAGCATCACAGAATGCAGTAGTCCTCAGATGCCCCCTTGTGACTCCTATGTGCATGACAACATTGTAGTTTTAAAGAAGACCTCTAAGGAATACATTTGGGGAATGAAGAGACTTGCAAGTACATATTCAGTTAGCATGAATAGATTACATTTTATGTTCACTTGTGAATTTGAGCGCACTCAGTCATCTCCAGGATAGAGTCCTGGATGAATACAACTTACTTGCCACAGATAATAAAACACACCAATAACTCTGTAAGTTTGAGGTTTTAAAGTAAATCAAAATATTCTTGCAGTAGATTTGAATGATTCCAGTAACTTTCTTACCCCTAAAACAACAACAAAAAAATACATTAAATACTTGAATAGAGATATCCCATATCTAGAAATGTCTAGGAGCACAGCTACTTAGTGAATTAACATCTTTTAACTATTACATTTATTTAGAGACAACCCAAAAATACTCAGTGCCCCCTTGTGGCTTAAATTATGAAATAAAAAAATTTCACAGAAAACAAAGTTCAAACAGTCTCACAACTGAGGTGATGCACAGGTCGGATCTTCTGAGACACTACTGCCCAGACTTATCCTGGGGGGGAGACAACAAAAACCACACCATCTTACTGTCTTTCATCCACACCTGCAAAAACAGAAAATCTGAAGCAATGTTTTCTGAAAAACATTTATTACCTTTGAATAGCTGGTCTGCATGAGATGCTTTTATTTTTTATGTAATCTTAATCTCTAAAATTCCCCCCCCCCAAACAACAAAAAACCCAAGGGGGGGGGGGGAGGAATCTTCCAGCATTCAGACTTTGAACCTAAGATCTGACTGACAGATTTTCATTTTTTTAAACTGCAAACATACTTGGAGGAATATAAACTCCTCCAGCCACAGAAGCAACTTTAGCACGCTAGCTCTGAAAGTTAGTGATGCTAAGTTTCTTAATTTAGCCCAGAGGCCCCCCTCAGCCCCAGGATATTGAGGGCACAGCCAGAAGAACTCATAAGACATAAGGAATATGAGATGATACTTAGTTACTAAGTAATATAATCTTAGTTATTTAATTGCTGATTACTTCAGAAGACAGAAGGGACAGTGGGAGGGAAACTTAGATGGGGAAACTGATGAGAGTTGCTGCAGGGAAAGACATACAGAGAAAGAAAGGAACAGGAAGACCAAAACCCAGAAAGAGAATACAAAATAAAGCAATTATGAGAAACACTGTTCTCAGTGACTAAGTGTCCTTATAACCAAATTCATAAAAACAGTATTCTGTCACTAAGCCATGGAAAGTGACCTGTGGCTTCATGAAACTGAAGAGCGTATCCTAAATGTATAGAGAGGATTTCAAGCTAAGATTTAAATTTGAATTAGATGCTTTCCACAGAATGCATTTGGCAGTGAGGACTTTTTTTTTTTTTCTTGCTTTCATTTTCCTAACAGCTTATGGGGAGTGGGGGGTTGTTAAATAAAAATAAGATCTACTTTTCTAGATCTTACTGTTGATCATGCCCCCCAAAAGAGAGACATAGGACTGTGGAGAAAATTGTTACAGATAGAATAAGGCTGGTTTAGGGCTTCAATTTTGAAAATGAGAAGGTGAAGGCTGGCCTTTCCCAAAGTGCACCTATAATTTAAGCAGAGTAAGAAACAGTACAGACCTGCTTTATTCATGGGGGCTGGGGGGAAAAAAAAAAATCTACACCAACTCTACAAGAAGTCTGGTAATTCACTGGGAAGTAGCTTTTTTAAACACTTTTGGAAAGCCTTCCCAAAGTGAAGGCCCTGAATTTTGTCTTCTATGTATTTTCAGATGCACATGCAACAAGACACAAAAGAGAAATGAGATATCTAGAAAAAGGTTAAATGCATACTACAGGAAGAAAAGACTATAATGTGTGTGTCCTTTCATTGCTAATTTCTCAATTCTAACCCCCCCCCCAAAAAAAAAACCACACCTGAAGACATATCTGTAAGTTGTTCTTGTAGCCCTGCCTGTTTGCAATAATAGAAGCTTGCCTGCTACATTCTACAGTTTTTTCATAAGTTGCACAGCTTTTACAAGGCTTAGCAAAGCACGTATCTCTTAGGAGCATCCGTGAATTTATGTGTTTGTTTCAGCATAAAACAAAGAAGGATAAAATAAATAAAACTCTACTATAAATGAGTATTTCTTGTTTAACAGACACTCATGTGTTCAAATCTCAGCGGTCTCAAAAGCCACATCTAAACAACAGGATCCAGGAACGTTTTCCAAATGCAGACCACCACCTAGCCCTACCTGTCAGATGTTCTGGCTGCACAACAGTCCCTCCCTCTCCCTGCGAGCAACAGTCCAAACTTAGGTGCTGTTGGACTAGCACAAAGAGAAGCTCCAAAGAGCACTTTTCCTATAATTAATGCACTGCCAATGAGAATTAAACATATTATTGGAGTGCACTGACTCTAATGAAATGTGCTTTGTTATAGTGAAACCAAATTAAACGGAATCTCTAACAACAGGCTTATAACCAGATTTAGGATATACAATAATCTATTTAGAACTCAGAAAACCACATTCTAAGGGGAAAGAACAATACAGTAACAAAAATAAACATTTTTTGCTCAATTTCTGTCATTCAAAACAAGACATCAGCATTAACAATAGGAAGATATTAACTCAATTTCATAACTGTATTATAATGTATATGTCCTTAGGATACAGGACGTACAAGCACAGAGAAATAACCAAAAGATTTTTCAGCTCAGAAGTACAGGGCAGAATAATAGCTAGAATAATCACCTAGCTGCTAGAGTGCTGGTCCAGTAATGCAACCAGCCCAAACCTATGAACTGTTGTTGATTTCTACCTTTCCTCATAAAAATGTTAACTTTTCTCAGTAAATCTACCTTTAAATAATGAAATCTGCTATTGGCCCTAAATGTTACATACTTCCTTCTCTCACCATTTATGAGGTTATTTCTCCATTAATATCATATGGGACATCAGCATATGAACGGGGAAGGAAAGAGGAAGCATGAATAACATTGTTCTGTCTAAACCTATTATCTTTTTGCTTCATGGCAACGATCTTAAGACACGATACAAGATAACCTGCCAGCTCATGAGAGGATCATAAGACAATGCTGTACCTCATTAGTTCCAGCAACATACATGCCATTCTAATCATTTAAACTGTTAAGGCATAAAGGTGACCATGAACTTAAGTTTAGGAAGTGTCTGCAAAGGACAAAGTAGCATCAGAGGGACTGATTATCTTTATTATACAACAAAGAGACAAACAGAAAATAAAATACTTTAATAGGAGAAAAAATAGAAGATACAATTCAAACATAATATACCATACTGAAACTATACACAATGGAACATGAAAACATTGTTCAACAGCAAACTTCCAGTAAAAGTTGCATGTTTTGAGTACAAGCATCACCCATCACAAATACACAGCTTTTTGTGCACATCTGAGCTTCAGTGAGAAAGATCATGAACAGCAGCAGCATATTTAATCAGATTGTTTCATTTTCATTAAAAACTCTTACCTAGTGAATGTACTGGATGCAATTGCTTCATACTAGAAGTAATAAAATATTAAGCAAGGCAGTGCCTGCCAATACAGATTGGATGCAAGTTACATATGCAAATAAAAAGGATAAACATTTTCCAGATATGAAGTTTTGTTTTTTTATATTGCATTTATACACATTTGCTGCTTTAAATGTGCATTCAAGTCTCTCAGCATCTAAACATAACTAAAATGCTATTTCAGCAACTACGCATCAAGTGACAACTAATTATTGCTATAGAAAAATTTGTTTCCCAGAGTTTTAAAATAGATGTAATTTCATCTGCAATTCTCTAGATATGTTCAAGTACCAGAAATAACTAGTTCCAGTGTCAATCAGGTGTTCTAAATCTGTATTGGCTGTAGGCATTTATTGCCACATCATATAAATATTTTATTGAATCTAAAAAAGTTAACTAAACTTACATATAACTATTAAATTCCTTAGGAAATGTATACAGTAATAAAGCTACCATGGTATGTGTTTTTATTTTAAAAAGTTAAAACTTGACCATCAGGTTAGACAGAAAGGAATTTCAAGGTAAGGGCACTATTTCACAGTTGGCTTTATAGAGGAAAAGAGAAAATAAGGAATTCAAACAAACTTCCCAGCTGGATCAGTGAACCACTCCAAATCAGTATGTGGTCACACAAGCACTACAGCTGACAGATGCATGAAAAGACATAGACAAGAATACAGGGGGAAGGGGGGGGGGAAAGGGGGAAACAACAAACAGGGAAGGAGGAGTGGGAATATATATATATATTTTTTTGGCAGCAGGCCACCATTTTAGTCAATAATATTGGACATGTTAAGTTGTTATAAAAAGGATACAACTTTAAGACATCTCTGCAAAGTTGATTTTCTCCGTGTTTTTAGCCACTCAAAAATAGAGGACAGAAATTAAACGTTACAGTGTATAGTGTTTTAGTTCCAACATTCACAACATATTATAACCAAGACTCAGTTCTGAAACCCATTATATTGCAGGATGATGTGTTTCAACCTTGCCAGTTTTGGAATATGAAATATTCTAATATTTAAAGAATAATCCAAACTTCTGTTTGGAGAGCAAAGAGGAGCCAGGCCACAAAAAGCAGAAGTACATTCTGCTGCATGGGTAAAATTATTACACATAAATCACCAACCAGAGTAGGAAAATTACTGGATATATTCTTCACCATGTACACAATACCCATTAAGAATAACAGCTTGACAACGGACGATAATGACACAGGATGAAGAGTCAGTCTCAGAGTATACATTCAGAGCAATCTACTTTTACCATGGGTGGAAAATTTCCAGGTCCCATGAAAGCCAATCTGAAAAGACACACACCTGCGCATGCATACACACACACATACAGAAAAAAGACTCACTGAAAAGTAATCTTTGCAGCTTTCTTTCCCCTTCCCTCCATTAGTATTAGAAAAAGACCTGAAGATTCTTTTAAAATGGATTTTTCATTTAAATTAAAAATTGCAGAAATTGTATGTTTTTTGATTTTACTGAGGGTCTTGATGAGAACATGGAAATCTAGAATAGAAATTCAAAATATGCAGATTACTATTTTAAGGCAAGTTTTTCTTCTCAACTGTTTTTTTGGGCCTTTAGATGCAGTAGATGCCAAAGTTTTAAGCAGTCTCACCGAAAAACACAAGTTCATGCCTGAGTGTTGGTAGGTCTTAAGCCAATTAGTTTTCTAGGCATAGTCTTCCATGAAGATGAAAAAGAACAAGACTTGAATTGCTTATGCCACAGGAGAAATTCTTAGAAAAGTTTGAATAAAATGAAAAACTAGTGATCATATTCATATACAAAAAAGTACACCTTTTCTATATTTGCATGTCATCATGACTTGTTCAGAAAGGAGTATGTCAGGGCAATTCTCTTCCTTATTAGTTGGGAGCACAGAAAAAACTTCTCACCCCCCCGTTTAGCATGCAAGTGTCCTACTTCAGTTATGCTCCAAAAGGGGAAAAAAATAGATGTAATTATTCCTAGGCTATAGCCTCATTCTTTCTTAAAGACATATGGAAGAAACTTACTCTGCACTATTGATCTACAGAAAACAAATATTTTGATATTATAAGTTGGCCCCATTTATTTTCATTCACATGGTAACAGTAAAAAAAAAACAAATCATAATATCAAAACAAGCCTTTGTCATCAGGTGGGAGGAAGAAAAAAAAAATCACCATCTCAGAGCTATCTTAGCAGATGGAAACTGAACATAAAAAAAGAAAAAATAGTGCAACAAAGCATCTTTGTATTCGCTTCTAAAGATATTATTTTCAAAGTTGCCATTGGTGAATTAAAACACCTGGCATTAATAAAAAGAAATTATATAATTAACAGAGTAGTAAGAGTTAAAGACAAGCAAGACAACAGTGAGAAGTTTCAAAAAGGTCCCTAATTCCACAGGGACAGATCTCAGTAAAAACGTCAGTTAAATTGTTTATGAAAATTCCTTATTAGTGTGGAAAAATTAAACCTGAAAACTACTTACTGAATTCCATTTTTATTAATATACATTTCATATTACCAACAGAATTCATGTAGTTTTTCCCCTCAGATAATCAGTAAGTTGAAGGGGATCTATACTTTAAAAGTTCACATGACAGGATTCTTGAACTGCATTTTGGTACTGGGCTTCTTCATCAAGCTGAAGATTCTGAACAAAATGAAAACATAATCAAAAACAGATAAATACTGAAGATGTAGCATATTGCTTAGTTTAATTGTACACTTTCTGCATTTTTACATAGGAAATGGTACCTAGATGAAGACTATCCATTTATATATGTATTAGACTACTGTTTATATTACACAGTTTTTTATTTAAGACAAGTACCAAGAGACACAAGAAACAGGAGAAGAATCAGATGAGTGGGACACAGTTCATTAAGCAGAAGGGTCCATCTTCTCTCCCTGGCTCAATTATGTTATAGAATAGTCAGCTCAGGAGAACAGAATGTGTCTTGCAATTCTTATAACAGGACTTCCAACCAGCCATAACCCTCTTCTATCAATAAAAACAAAATGCAATCCCCAGACAACAGTAATCATAGATTGTGGAGAATATACTGCTTAAAATGAGAAAGCAAACATATGTCACAAAAGATGGGTGGTTAACCTTGCTACTTTTGAAGAGCTATATTCCAAAACGTTCATACGCCAGAGTAATACACCTTTTTAGTTAGTGTGATTCTGGCAGCTTCCCTAAATCAGAATTCCAGTCACCAGTTCTACATCCTCAACCATGCAAAATGCACTCGTGTTGAGGAGTCCAATCCCCTGTATTGATCTCCAAGCGCTTCACTCCTTTGCCACAGGGTATTGGACATGAAGAAAAATGTACATTCTCTGTGCTTTCCTTAATCTGCAAGGCTGCCTATGCTTCAGATACTATATGTCCCCCATAAAGCTCAAACAGTGTACCCAAATCCTGTCAAATATGCTAGAAAGTACAGTACAAACTCTCCAGCCATCTGATCCAATATGCAGAACTAGCTGGTTGGCTTGACTTACAAGCCACCCAACAACTACATCTGTGTATGTAGTTTTGCATCTACTCCAGGGTCATTTACTCATAGCGAGTCTGAAAGAAGGCAACCAGAACAGCGATTTAATGCCACATCTCTTCCTGTACCACATTGCAGCCCCTCTCCCACCACATGGAAACAGAGGCTGGAGTAGCATTAGCAGGCAGTCAAGCTGCACTTTGAGTCCTGAGAACTACGATTTGGTCATTTCTGCAAAAAAAGGTCAAAAATATGTCAATAAAGCAGATCAGAATCTATTACACTTCCCTCAGAAGCAGGAGTAATAAACTGTTATAGAAGGACAAATAGTTCAAATTGATGACTTAATTCTTTAGCATAGTGTTCTTAATCAGTTTGGAGCATGGTTTAACTGTTGACAACACCTACTGCCAGTAGCATTTGATGTTGATAATGGAAAAAGTTTAAGAATGTGCAGGCCTACTTCTGAGCTGTCAGCATTTCCAGATCAGAAACAAATTTGGCCTGAATATTTATTTGGCATTTTTGTTTACAGAAAAAAGTTTCCATTTATTCCCCCACTAATCAAAGAAAAAAAAGCTTACCACAAATTCTCCGTAGTCAAACTGGTGTCTTAGATTTAGATGGCTAACAAGATTTCTAGTAACCTGGTTAGAATCTGCCCAAGGAAGAGATACACAAATAGGACAGATCTAAATTTGGAAGGTGAGGGGAAAGAGAGAGAATAAAAAAAGTTAAAAAAAAGTTAATTGTAATACAGAATGCATTAAAGATGTTCGACTAATCTATTACTCATCCAGTACTGAAATATAGTAGAAATGCTTAGTTAAAAATCATAAAGTGCTCTTTTTCCCTCAAGCGTGTAACATTCAAAAATTACATTTCAATGTGCCAAATGCATTAGTGTGTCTGCTAGCTGTGGTGGATTACCACACCTGCCTAGCACTCTTTTTGCTGATTTCTGTTGCTCTAAATTTAGAAGAGAAAATGATTTTGCACCCTAGTGTTTGTATGGATCTTTCTCTCTATCTGATCATCGCAATTGTGTAATGAAAAATAATAATAATACTCAAAATACAAGTGAAAACAAAAACAAAAATAAAAAACTGTTTTTTCCTCCTCCAACCTTTTGATTTTTAGTAACTATAGGTTTCATGCAAAACAATAGTTTGATTACAAATGGGATTGTCTAGAACCAGAGATGTGAATTACTAACTGAAGAGGAAAAGTAAGTGTCAAGCTCAAAAACTGAGTTTGTTTCAACGCAGGATAAATGAGGCAGCTATGTCAGAAATGCCTTACAACCGACAAGAAGCTTAACAGTTATGGCTGACAAGGATTTTCAAATGAAAGTCACTCCTCAATTTAAACACACTGAATTAAGTAATTGTCTTTCTCAGAGCACAGTGACCTTTACAGTTATAGACTAGCTACTGCACATGTTCCAATTATATGGAATAGCGGGAGGATTTTAGACTAAAAGTAGTTTAAGAAGCATACATAAAAAAAAGCAACTGTACTTACTACAGGAACTATCTGATAAAGGTGTCTATTATTACAGTGGTCCAGCAAGCGTTGTCTAGTAAAATTGGCTTCCTGACACAGGGGACATTTGAACGTTGGATGTCCACTGTAAACAGAAATACATAGGATTAAACAGCAAAAAGTTTTAGAAAAAGTGTTAGAGAAGTGACAAGATAACAGATGATTTAGTCTTATTTTCCCTTATTTTGATAATAAACACCCCCCTCCCAAAAAAAGCCTTTGATATTATAGCAGCACTACTAGAGTTCCACTGCTACTCCTGAAGTAGACTTTTAAAGCAAAATTTAATATTTGTATGTCAACATGCATTCTATTGAGATTTTGACTTTAGAAAATTCTTTTGCTCTTATTGCAGCTGCATCCCGTTCTTATTTACTGGTAGCATCCTTTAGTTCAAACCCTTAAGTCTGAACTGAGAAAGAACCAAATTTGGTGCTGAGAAACCAAATTCTAATGGATAGACACAAATATGGAAGAAACAACATTTTTTAAATTAAAATTTGTAGTAACCTTTTATTAGTTAGTAGAAGTTTATAGTATGATTTGCTAGGTCTGAGTAATAACTGTGGAAAAATAAGCAGCCTACCTTGCATCTCCTTGAAGCGTCTGATTATTAGCCCTCTCTCCATTATCAGATATAGTATCACTCCTGCTACTTTATATAAAGAAAAAAAAAATAAAGAAAATTGATATTATTGTACTTCGCTATCAAGATTTTTTCAAAGAGTTTAATGGTAACAGGAAAAACTCTCCATTGAGTCCCATGAATTTTAAGGCAAAACATATAACGGCACATATTTTAACTTGTACAACTGTTCAAACTTTTCTTTCATATCAAGTTATTTCTCAGCATTTGGTTACCATGGTGACTCTTACTAAATTGCCTAGTATTTTACTAGGAAACTGGTTCTTAATACAATGGATACTTAGTCAACAAGAATGATAGGGGAGATTACAGATATATAGCTCAAAAAGCATTATGAATTATGTGCATTTTCTAGTTTTTTGATTTAGGACAATGTAATAGTCATTTAACTGCCATGCATTTATACAAATCATTTGCAACTTTTAACTCCAGCAAGGTAAATTTCTCTACATTGTGTAGAGAATCTACTATTTCCTAAAGTAAGAGTGACAAACAGGAACACTTTAGAAAGTAAATTTGACCGCACATGCCCCTCCAGCTAAGCCAGAAACTGCTCAGATATGCTGATAATCCTAAAAGTATGAATATTTACAATCACAGATCTGGTCACAGAAAATTTTTTTATAGTTCTGAAATGTTATAAGCACAAGAATTCTGCTGTGGCATACTCAATGAGTAGCTATATAACAATATCCAGACACTTCAGGTAAACATCACTGCAACTAGCTCTGATAACAGCTTAAATTTCCACTTTTGATGTACTGATGGGTTGAAACCCAAACACACAGAAGTTCAGCCTGCCAAAAACAAAAAATAGATAGCAACACATAATAAATAAAACATAAGCTATGTAAAAAAAGGTCTTCATAAAAATGAGCAAAAAGCAAACCAAGAAATACATCAGTCAGAAAGCATCAAAAATGAAGTTCTTCAGCTTTATTGTCTGAAAACAAATGGGTAAATGGCATTTGATTTTATGCTATATAACATACTGGAGTTCCTTATACATTTCATAAAAGATCAGTTCAAAGTAAATTCAATCTGAAACCAAAAGCTTGCACAGTAATGTTTTGCAACAGGATACCCTCTAAAACAGATTTTAAAAAGGGTAGGGAAGGGGATAAGAGGAGAAAGGAACTTCCCTGGGGCTAAATACAATGAAATCTGTTACAAAGCAAGCTGCTCAAATGCTGTGAAGGCAAGAAAAAAGGTGGAAATACTATGCAATCTTTAGAAGACCTCCTAG
Source organism: Apteryx rowi (assembly GCF_003343035.1). Taxonomy (NCBI): domain Eukaryota; kingdom Metazoa; phylum Chordata; class Aves; order Apterygiformes; family Apterygidae; genus Apteryx; species Apteryx rowi. The sequence continues at coordinate 937,400 of NW_020449997.1, forward strand.
AAGACATTCCAAACCATCATCTAGAAAAGTTTTCTTCTGTATGCTAAGAGTGAAGAAAAAAAATCCGGAAAAACTGTCATTTTTTGAAGCATAAGAATATGGACAATAATTATTACAAAAAGAAAGTGTATCCTGGAAAACAAAACACTTTCCTTTTAGGAAAAAAAAATTAAAAAGGAAGATATATTGTTATACATAAAACACCCTGATTACCTGCTCCCTGTTGAATCTTGGGAAATCTGTAAGTCTGGTATAATAGAAGAAACACCGTATTCATCCTGATACTTCTTACACGTTTTATAATGCTGCCTCATCCATGAAAATCTAACCTGTAAATGAAATGTCAAATTATTGAAATTATACTAAATAATCCAAGGACAGGAAGAAGAATTAATTCTGCCAATAGAAAGCAATGCATGCAGGAATGGTTAAACGTCATATGCAGCAGAAATTAGAATTGACATCTCCCTTTCAGGATGAACACTTCCTTTCCAAACAAGGAATCTTCAATTCCTTTTTCTGCAGAGTCTCTACCAGTCTGTGAGAATGAAGAATAATCCCACCTCTCAAACACCAAACAGCCAGGCAACTGAGAGTTCTGTCTCAAGAGTAAAAAATGTGAGTAAACTCCATTTCACTGAAAAGTCACAGAAACTACACCTCCCGCATCCAGGATGAGTACTGATGAGCTATTGGGGGCAGGGAAGTGGGCTTGGAGGATGGGATAAGCACCACTGCTCCTTCAGTCTTCTCTAGCCTGCTGTTGTTTTGTGCAGAGTCCAGTCTTTTTGCATTAGGTGTGTTCTGAGAATGCCTAACTTCATGGGAGGGGGGAAGAGGTGAATGAACACCAACTTCAGGATGTCTAACCAGCTTAAATGCAAGACAAGACAATGAGCTGCCCAGATCAGTCAGAATACAGTTGTGCTGGGCATGTCCTAAATCAGAATTTCAGGTCCAATGGCACTGTCAGAGAGTGCCTATGCATTTAGAAGCTGTACGAGACCCCATCTCATGCTTTTGTGCCTCAACTCCATTTAAGTTCTTTTGGGAATCTGTTTTGTTCTTCCTTCCAGTTTACAACTTGTTATTTTTTCTTTCTCCCAGCTTTTTCATCCTCATGAGTCAGGTGCAACAAAGCAAGGAGCTCAGCTTTCCACCAGGGCTAATCTTCGTGTCAGCAGAACTAAGTTCCAAGTGAAATGAAACTAACATGAAGGCTACCTGGATTAGATGCTTTGTAAACAAGATGTGCAGCTGAAACCCTGGATTCATTTATTTCAGAAGAGAGATTACTGTTGATTTCAGCGGGGGTCAGGATTTCGCCCAGTGTTCTGAAAAGAGTGATCTCTTTACAAACTGCAAGTAAGCAGACTGATGTTTTGCAGGGCAGAGGAAATTACATATGATTGCATGTACACAGTGAGTAATCAATATATATTTGCTGGTTTTTAAATGAAATTTTACAGTAGTTCTAAGAACTTTCATTTCCATAGCGAGTTTCTGAGATTTCCCATCTATTCTCCACATTTCATTTTCAGTTATCTAATTTCCATTTTGCTAGTTTTATAGCCATATTCAGTTTTCTCATTGTATTGGGGAAAGTCTGACACTCCACATAAAACGTTGTTATAGACAATCCACTATCCTCTTTTAGCTTATATCTGTTAGTGATATGTAGGCATTGCATGCCTAATACACGCAAAAACAAAGGTACGTTCTGCAAACTGCTATAAGCTTTTTACCTACAAGGCATAAATGGCACACGGTAAGTGTGTGCAGAATCAGGTCAAAAGTAAGAAAAGTTTACTCAACTGTTTATAAAGTTTTACTCTACCTGCTTTTCACAGCATCTACAGCCCCCAGAAGCTTTCTTCATATTGTTTTCAACATCTAGAGCCCTTTTAGGATATGATCTTTCCTTTTTAGTCACACTCCCCCGGCAGAGAGGACAATGTGTTCCACTTTCTCTGATTGCTGTCAAGAAGCACTTCCTGCAAAACCTAAATTGAAAAGTTACCACAAACACAGATTAGCAAAGTGAAAAAAGTTGGCTATTGTGTGTTTAAAGAGAGCTGGGTGATTAGAGAAAAAAAAAAAACATATCAGAATAAAGGTCGGCTGAACATAAATCCTTATAAAAACATAAGCAAAATAAAATAGTGGCGCTTACAAAAACATAACTGTAATTCCTCTACTGAAATTAAGGAAACTTGGCAAAGCATTTTAGGTAGATCTTACTATTTACTGTCTAGTATTCCTAAACTGTACACCAGATTGATCATTAATGAGATATTAAATGATGTAGCTGGCACGTGATACTGCAAAAGTTTTATCAGTAACTCCTGTTTATTGTCCTTGAGCAGAGACAGAAACAATGTAAAGCTCCATTTAGGTGTTCCTAAAGATTTCAGTTCATAAGCTTTTGCATTTCTCCTTACCAGCATACAGACAGACCATTTTCTTTTCCTTGAAGCAGTGTGTATCAACTGCCAAAGCTGTTTTGCGTTTTTACAAATTATTAGTTTGTAATTAAGTGTTCCTCTGGAAAAAAATAAAACAAAACATACTTTCCCACTGTGAGCATAAAAACTGAAAGAGAGAACAGCTAAACTACGGTCATTTTTTGAAAATGAACAGGAAACTATAAATAAAGTTAAAAATGCAAGTTCAGTTAGATTTGTAGGATGTTTTCAACTGCAGTAAAACTTGGTGATCATTTATAGGACTGCCAAAGATAAGATGTGGCTTTGTAAACTGATTAGTCCTCATTCACTACAAAAGAAACAGGTAAGAAAAAAAGAGTCAAGTAACGCTTTAGACGCAAGCTTTGAACCGAGCCCGTGGCAGAGGTGCGCCAACGCACAGGGCAGATGTCCCCACGAGCTCAGCTGGTCCTGCTACTGCGTGTCCTGTCTCCGGGACAGCCCGCCCCAGGCCGAGCACAGGAGAGCCGGGGAGCAGATCAGCGAGGCGCCCAGCCAGAGGGGGCGAGGCAGGCGCCCCTGCAGGGCGGCGGCAGGGAGGAAGAGGGGTACGGAGGGAAGCAGAAATACCCACACGTGCTGGCAGTTCATCGTCCTCACGGGCGTTTTGAACACCTCCTGGCAGACGGGACAGTAAAAGTCATCCTCGCTGAAACGCACCGCGGCGGCCTCCTCGGCCATGGCAACACGTCCGGGCCTCCCTGTGGGTGCGGGGACGACAGAACAAGATGTCCCACCGCGGCGGCGCCCGCGCCGCTGCGGGGGCCGGGGCGGCGGGGGCCGGGGGA
>NW_020449997.1:941260-960364 GCF_003343035.1 Apteryx rowi
TGCCTCGGCGTGTGCTCGCCGCGACCGCGGCGGAGGCGGAGGGCGGCGCCGTCGCCCGTTTGCCCTGCGCGGCCGGGCGTCGCGGCCCCGGCACCGCGTCGGCAGGGCGGGGCGAGGTGCAGCTACCGCGGGGCAGCGCCGGCTGGGGCGGGGGGGGGTCTAGTGAGCGGGGCCCCCGCCGCGGCGGCGATCTACTTGTTGAGGCTTCCCCGCCCGCCAGGGGCTCCCGAGAGAGGGGCTCCGGCTCTTGGCCTCCGGATTTCCAAGCGGGGCCTTGCGGATGGTCCAGTCCTCCCCGCTCCTTACGCCCGCCGTGGTCTAAATTCATTTCCATTTTGACCCTGCAGCTGCTGCCCACACAGAAGTGCAAAAGAGCACAGGCCCCAAAAGCGGCTGCCGAGAGGGATTAGCGAATAAACCTGGTGCAGGCACCGTTACTCACTGCGAGATTAAAAAAAAAAAAAAACCCACGACTAACCAAACTGGACTGTTTGCACCTTTCATTCAGGTGTTGGTAGCTGATGAAAAGTCTGTGAAACTGACAGTATGAAATCAGAGGAAAGCGTTCACAAACAGCTTCTGCACAAATAATAAAATAATGAAGCCATTTCTGGTTGCTTCTTGACAACAAACTAGTTGTTCAAACTTGAAGGCACTCACAAAATCATTAAACAAGTTTAAGCCAGGTCATAACATTCAGGAGCTTCAATTATTAACTAGGTGAATATTTTTCAGCTACCCTTAGTAGCACTAATAAATTTAGGACTTTATGTCAGGAAACTCTTACATGTTAAATGTTCAGCACCAGGTATGGTATAGTATACTGATGAAACTGAATTTTGCTAATGTCTCTGCCTGAGAAAAGCTGAAGCCTACACAAAAGAACAAAGTATGTTTGGGCACTTTGCTCTCCCGCGTGGAAGTGCTAGTGGGAACGCACACTGCTCAGCAGTGAGGTGACTGCATCTGCGCTAGCGACGTCAGCTGCCGAAAGAGGTTCAGATGATTTAAGGGAAAATGACCCCATGTAGCTTGCCACAACCTATTCAGGAATGCATCTGACATATCACTGTGGTGATCTGGATGTCATCCAGCGTAAGCACCTCATCCCTTCAGTTTCGAGCAAGACGGACAATCAGGGTAGCCAAGTGATTTATTTTCTACGATGTATGTAGGCTCCACGTATGGAGCACTTTCCATACATACCTGTCCACTGTCTATATAAAAAATGTTTTTTTACTGCATCAAAGATTTAATTTCTTATGGTAAGAGAAAAATAAATTGCATTAACATATACATGGATTTTGGGAAGGTTAGTTTGGTAGGTTTCAGAAAGCGATTTTTTGTAAATTGACTAATCCTAGCAGTAATTTTAGGTGTAGTTTTAGTGGTATTACTAATGTTTGGTCCAGAAATTCTACTGACTGAATTCTACTGACAAAAACTCCTAAGAGTAATTCAGCAGTATGCCTGTCTGTGCACTTTTTTCCAGAAGGAGGAATTATGATGATATTATTATAGTGGTATAATTATGTCATTGATTTTCTCTGAGTAGAGAAGACTTTGGACCTGTTAAGTACCTCTAGCACTGACCACCCTTGAAGGTGGCTCTTGGCAGATAAAAAATAAAAAAAATGCTGGTAATACTTTAAAAAGAAACAGATTTGTAGAGATTATATTTTTACAGATTATACTAATTTGTAAAGGTTATTTTAATTCATACTAAATCTGAAATTCAGGATTAGGTCTGGTCTCTCACCCAAATCAAAGATGTGGGGCAAGGGCTGAGGAAAAATGGACCCTTCACCTTCACTTTCCCTGTCTCCTTGGGGCTGCAGCTGGCTATACCCCTCACAGATGTTCAGAGATCACTAGGTAGGGGGATCCCCCTCTCTCTAGTCCGAGATTAGGTTTTCAGGTAAGAGAGAGCACAAAACACTAAGCCCTGTGATTCACTTATGCCTAATAACCTCTGGCATTTCAAAACTATTTAGGCTTCAGAGTCAGAGCTGCTGTATTTGCCAGTGATAAGCAGCAAGATGCATTGTCCCCCACCCTGGCCCATGATTTAGACAGGAAAGAGGAAACTGCAGGAAATGAAGTTAGAGCTCAGGTCTAGTTCTAGGAGAAGGTGAAGGATTTGGCTGTTTCCTTATTCAGGATCCAGCTCTGTTACTATTAGCTCAGCTATGCTAAAAAATGGTAGTATCTCCCATGCATCTGCTTTTTAATCCTTAAAAAAAGCAGAGGCCCCAACTAAAGCTAATGATTGCACTAAATACCTTCTTTCTAGACCATGTCAAGGCAGAATTTGAGTCCCTTTATGTACTGGGACAGCCGAAATAAGGAGTGGAAGCACCTCTGAGGTGATGGGCGCAACGAGAGAGTTAAGTCATCTGTGCTGAGACATTCACTGGCTGTGCTTTGTGCCAGGAGAAAGTCCAGTGCAAAAGGGCAGGACTGCCTGGGCAGGGCATCCAGTGGAGAGGCCAGCCCTGGGCATTTCACCCATTGCAAACGCATCCTCTCGCAGCTGGAGCCGCGCTAGCTAAGGAGGGCATCACTCCCCTCATCACTACTTTTCGGAGGGGCTGTGAAGGGTTAGCTGAGCTGTTCACATGGCTGCTCAGCAGCGGCTGGGCTTGCAAAGAACTGCTGTTTGCACTGATTAACTTTGCTCTTGTCTGAAATGAAGTAGAAAGCTGAGCCTGTAGATATGAGGAGGCATGAGGGGTAATGAACAGCAGCTGGTGACAGTGGAAGTATGCTCTCTTCAGCAGTGTAAGTACAGCCAGGAGGTCACGTAATTCCTCCTTGAGTAAATGGCCTGCTGCTGTTCTTGCTCTGTTCAGAATATTTTTAATGCACTTTTTGTGTGTCAATTAGGACTATACCACAGCTGTACAGCTAACTTTTGATGTGTCCTATCCATGCTGTCTGTGAAATTACATTAAAAGAAAGAATTACAGAGGCCTCCACTGAGACACTGTAAAACTTCCTTGTCTTACCCATTAGAAGGGAAGCCACATGGCCTTCACCTGCAGCATGGTGAGGGCTGACATACATGGGTTTCCGACTCTTTTCAGTCATCTTGTGTGACTTGAAGCAAGTGTGTCTTTATTTCTCAGTTTCCCAATCTGTAAATGGGGAGTAGTTTTTAATCACTATATAGGGTTGTTATGAAGTTAAATTAATTACTGCAGGTAAAGAGGGCTAGGTCCTCTGAAGGCAAGTGTTAAACAAAGGCTAAGATTTATTACTAAAAGAACACAATAAGTCCATTTGAACTTTGTTCAGGAGACTGCAGTATTTATTGATTAGTAGCTTTTGGCGGGGAGAAATTGTGCTGATGACCTCAAGGAAGTAAACTACAGGAAGATGTGTGTGAAGGCATTCATGCTGTTGTGTGAACGTTATTGTAAATCTTGATCCTTTAATAAAGCTATGACCTTGAAGTTGACAACTAGTATGCCATGAAGCAATATATAGTATGGTACTAGCCTTGTAAATCTCGTGTAGTTTTTGCCATTGAGATAGACAACATGTAAAAAGAAATCAGGCTGCTGAAATTTATTAAACACATTTATTTGAAGGAAAGCACTTTAAATCAGACCTTTTAGATGAAGTCAATGGCCCTACCAACTTTTTATTTCTCATGATAAAATATATTTGTGAAATGAAATCTCGACAATGAAAACTTGTAGAATTGCTCATAAAATTTTGCGGTTTGCTGGGGGCAACTGCTACTGAAAAGGCACACTTTAGATAGCCTGTGTACAACTATTCTTTTGGTTGCTTATTTGACAATAATGATCCTCCTACAAGAATAGTGCGTCTCCTTGTCAGTATGGAAGTGGTGGGTATTTGGAGTTCTGTGGGAGCCGTCAGAGATTTAAGAGGGTGTAAGAGGAAGGGGTAAGAGAAAGCTGTGCAACTGCACAGTGATTGGAAGGTGCTGTATGCAAGGGGAAGACTGTCCTTTGCTTTTGCCCAGTATATTTGTATCATTACCTACAGGCAATGTTTGCAGCCACAAGCTAAATGGAAAAGAACATTCCTGAGGCAGTGACTTACTAAGAAATACATACAAAAAATTCTCAATACGTTTTGGATGTGCAGGGAGCCATAAGTCCAACTATTTATATACCAATCTATTTGGCCCCTTGACTTCTGACAGAATTTTTTAGTTACTCTTAAAATGAAATGTTCCCACAGGTTCCACACTTTTGGACCAGCTCCATCCATCTTTCTAACTGAGTCTTCATTTTCATTCAAGGACAGATCTTAATGAGGAAAGAGAATTTCCCAGGCACATGAAACATCGAATCTTTCTGTCTCCCAAACAGAAGACTTTCCGATTTCAAAAGGAACTAGTCAAGACTTAAAGTCCACCAGGCATTTCCTTGTTAACATATCACCAATAAGCTACTTTAATCAGTGTATATGTTTCTATGCAAGAATGTGAATTTAATTTCTTACAGATCAACTGCATCTTTGAAAAATACTATATTAAAACTTAATATATATAAAAAAATAATTTTGTTTTTCTTACAAAAATTAGATAAAATTTGTTAACTTACATGGTAAGAGAATACAGGTTAGTTAAAAGACCCTGTCAACCTCCTCTTCAGGTTTTATGAATAATTATTCACTCACTCCTTGCTTTTTTTCCAAGATGGCTTTTAATTATCAATTTTGCTAATTGTGACCCTCATCTTGCAAACACTGTAAATGAAATATATGCACATTCCTGTGGGGTTAGTAATACTGTTCTTGACACTAGCTGTTTTTTTTTTGTTTTGTTCCAATTTGTTTGGTGCTGTAGAATCGGAAAAGCTGTTGCTTGTCATCTATCTCTAGCATTGCACTGTCCTCATCAATATTTTGAGACTGGCCTGCTCCCAGAATATAGCTGTAAACAAACAAGAGGGCTGCTATAAAAGCCAGTGTATCCATATACTAGACAGAGAGTGAGCTCAAGCAAACAATGACCATTCCATTGGAGGTGGAGAAAATGATAATATTTTCTTTTTTCCTTATTTTTTAAAACATTTTTGGACTACAAAATTGAAATTTAATTAAAAATAATTAAGAAAAAACAAAACAATGCTTAAGAAAAAAACATTTTTAGATGTAAGCAGGTTGCTGACACCTCATTAGTTACAAAAAGCTAGACTTTAATGTCCATGGTTAACCACAGAACATCATCTTCCATTCTTCCCCAGGACTCCTTACGTGCTGTTTGGATGATTTACATGCACATATTCTAAGAATGACCTGTCCAGAACTCTTTCAGTAAGAATTTCTTCAACGACGTTTATATCCTGAAAGAAAAAAGATGTTTTATTGAATATCAAGATACCAATTAATCTGTTAATAGATATATTTTTGACTGCTTAGTCTAAAAAAATCATCAAAATACTGGTTTCAGTGGGTTTACATCCATGTTTAAAGTTTAGTATTTGTTATAGTATTTGTTAATCTTTGCCTAGCTTTCTACTCCTTAGTGCTAACTGCAATGTAAAGCAAGAGAAATTTACTTAAAAAAAGTAAAGGAGAATGTCAAATGCAGACAGGTAGATGAACTGATCATGCAAAAACCAACAATTCTAATGCTATTTATTAAAGAATCCAATTCTGGTGATGCATGTTATATTATTACATATATAAATAAATACTCAAGCTATACTTTATGAAGATAGATGTGTGAGCTGTCATTAAAATGTGATCATACATACGTCTATTTCTGTTACATGCATGAACTATGGGTCAAAATTATAAAGATGGCTCTTCACTGCCCCATCCTCCACTTGGGCATCATTTTCTTTAGTGCTTTTGCTCCATTAAAAAAAAAGGAAAAAAAAAAGATTTATACCTTTATTTGGGATCTTGTCTGGGTAGGTATCAAACAAATATAGGGGAGCATTAACTAATGCTCTTGAGAAACTCCAACAGCATGCTAATACTTGTGACACATTTTCCAAGTTACAGTCCATTAAGGTAACAAACAGATTCAGCACCTTTCAGGATTCAAGTAAAACTGTGTTGTCTTAAGTTCTTATAGAATAAAAATGGGTTGTTTAAACAACTTTCATTTGAAGTATATGGCTTTTTTATTAGATAGTAACAGAACTGAGGACAGAACCCATACGTTGGCTTCTCTGAGTACTAGACTATGCCGTTTCCATAAACATCTGCTACACTTTGTGACTTCTTAGTGCACCTTAAGCATGGTATTCTAGTTACCTATTCAGGATTTTTTTTAATGATTCCTTGATTGTAAAAGATGTGGAGGAAAATACACAAAGAAATCAAGTCAGTAGCCTGCAAATATCATTACTCACTATGCAGTCTTCATAATAGAATGTATGTCTTAGTTGAAGATGCCTTATAAAATTTCTGCTGCAATAGGCTGGATCTCTCCCAGGTGTTAAATGACATATTGGACAATACTATAAATAAAAGGAAGGAGGTAAATATTGAGTTTTCATCTTGGAGTTCTTGCAGAAGAAAATATTGTGTGTTTAAAAACCAGAAATGTGAAATAAGTGGAGCTATTATGGCCGAATGGCATACTCTGAGCAACATGAATACTGTTAGGCACATGTACTTTCAGTCCAACTGTCAATTATGCTAATCTCAGCTGTGTAATTTGTGTTTGCAGACATCCCAGAGATTGTCAATCTATGCACATCTCATGGTTAACTCATTCATTTCTACTGGCTAACAAGAGAATAATCAGGCCAAAGCTTTTGTTGAGTTCCCAAGCAGTCTTTGGATGATGGACTGCTTCAAGAAAACATACAGGATTTCTCTGGTCATTGATGACAAATTCATTCATCTGTGCATCTAAAACAAAAGTGCCCTAAAGCACTTTATCAGAAGAAAATCTGAAATACTTTCTATCAGTGGATTCTCTGTAGTATAAATAAAAGTTGCAATTGCTGTAACATTTATTTCTTCAAGCAATATCATGAAAACACTATGTGTATACTAAAAAGATGATTACTGTAAAATATACCATGTGTGAATATACTTATGTATAATAAAAATCAGCCTTATGACCCACTGTGATAATGAACATGATACAATACATCAAGAAATCCTCTGCCTTTCTCAGAACCAAAAGCCCGATTCATTTATTTTAGCATTTATTTTAACGTTTGAAAGAAGAGGTTGAAACAGCTGGCCAGAATCACTTTATAATCTAAATCAAATTCACAGAAACAGGATCAAACATACCAAAACTTAAAATATACCCCAAAGGGATTTCAGAATTAAAGGAAAGGGTCAGTATGTCACAGAAGACAATGAAGTGTTCCTCACAGCATGTTCCCACTGTTTGCTTTGTGTTAATGGTGTAGTGTCTATACTTTATATACCAACTAAAGGTAGATTTAATACATATAGTTATAACAGCAGTATGAGTTAGGGATCACTTTTTTGGTTCCCTGCTTATGATTTTTTACATTAATTATAGGCAAACATAGTTCTAACTATTGGTTTTTGCATTAGGTTTCAAAGAAATGTACATCAGAAAGAGCGTAAGGCTGTATATATACAACTCTGGAGTTAATAAAGGAATATTTTCTAAGTTTTAAGGCTTAATTCTGCTCCACAGCTACACACTACAATTATTGATGCATTTGTTCCAAGTGGAAAAAATAAGAGCGTATAGTCTGATAGGTATAATACAAATTATTGACAATTATTTCAGTTGACAAAGTAAATGCAGAGTCCAATTTAAAAATACATAATTTGTCAAAACATCATTTGTTAAAGTATTAACTGTGATAAAGGTGAACACAATATACACTTATGAGCAATTGTTTTCTTTATTTTACTCAAAATTCTGATTACAACCTAACTCATTAATTTGATCATGGCTAAAGTGCTGAAAAGCTAAGCTGCAATGTAAGAGGAAATGGAGTGGGTTTACCCCATCCCACCCACTGAACTAAACAGAAGTGTTGGTTGATTTGTATACAAGCCATTCAGTTGTAACCTCTCGAAGATCTCTCGTGTGGCACATTAGAACTTGAATCGAAAGTGCCTGAGCAAATACTCATCAGGGAAGTAAACTATACTTGCTGAAATTCTGGTCTACACATTACAGGACTCAATCCTACTAATTGGTTTGCACAGTAAGACCTCTCAGCCTACCTGGGGGTTCAGAATTAAGCTGTTTATGTGAAGTTATTTTAACTTAAAAAAACAAAAATACAAAAGACTCCTGTACGTGCCACGTAAGCATTTCTCCAATTGTAACCCAAAACCACAGATTAGAAGAGACAGAGAATGCTGCACATGAAGCTGCCTTAGGTCAGTAGAGAGAAACGGTACATATGCAAATAAAAAGCAGACAAGTCACTGAACCTAGGAAGGCTGATTGTCTTCGCTTACTGGAAAAGCAACCCATAGTCTAAGGGGCCAAACGTAACATTTTGTTGAAGGATAAGTAACCATTTGCTATATCAATTGAAAGACTTCTTAACACCATTTTCTAGTACTCCTATCATTGCGAGTAGTGGTAGGAGTACTAATATTTTATGTATTATGTACACAGTCACTTGTCTGAGACAGAAGGGCAGAGAGAATGAATATAGGTATGCTTTTCCTCCACTGCCAAAGCCAATTAAGCAATCAATATATTTTCTGTTTGCCTATTATCTTCTATAGTAATGCTTGCAATTAAATAGAATTAATCAGTTTAACGTGTGAATTTAGTAAAATATATACTTATGCACATTACCACTGCTCTCGTTTCTGATCTGTGGTAGGTGAGACAATGGTCCATTAGATCATCCTCATCTACTTCACACTGGCAAAAAGGACAAGAATATCTGGGAATAAGAGGTAATATATTGTTAATAGCTGCAAATGCAACTGATACATTTTTAATACTACAAATAATAAAATAGTATTTAGATTTCTTTGCCCAGATGACACTAGAAACTTCTTTTATCACAGCTAAAACACAGCATGGGTTTATGGCATGTACCTAGGCATGATGTATGCTACACTAGCAGAAGGTCAACCTTGCTAATGTACACTGTGAACACTGTAAAAGAACTGTGCATGTGTCAGGATACTGATCCAGCAAAGCGTTAACATAATCATGACCACACAATGGAATGGATAAAATATTGAACACTACAGATAAAGACATTTGATAAAAATCATCAATTTAATTGCTGTGATACACTTGGAGCATACGAGACCAAACCACCAACTCTCTGGAGCCATCACTGAATATTGACACTTCTTTGCAGAGGATTGCTACTTAGTTATCAGTACTGAGTATGGTCTTCTCACCTGGTGGAGGCAATGCTTCCACACTAGTACAATTTTCAAATATGGGTGCCTAAAAGGTCTAGTTTTTCTGAGCATCAGAAGAATAGGTAAGAAGTAGATGAGTCTTCTTAGCAAGCAACCTGAACTATATGTCATTTTAGGAACTCAAATAGCAAAGAATATAGGGTCTTTAAATCACATACATCGTTGCATTAAAGATTTTAATAATGTTATCAAAAATTGTTCCTAATCTTTAGCAGACAAAACTGAAGTCCATTAAACTTCAAGAACTCAGTCATTTTAGAATTGTCTGAATTGACTGATGCCTAATTGATTGATCTAGCAGGTCCTACCCTAAAAGGGAATGAAAAGGGACAGAGAATTTTGACCTTTTGACATACATATAAACATAAGAAAAGCTGTCAGTCTTCTTTAGGGAATGCCACTAATTTATTGCTATTTCCTTGCTTACATGAGTTATACTTGAAAACTATTTGTGAAGAACAAATCACTAGAAGATAGCCAATTACATTATTATTAGTCTTATTCCATTCTGAAAATGACCAATATTTTCAAAGAGATTTATTTGAAAGCAAATATCCTTCCCCCACCTCACCCCCTAAGAAAAATAGCAAAAAGCTGCTACTTGTATTTTGTATTTTAACTTGTCAAAATACTGTTGTATCTACAAAATTGGTCATATGGGCCTAAAGTCTATCAAAAAAATGTAAGAAATGCAATCAAAAGGTATTAATTTGTACTCATACATTAAAAAAAAACCTACTAGTGACCATTTTAAGTAGTATTTGAATATAATGATTAAAAATATTAGATGTGGATTCATGTAGTGTTCTATGAAACAGAAACATGTTCCAATTAAAAAAAAAAAAAAACAGAGAAGATATTATAATTCTTTTTCCAGATTGACTTTACTACATTGGGATAACAAACTCTAAAGTACGTTCACAATGTCATCATCACAGACGTCTACCTTGTTATTGCATCTCCAGGCTCCTGTAGAGGTCCATATTTTTTTATATATTGTTCACAAGTTCTTAAATGAGCTCTCATTTCACTCAGACATACCTAAGCAATGAGAAGAAGCAATTTGTTATGTTTTATTCCATGACACACATAATTAATACATCACTCAATGTTTTCTAGTTCAAAGCCTTACTTCAACATCATGGCGAAACCTAGGGAAAAGCTCATGAATACATGATTCCCTCTATTAACCGGCCCAATTCCTCAGCATTGTGTTATTGGCTCAGTATTGCTGTCATATACTTTATAATAATAACAGTCATCTTATGAGAGTAAAGTGAATTAGAGTGAAGTAATTAGTTTGTGGTGATTTTGTATGTTCCTTGGACTGGCCCTTCATATTTTGGAGTCAGTACGGAAACGCTACTAGCTTGGGCAGGGAGGGGAAACCCTCCCAGTTAACCTCCTGCTCTGTCTTAACAGTGCAAATCCAGACCAACTCCAGTAAAAACAAAAATTTGCCAACTTGAAGGCCAAATTCTGACCTCAGTGAGGCCAACAGCAAAACCTCCATTCATTATGTGTAAGATTTGGGTTTTATATCAATGCTGCTACTAGCTATCCTATTTCCTTTAATTCAGAATGTTTTTATAAAAAAAAAATCTTACTAAGCATAATCATGAGGTGCTTTCTATGAAGAGAAACAATATGAAGTAACATGAAATCACCATGCTGAGGCATTAAAAACAGAAACAGTGCAAAGACATTTGTATTACTTAAGATCATTTTATATTTTTAACCTTCAAACTCTGTGATTGGCCCTGATGAATCCTGGCGAAGAAATTTAAAATAACCGTGCTCTAGGTGTCTGTTCTACCCCGCTATTACCAATGATCCTCCTGACACCAGATGCAGCAGAATGAAACGTGCTCATGCCTCAATCACTTAAACGCAAGTTCCACTGTCCAAGTGGAAACTGCAAATGAAATTAGGTTTATACTAACCCAGCAAACCTTGAATTGATGCGACTGAGGCACCACAGCAGCATTTGCCAGGGGTAGTCTGCCAAATATCAGAAACAACATGCAAAGATATCTTGATGCTATAATGCATTAAACGCACTCTCCTTTTCAATGTGTATTTAACATATCTTAGTGGTCTCATTGACAGTTTTACACACAAAATACAGCCAATACTTCTACAGCCATAAGAAAGATTATAAACCACTGCAAATACCCATCCTCAGGTCACTTGCTGCAATCTGCTACTGAATATCAAAAAGCCATGCTCAAACTCTACTAAGTATTGAGAAGCCCAGCTAAGCCATACATAGCTCAGTAGTTTTTAACATAACTATTAAATTTGGGCATTTTTGCAAAACCCAATTTGAAAAATAATTAAGTAAAACTCAATATTTAAGTACTGCCAATATTGAGGTGTTACACTTCATGCATTTCATTGTTAGCTTTAGGCAAAGCTTTCCCAGATATAAAATGCATGGCAAAAAGGCAAATAACTTATAACATTAACAACATAAACATTCTTGCTACATTTCTCATGTTCACTGTAATTCCCCATAATCCCGCAAATAGCAGTCTTTCTGACATTCACACCTTTACTTGCTGTTTTACATTTTTTTAGTATTTTCACACTGCTGCTGATAGACAAGAAAGTTTTAAGGGTATATTGCAGTTAGCAAGACAAAGGAAATGATAAAAGCCAGAGAGAGATCTACTTACAGAAAAAAAAACAAGAGACACAAATGTAAACTGTACAATCTCCTTCCACTAAACAACACAGGTATAAAAACATAAGGGGAGAGGAAGACTGAAGAGTGTCTTGTAACAATGTCTTTGTAACTATGAGGCACTTCTGCGCCTATAGAAAGAGACACGAAAGTAAATATTCACAAGCACACAGGAAAATACTTGTTTTTATATAAGTTTTCAAGTAAATGTGTATGAATTAAATCTCAGTTAACTGTCTTCCCTATCCAGATGTGCCCTGCCCTATGAAGTCCTATGTACCTTTTGCTCCGCACCTTGTTTTGGCAAATGTACTTGTGTTCCAGTTAGAACAGCAGCATTTTAAAATCTATTTGCATATGAGTAAGTGAAGTCACAAAGGCCTTATGTAAACTTAAGAGAAAAGTGGCTTAGTTTAAGTAGCTTTACCAAATTGGGGGGGGGGGGGGGAAGACTCACAGAATTTTCTCTCTTTAGTCTGTATTTTAACAGGTCCAGTTGTGGCCAAGGCTTTTACAATTGGGCAATCCCAGTGGAGGGGAGAAAGAAGGGGAAGTCAATTTGCCCTTTCTTCAGGCACTGCCAAAATAGGGAGCCAAGGATATTCAACTCCTATAGGTTTAGACTTGAACTTAATATGTTCAACTGCACCAACAGAATGTTTTAGAGTTCTTCTAGATAAGCAACTTGACAAGTTTAGCAAGAATTGCAAAGTCTATTCTTCTATCATCTTGCTGCTGAGTTTCTCTGTTTAGACATGCCCTTAAAAAGGGATCTTAATACTGTCAGTTTTTGTGCATGAATAAGTCTCTGGAATTAGTAATTAATGTTCAAGGTTGCAAACTTGCGTTTCGCATTCTGTGCAATTTCGGTATATGCTCTTCATCTTCTTGGCAATATCAGTAGCTGGAATTCCTTCAGAAGACAGATAAGCCCGGCAATAAGGGCATGTCCATGCATTATTCTTTAAACTTGTAGAAATACAGGAGTGACAGAATCTGTACATTGAGAAAAATCAAAATAAATGTGATAACCCCCCCACCAAAACATTCTTCAAATTAGGCAATGCATATAAAAAATAATTAAAATTTTGCACCTCATAATGACTTCACTGGCATAACACTGCAGGATACTTGTTCCTGCCACAACTGTCTTATCACTTAATAGCTACTGGTTGATTGTATCAAATGTCAGAATTCCTTTGGATGATATGACAGTAAAAAATGACACATGCTAGTGAATGCTCCTTTTATCTGTATGCTTTATACACCAGAGATTAAAGCTGCTCCCAAC
This sequence comes from Apteryx rowi, assembly GCF_003343035.1. Lineage (NCBI taxonomy): Eukaryota > Metazoa > Chordata > Aves > Apterygiformes > Apterygidae > Apteryx > Apteryx rowi. Next base: position 954,577 of record NW_020449997.1, read on the forward strand.
GGGGGCTCCTAGCCTGGAGCTGGACCCTCTGTTGTTTATTTAGCTGTACTGGTCAACATAAAGTGAAATGATACTATTATGATGCTGATCAATTTACTTGTGTGGTAAATTCCTCAGTAATATTTTTAGTCTTCAATTCTTCCTTATGGATAAATCTTTAGACTTGGCAATGAATATCTGGGGTTGCATCTTCAATATAAAATTGCATGCTACTGAAGAGCACAATATTTGGCTTAAAAGCAACATGCAGATTTACTTTATATTTGATGTTGCCTATGGGATTAAATTATGATACAAGTTACCCTACATGAGAAGACATACGGGGCAGTAGGAATACAATGCAGAACCCGGAAATGAGAAAGTGTTTTGGGGAATTAATGTGGATAGTTCCCTTAAAATGTCAGCCTAGTGCTCTGCACCCACCAGAAGGGCAAACAGCATGACGAACTATGAAGACAAGAACACAGAACAAAACAAAGAATGTCACCAATATATGAATCCTTGGCATGTAGAGATAACATACGTAAGGCAATTCTGATCTCCCCTCCTCCAAAGATGTATACAGTAGAATCAGAAAAGGTAGAGAGATTCATCAGAGATAAAGAACTTCCGAAGAGCAAATATGAAGCAGATGATAACCTGAAACTGGAATAAATGGCAGAGGCATGTTAAATCAGGAATAGCACCAAAGCAGGTGAATAGGGAAAGGTTGCTTACTATTATTATAACTCAGCTAGATGGCACCAAATCCCCCAGCGGCTGCACTGAGGAAGACTCTCATGATATCCATGAGCTAATTCACAACTGATGGACAGGACAGGAGAGAAGCTAGTGCACTGGGGATACTGCCTTCACTTGTTAGCAGGGCACACCACCGTCTTCTACAAAGGTGCAGAGGAAGAAGTTAGCAGCAAGAAGCGTAAGAACATCCACAGAGACCTGGGTGCAACTAGACAGATACTCCTCTGCCCTGACCCAAAATCCAAGTGCAGAGCTTAAGAGGATGCAGGTGAAGGGGATACACCCCCTTACAGGAGATATGCTCTGCTTCAGATATGAGTGGGAAGAAGAGGCAACGAGAGATTGGGTGTCTCAGTGAGAATTAGAAGGATCTCAGCCCAGCAGGCTAAGTTCACTTATAACAGGATATTGTTTATCGCAATATTAAATTGGAGTTTGCAGATTGAATAAATTGTAGAGAAAGCAGTGTAAGGAGCTAGTGTAGCAGTCCATTAAAACACCAGCCTGGCTGGAGATGCGATCCACTTGGTTTCAGGGGTATCTTTACAATCTATTAATATGAATTGGATGTAGAGGTATCATGTTACAAGATTATCAAAAGACTTAAAGAGTCCTAAGGATATATTGTTTAAAAGATTCCAGGTATTGTTCCTGCAGTCCCTACTCATGTTAAAAAGAGTACTGAAAACAGCAGACAAACTGAGCTAATTCCTGGTACCACTGAAATTTATGCAGCTCTTACTACTCATTTCAGAAAAAAAATGAGGAACCTGTTCCCCATGGGCCAGATAAAGCCCGCAGTGTATGATTTCAAAACCTGCCATAACAGTAAGGATGATCCCATTTTTTGTTATTGGTGGATGTCACAAATATGCACATTGATATACAGTTTACTGTCAGTCTTCCTGAGCCCACAATTAGAATACTCCTTGCCACTCCTTAGAAGGAAAAGAATTTGGTTTGTTAAGATTAGCGAATTTCTCAAATACGTGAAGAAATCAGGACTCTGGGAATTACATTCTGAAATTTTTAGCAGCAGCAGCCACATAGAGAGTGTTGTATCAGCCAGTTTTGTGGACACGCCTGATAAATAGCAAGTCTATCAGAGACTCTCTCCAAGATGATATGAAGCACACCGAGATATTTTGTTTTCTCTTAAGCTGCTGTAGCGAAAACTGTATAAATATTGCCTGTATTTTCCTCAAATCTTCTCCCTGCCCTGTGAAATAGGTTCTAGGAACCCAAAAAAGCAGAATGTGGAAACGTATCTGGCATGCTACATGACAGTGTGCAACACACAGTTTGTTCAAATACTGCTTTTCAGTCTTTACTTCACTAAATAAAGGCTTTCAGTTCCAAATAACTATCTCAGTCAATGTTCAGTTCAAACAAATAAATATGTTTAATATATTTTTAAAATTAGGAGATTACATGGTCTTGTGTTAGGCCACATAAAATTATCTAGTTGGTCAGATGGCTTATGTTCAGTGATCCAAGTGAACATACAAGCAGGAAGACTGATACAATAAAATATGTAGCTGTTGTCCAGAGAGGAAAAAAAAGTCAAATCTACTAGTTGGAATATTATCAAATGTTATAGCTTTATTAGTAAAGTGGGATCTGCAAGGCCCCTGCCAAGTGAAAGAGCAAGCAATTACAAGAAATTGATAACTGTGACTTCTTTCTAATTGCCCTGTGGTTCAAGTATGGGTTTGCAAACATACAAAGCCCCACCAGTAAAACAAAAATAATTAAGTTTGGAAGTAATTGCAGAAAAATTCAGTAGTGTATATTTTGTTCTTTTCTGAGTAGATCAGGCATAAATGGTTCTCTGATCTAGCTATCACATGGCTTGGACTAGATAAAGGAATACTTACCTCTGGGAATGTTTTAGCCACTTCAGTACTCTGGTTTTAGCAATAAAAGCAGATTGGATTAGCAGTTACTGCAGCTGCTTTGAAAGCTTTTTGTCAGTTAGGGATATGATAGATGAGCCCTGGTGAATCTTCCTGTAGAGATTTAAGACATTACTGCCCTTCGCTATCCAAGCACAAGTGCAGAGCCCCAGTGCTAATGGGCCTTTCTTTTCATTAAATTACAGCTCCACATCAAGTCAAATGGTAGGGATCTGAAGGGTCTCAGGTAGGGTCACAGCCTGGAGCTGCAAGAAAGGACAAAAGAAAGGATGCATGCTGCCTGCCAGCTGCTCTGGCTTGGAGGAGCTAGCTGTGCCTGCGACCAGCAGTGAGCATGTTGCCCACGCTGCATGAGCACGAGGACAGCAGAGACATGTTAATGGGAAGGTGGCAAAAGCCCTTAAACCTCTATGATAAATCTGCATTTGTGCCCGTCTGCTAAACGTCACAGCTCTGCAGCAGAATCAGCAGGAGCAAACTTATGTCCACAAATTCAGCCACATGAATGTAAAATTTAGCTTAAATAAACTACTGACTTTGCACTGAAACAGGTAAGGACCAGAGATATGTTCTGTTTTGCTAGCTCTGCTTGGAGATTTAAATACAGTAGCTTCTAGCAGGGAGACACATGAAACCATAAATCACTGCAGTTGTTTGCCAGTCGCTCAAACCAGCTAATGCTGGTGGATCTAGCTGTGCCAATTTGGGCTGCTGCCACTCCTGCCTTCCTGTGCTGCCCCTCGCTGAAGGTTACCACTCTACTTCTGTCTCCTCTCCCAATGCTCCAGATCAGCAGGGGGGAATCACATGCTTGTGTCTCAGCTATGCTCAGTTTGGCATTTTAGTGCAAATCCACCTTCTTTACCAGTTTAAGCTAAAATGCTAACCTTTACACCAGAGCTCTTAAGTCACAAACCCACATTCCCCATCTGCCAGCTCTGCTGTGCAGACAGCAACTCCAGCAGAGGAATGGAGTTGGAAGCTGGCAAAAACGTCTTAAGCCACTATAAAACAACTTGCCAAAGCTTGTCTGCCAGTGCACTTAGCAACAGCATTTCTAACGTACTTAACAGCCTGTGATCAATCTATAGTAGGATTCCAAATGCAATCTCTTCTTTGGCTGTATTGGAAGCCTTCTTCAAATAGCCTCATGGAGTCATGCAAAACACAATCAAATCATAAATCAGACAGAAGGTGGTATTTTGCAGTTACTTCATGCAAGTATGAATGATTACACAAAGTGCAAAGAGAGTACAGCCAAGACACAACATGTTTCTCTGTCCAAGGATAAACTCTGAATTGTTATACATGATTTGCCCACAGGCAGGTTTTAACTTAGATTATTCCTGTACTTTAGACAGAGTTGAAAAGGTTTCCTTGTTTCCCCTGACAAACAGAACAGTCTTCTCTAAATACCCTGTTCACACTGTTCACACATGCTTTCTGACAGCTTTCCCCTTTTAATGACACAAAATATAAATTCAGATTACCCTTTGCCAATTTGTTTGCTCACACCATAAAATTGCCAGTAGCAGAAAAAAAGAAGTGATATAAGGGATATAAGAATAGATGAAGAATACTTCCACCCATGCATTATATACAAATAATCTACTGTTATTGGTTAGTGATTTGTTCTTATTGACTACAAAAACAATTTGAAAGAATTTCAGGGTCAACATGAAAAACCCCTCCACCCTTAACTCAATTAGCTTTATTTGCTCAGGGTGTACCTAAAGAGGTAAATAAACACGTCAGAACAGTTCAGGTGAAAGAAATAAAGGCCAAGCATCTCAGGATATTATCCCTGAACATTGCTAGGCCCTATTTTTCCCTTTCCATATTGCCTCCAAACAATTCACTGAAATCTCTAGTTAAAGGCTGTATATACACCTCTCAAGTCCAACTAAAGCTAATACACTAGTTCTTGAAGATACTGAAGGTTTTGTATAATTCAACAAGGAATCAACATCTTAAGACCCATTAAACAGCTGCATTTTTAGACATACATATATGGATATTACACAGACCAGGAGCACAGTATTTTCCATGAATTGTGACCTGGAATAAATAATGAAAACAAGCCTGCACAGATGACCAGCTGAGAAGGCACAGCTTCTTATCTAGATTTCTGTACAGAAGGAAATCTGCAAAGTTGCTTATAATTTCTGAGGCCAACAAGTGTCCTTAGGAAACTGAGAAGGGGCACAAAAACACACTAATGTACCATTTATCCTTGTTTTTCACAAAATTATTCCTGAACATCTGCTCAAGCCATATTTATGGCTGCTGTTAACACCAAAGGGGATGTCCGCACTGGAATCACTAGCGGATACTTCACATTTGTTATTGCACTTCGCACCGGTATTGTTACTCTATGCTGATTGCAAAAAGGCTCTTCATCCCCTTGTCTGTCTGCACCAGCCTTGGATTACGGGTAATACCCAAGTTACAGCTCAAACTAAATTTGTGATGACAATAACTTCTAGAAACACTAACCTGGAATTTGAACCAAGGGAACACACTCACTCTAGAATAACTGTTTTCACTGATTTTATAGCTGGTCCAGAATAACCAGTCTTCTCCTAAAGCAACTGTCCTGAAATTGCAAATAACCGTTTAGCTGGGATGAATCTTGACTTATTTCTAGGTGCTTAACAGAAAAGTAGAACATGGGTGTCACAACTTCTCTTTGCAGTCAGCAGAGAAAGAAACAGAATTCACGTATGATAATTCAGATCTGAAAGGGGCTGACTCCCTGCAGCTGCTTACCTGTGCCCACTGCATACAGAGAAAGCTTAGGACAAGTGTTAACAGCGTTACCGCTTTGTGCTTCTGTATTTCTAAGTTATTTACAATAACTGATTACCCCATTTGAACTATGAATTTTTTTTAGTTAATTCGAAGCAGAATTCCCCCCCCCCACACACACACACACCTGCCCTGGGAGCTCACCCGCCCCCAACAGCACAGCCTTTCCCGTCGGGGAAGCCCTGGACGCCGGCACCCCAAACTCCTCCGCCGCCAGCGCAGGGGCTTTGCGTCCTCCACCCGCCGGCCGCCTCCGGGGCAGCCCGGGGCGGCAGGGCCCGCAACCCCCCGCCGGCGCTGCAACCGCCCGCGCCCCCGCCGGG
>NW_020449997.1:963259-972671 GCF_003343035.1 Apteryx rowi
GCGCCTGGATGCAATCCTGTGCAATGTGCTCTAGGTGACCCTGCTTGAGCAGGGGGGTTGGACTAGATGATCTCCAGAGGTCCCTTCCAACCTCAGCGATTCTGTGATTCTATGAAATGCTCGTATATTTTAAGTAAGTTAGACTGCTTGCAGTGATGACACTTTGACTACCAAGTCAGCTCATGTTGAGCGCAGATGGAACTCACAAGCTTTTAAAAGGGTGGCAGGCAGTAGCAGTTTATCTTTGCTGGTTCCTGAAGCTGATAGTTTGGTCAGCAATTACTTTTTAAAATACATTTCCATTACCGTTAGAGACACTGTTTTCTCGGAAGCAGACACCAGTGGCCCAGATTCAGTGCTACCAGCACATAAGGTGTGTAAATAACTCCCTTCTCTTCCATCCTATTCCGACACCAAGTACTACAGGGCAAACGCTACGGCAGCACAAATGCACCTATACAGGACATGGATATAAATATGCAAAAAGCCCTTCCCAGCAATTGGGAGATTTTTCAGTTTTCAAAAGAGTCCTAATTTTGGCCATGAATGATTTCCAAATCCAGCTAACTATATTCCACAGTAGCAGTTGCAACATCCTGGCTCCTGATGGCAAAATCAGAATTCTGTGGTCCTCTTCTGGCAAATCCCACTGTAAACTGTGGAAATGTCCTAGTGGAGCAGCTCTCATTGTGTGGCTTTTTGGTAGGTTTCCAGTACATCTTAAATTCACCAGTAAAGGTTTAGAAGAGTGAGATTTGTGTCTTTCTTCCCTTTTTTATGATATGTAAAGGAAACTGTAAATTTCTGCTCTTAGAAAAATGTCCAAGGAATTTCTTTGGTGCTTGTTTCTGAATCTTCAAACTTTTCAGTATCTTTAGTGTGTTTCTTACTTTAGCTGGAAGAAATTTTACCCATTTTAGGTGTGTAATTCTTGATTCAATATGCCAGAATTATTGACACCTTATCAAAGATCGCTTTTATCCCAAATATTCATCAGGTAGCATAATAACAAAAGAGCTATTAAAAGCTAAAATAAAAGAATGTGTTCAATGTTCTGAGAAAAAAATTACCTGCTTGAGATATTCACAAACTGAACTTTCAACACGTTATTCTGATAATTGTTTTTATTTCTCTAATTTTCCATTAAGTATTGTTGGATAAAGAGAAAACAGAAAACTTTTGACAGAAGATAGTATATGTTGAAAAGAAACAAAGATGAGAACAAACTGATCCTCTAATGTTTTAAAAGAGATCTCTAACAGAACTGATGAATCTTTAAAAGTCAGAAGAATACAAAAAACAGAAATACACCTTAAACAGTTACTATCTCATTAATTTCTGTATACTCACTTTTTCTTGTAATCTTTTAAAATCTATTGTTATTCTGCAAGTGAGTAGTAATTCAGTTTCTGTTTATGATCACAGTATCATTAGGTTTGTAGGAACTGTGAACAGTGGATTAAGTTAAAAAGGTTACATGGTTTTCACTAATTAACAATCTTTATTATCATAAAAAGAGAGAACCTTTGTGTGAAAAGTTCAATACATTTGAAGTGAGAATTTATAGAGAATTTTTTTTCAAGATTGACTCTTCTGCTTTATTACTCATTTAAAGAAGGTGGGAGAAGTTTCAAAACTGTCAAAGAAAACATAGAAAGATATGATGGCTAAAAATTATAAACAGGGACAATAGATATTTGGGAAAATTTTCTGGTGATCTCTTGCTTTATGTACTGATAAAGCACAGAGATTTTCTGCTTTTCCTGTGTTTAGCCTCTAATTTTTTCAGCCAGTACTCTGACAATAGGTGCTTTAGGAATATCTGTGGCAAATAACACTGGGCAAGTGAAGACATAAGGCATGTCCTTGAGTTGGCTAGTGCTAGACAAGGGGCGTGATCCCACACTTCACAAATGTGGATTAATTCCAGTGGAAGCTAAGGAGCCTGAGGAACACAAAGCTGTGGAAACAAAGCTGTGGTTGATTATTCTTGCCACGACCCCTCGCCTGTGCCTCTCTCCATGCATGGACCTCCTCTGCCCACTGTGGCAACGACAGTGGGAGGAATTTGGAAGAGCCAAGGAAGGATCATGGAAGGAGTGAATGGACACAAACATCACACTGTGGGTTTAATGCAACTGTCAGAGCAACTGTTGGGTTCCTCCTGCCTGCTGTGAATAAAAGTAAAAGCAGATTCCTTTTCAGTACCCCCAAATAACAGAAACATCTGAAGAACAAAGGCAGTGCTCTCAGTTATTCTACTAGCCGAAAAAGTACTACAAACCTTTTGATAAAACTTTCCTAATGCGTATAAATGCCTTGAAGTCTGTCCAGATTTTTCGCATTTGGCTAAAAGTTATGCCTGCTATATCAGATATGATTGGAACCTATTTCAAATATTTTTGTGCAGTGTATTTTTATTATGAAGAATTATTATTCTTTCTTAACTGTGAGGAAATTTGAACATAGTATCACAAAGACTAATATGTATTCATCTCAGTAGATGTATGTATTTTCCAGTACCCAATGTATTTTCTTTAACTTAATATTTTTGCAGATTCAAAATCAAGTATGACCCACTTCTGAATAAGAAATAAAAAGGGAAATGCAGAAGATTTGGTGACTCTAAAGCATCTGTGGGCTTGGTATTTTTCAGTTTGTGTCTAGTCTGCAGTAAAACTAGTCATCTCCTGTCAGAGTGATTTTCTAGGAAATTTCCATCACAGATTTGTTTTTGGAGGAAGATATCACCATTTTTCTGGGCTCATACTCTGTAGTGATGATCATCTCTGCTGAACATTTAAATATAAATGGCTTTTGTAGTCATGTTAGTAACTTGCCAAATCAAATATGTAATGACAACAGAAGGACAGCAGTATTTCCTGTGCACTTACTATTTGCTCATATGTTACCCTACTGATGAAAAATAAAAGCATATGTAAGAAGAATTATATTTAATTTTTGGGAAAAACAACAAAAAAGCATGCATTCTTATAGGAACTGCAGCAAAATATGTCCTAGCATACCTGAGATCTTGTAAGTCAAAATCAAGTCAACGTATTTCCCTTTGTCAGTTACTATTTTTCTTCAGCATCCACTAAAACTCAAGGAAAATTGTAATACCATGCAGCTGGCTGTTTATACCTGTGTTACATTTGGTGTCACTCGGGTTAGATTCAGATCTCAGTTATACCCACTCAAATTCAATTTCAATCACTGCATTAATAATATAACGTGATAAAATGTCAGTAGCCACTGTAAGGTAATTAAGTACAAAGGCTATGCAAGAAAATCAATCAGTGACTAAAAAACCAGTAGTTTTTCTAGTAAATCACACTTATGCTCAATTACAATCTGACTTAATGTAAATATGAATCATGTATGGAAAACACTACTCATGAAGGATAACAGCAAAATGTTTTTTTAAAAAAGCATGAAAAATCAAAAAAGCACATAAGTGCCTGTCACTATCATGTGGAAATAAAAATGGCATTGTCATAGTTGATTTATGTAGAATGGAAGTCTCGTGTAGACCGTGGTAAAACTGCATTAGAGTTTTTTGGAATGATCAGTAATCATTTTCCAGTACAAAGTATGTTGCATTCACATCGACCTGACTGTGATGGGTAAAGCTGGAATGATAGCTGGACTGGAAGCCTGTGGTTGCCTGAAGATCACTGGTCACAACCAATTATATCAATTAAGAGCAGACAGAGTACAGGCTCAACCAATATCTTATACATATGCATGGATTTATGGGTGAGTAGGGTATTCATGTATGTTTATGTATTTATTTTTAGGTACAAATAAATTGTCTACATCTGCTTGATTAGGTTCCTAGGGCGCAGAAAAACTAAGAATGTATGAGAGGAAAAACTTAAAAAATACTAATGAAAAACAGGGTGTGTATCAGAAGACCATTAGATGACAAGTGTTCCACAGTATTTTAAATATTCAACAATTTTATTAAAAGCCCTTTCTGGGAAGGAAAGGAAGGAAAGACATTAGTTAGAAATAGATAGCAACCTTAACATAAATACGGTAATAAAAATTAGCAAGCAAAGACAAAGAAAATTCAAGCCTAGTAAAACTAGGGACAATAGCAGGAATTTTAAAGTATAAACAAAAGAAAATAAAACAGTAGTTAAGACTCAGTACTTGATAGATAGAAGAGTGCTAATGATGCAAAGAAGAAGTGCTCAAGTTAGTTATGGTATGTGGTAAGGAACAGAATGATGTATTTATATCTGATCAGGGTAACAGATAATTTGCGAGTCCATAATGACAAGGTGGATATTAAACCACATTTATTAGGAATGAATATTTTAAAAGAGAAGGCAGAGATAGCTTTCACCCGACAATGCTGAAAGAGTTGGCTGAGAAGTTTTCTGTCTTGGTGATAATTATTGTTAATAATTCCGAGTATACCATGGAAATCCTCCAAAAGTGGACTCAAACAACAAGGCTGATCTAGTTATATGATGGCTGGTCTGACATCATCAATGCCAGAAAATGTAAAAAATTAAGTTCAGTGAATAAAAATATATTAATGCTCATTAACATGGTTTTAGAAATAGGTCTTGGCAAGCTGAACTGAGTTTGTTCTCTGATGAACTGACAATATAATTGATATTGGTAACTGTGCAAAAGTAGACTTCTGTAAAGTATTTAACTCAGTACTTCATGGCCTTCAAACTAAAATAAATAAGCCTTATATAATATTAATAGGCACATGGGAAATAAGGAATGCTAAATGACAGATCTTACAAAGTAGAATCATTAAGTAAAACCATACATACCTGATCTTGGGTAATGTTTTTTATGAATTATCTGGAAACAAATATAAAATCATCAAGTGACTACATCTGCAGATGCCCAAGCTCTGATGAAATGGTAAGTCATGAGGACAAGACATCATACAATGTGATTTGGATTCTGTGATAAATTGGACCCATTCAAAGAAGATGCATTCTAATATAGTCAAGTACAAGCTCATACATCTAGGAATAATTTTAAAAAAAATCATACTATACTTCTAGAACAGCAACTAATGACTGAAAAGAGATGAGCAGCAGGGTGGGCAAACAGTCTGTACTTCCCTGTTAGCACAGCTGTCAGCGCAGGAGGATGAATTCTAATGGGATAACAAACAGTGAAGGTTGAAAATGAGGATATTTATTGAATTAGATTCATTGCTGTAATAGCAGGAAAAGTGAGGGAACTTCTGTGCAACTCACCTGAAACAATCTTCTGTTCTTAACTGAGAGAAGGAATTAAACCCTTTGGTATCACTGTTGTTTATCTGAGTGCTGTGCACTTTCTACACAATTTTGAAAAAAATAGCTGCATTACACCACTGCTCAAGTAGGGCAGAGTTAGGGATCTATTGATTCATATCAGACACTTTTTGGTACTCAGAAATAAAAATTTGATACATATCAATTCCTTATTTTCTACTCTTGAGAGCTTTGAGCATCCTTAAACAAAGTATTTTGAAAGCCACAAAACTTTAAAGGGATTCTTATCTCTGAAATGCCAGAGATACTTATTCATGAGCTTTTAGTCTGGTGTCCTAAAGAAGGTAAAACAATATAATCATATTCTCTTTGTACATACAGATCTGCACATTCTCCCTAATTCCCCACAGGCCTCGCTGGCCCGTCCCACCACCCCGTGACGGAGCAGGGCAGGTGGGACAGCTCCAGCTCCTGGCACTGGGCACCGCTGTGGGGATGGAGATGGGATGGGTGGTCACCCGTGGGTCGGGGTCAGCAGGGCCCATGGCCAGGCAGGGACAGGGCTGTGGCAGAGCTGGAGACAAGCAAAAGATTAAATGCAGTAATTTGGAATTTCCAGCAATGTGGAATTAAGACATTTAAGACAGAATTTACCATTCCAATGCTCCTGCTGAGATGCTCCTTATCTTTGGAAGCACTTGAATTCAGATGGCATTTCCCTATTCAACTTCATAACTTCCAAGGCATATACAGGTCATCTTTTGGGCATACTCAGAACTGTTCCTGACCAAGCAGCCTTTCTGACTTCCTGTAAGTGAAGATGGATTCTCTTTCTTTTCCAGAAAATATGATTTAGTCCAGTCAAAATTATTGACCTCAGTGAAGAAGTAACTGGATTAAATTTTGTTGCTTGTATTGAACAGTATTTCAGATTAGATGATTTTATAATACTTTATAATCTACATCTGTGAGTAATCAGAACTGATGTGCCTAAGAGCTAAGTAAACATTGTTTTGAATGAAAAATAGGTGCATTTTTAAAGAATAATTAAAGGTGATATTAGGCCAGAATCTGGAAATGGTTATCTTTGCATTTTCAGGGGCCTTCAATTTCTTGCTCATATGCATGAAACTCACAATTAATTAAGACAAAATATTAGAAACCAGGAAAGCACAGAGCTAAAGTGACAGCTTCACCCTAGACCATTTCACTGCATGAAAGTAACTCAAGCCCTGGAAAAATGCTGAGAAGAATTTGGCACATCATAACAACACAGCATGATGAAACACTGAACATTTTTCCCCCTTGGGCCCTTAATGTGGTTTCACAATCCCTTCAGTCAAGAAATACCATACTTCAGATAACCCATGCCCACAGGTAATCTGCACAAAATTGGATTAGGGAAATGAGGATAATAGAAGGGTATCAGATACAGGGAGAGTGTTTCAGAACAGAGGCTCTGGAATAAATTTCCCTTGTATAACATGAACATGTGTATAATGATCACTGCTGCTGAACCACAGAGCATTTCCTACCCAGAGATAAGCCATGGTTTTACATTTGAAAATACATGTTTAAATACAGTAACAGATATTTGTTGACTGCCCTAAAAAGACCACACTGCACTGCCTTTCCTCCTTGTTCCCCCCACCACCATTAAAAAGGCTAAGTTTGTAGAGGATTTCCTCACATCAGTTTGCTGTCATTTATGCAGAGCACAAAGAGGCAAGTATTTCTCACTCCCAAAAGGGAGACATGAGAGAATACATGTAAGAAAGACAGTAATGTTTCTGTCTTGAAATGTGAATTTGAATTTCAGTAAGCTTGCTTACATGATGACCCTTCGTCTATTTACCTGATTTTAATTAAACTATTACATGAGAAAGTAATCTCTAACAGGGATATTATTCAGTATAGCTTTCTAAAACTTTCATGCCTTGGCCTTTGTTAGGTTGAGTAATACAATTAAGTAATTGGGTAAGGTCATCTTAAGTAGACAAATAGTGCCTGGCAACAATATGTGTTTCCATGAAGCTGGTCATGTAGAATAAGGGTATAACCTCTAACTCGTGGTGCTTGTACCTTAAGGAACTGTGTAGAGTTTCCCCACAGAAAACCCCTGTGAGTTTAGCTAAAAAGACAAGCCATGTAAGTACAGATATTTTTAATAGCTAGAATTTTAAGAAAACCATTAAAATCCTGTTGTTAATTTCTGAAGTCACTTAGCTTCCACTTCTTTTGTTTTAGTTACAGGGGTAGAGACAATGAGGAAAAAAAGTACCTGAAATTTATTTATTTTTGGTTATCAATATGTAGGAAAAAAATCACTTTGAATCCAAATAACTTTAAAAATTTCCTTTGGTATTTTGATTTCTGTCAGTTCTTTTCATCTGCCTCCAGCTCTGACTCTGTCTGTCGCTGTGCCTTTCAAGTAGAATCACCTAAATTCCCACCATTCCCACCAGGGCTTTCCTTTGTGGTTATCCTTCACTTAACCTGAAACTATTGCTCTATCCTGTTCTCCTGATTGTGATTTGGGTCCAATACTCTCCCCTTCTTTGTGAGCTAGCAATCCCTGTTTGCTGGTTTAGCTTCCTAGATGTTTCTATTGCTTTTTCATGTAGTATTGTCCGATCAGTAGCATTCACTGCTTTCCTGATCAATTTGAAGGAGAAAAGACTTGTAACAAGTCCATCAGTTAATTTTCCTTCTTTTGTGTGTATATGAGAATGCATGCCTGAGAGAACGTTCAACTTTCTGTATACCTACACAACATTTTCTACTGAAGAAATTTCCCTGAAAAAGGATCAGAAGGTCTGAGTCAGTGGTAAGCTGGAGGATCCAGACAGCATGCTCCATTAAGCTGTGCTGTTGGAAAATGAACTAGAGAAAAAGGAGGCCCCAGAGCCAGCAGGGAGGTAAGGGAGGAAGCAAGCTACTGCAAAGATTTTTAGATMATTTAAAAAGGGTGTATTCACAGACCATACTCAGATTAGGGGCCCAACCCCTCTTTGCGTTTGGTTTCTGCAGTCACCTTGGGTCTGCCTGCATATTACAGGATCTATAATTCCAAGAGGTGTGTTTGTGACCCTGTCAATTCTGACAGTTGAAATAGTCTATATTTTCCCTTCTTTAGACAGTGCCCCATTTTAAAGGAAAGGGCAGTCTTGGCTCAGGAGGGTATGACGACTTTGGTGAAGCAGTAGCTGAAGATATAACAGGTAAGTGTAATTTCTGTTCATCAAGAAATGGCTTTATTAAATTTTTTCACTTTAAGCTGGAACAAAAGTTGAAAACTTGAAATTTCCTACCAAATGGTATTTTTTGAGGGGTAACCTTGTCTGAGGTCAACAGGAATGTTTCATTTCAAAAAAGTTTCTATTTTGGATTGTCAATGTCATGGTTTCAGTGTATAATTTACCATATAATGTGAAACACCTTTCTGAATTAAATGGCATTATTAAACCTAAACATTGAAATGTCATTTGGAGATGGTTGGAATGTTTTTACTTCACCTTGCCTCAGTAGTACATGACACAAGAAGTAGAAGAAAAAGCAATTATATCCTGTGTTCATGATTTTCAAACTTGGGAGCCAACACTGTCAGACTCATTAATATATTCCTTTTCCTTCCTCTGTTTTCCTTCTTTCCCAAACAGCAAAAACATAATTATCTATTCAGTTCTAGTTCCTACCAGTGATAATGGTTCTCTTACAAGCCTTATGCTATCTGGAAGCTGCTGAAATGGAGTGTTTTGACTCCATCTCCCCCCTCATTGCCTTCCATCCCTTCCCAAGTTAAAGACTATATCCCCAAAATACTAGAGGAAATATCATGACTTATGTACTAAATTCATTAACTCCCTGTATAATTCATATCAGAATTAATTCCTTTGAACTTCAGGTAATAATGCAGCAATTCAGAAGTAGAACAATATTGTGATAGGTGATAATTTGTTACATCAACTCGTGAAGTGATTTTACCATGAAACTAGGCACTAAGTACGGGCTATCAACTCGTGAAGTGATTTTACCATGAAACTAGGTGCTAAGTACGGGCTATCACCACAATGATTGTATTGAGCCAGCAGAGCGATATTGCATTGTGAAATGTATGCGCGCGACCTGAAGGGCACCACGTACAACGCAGAGGAAGACCCCAGCTTTCATCCCGA
>NW_020449998.1:0-1303 GCF_003343035.1 Apteryx rowi
GTATTAAAGATGATGGATTTCTTCACAGTGAGACAGCTGGCTAACAGTTTGGGGATTGTGGCTGACATGTACCAAACTCCCAAGAAGGAGAGATTCCAAAGGAAGAAATGCATGGGCATGTGGAGCAAGGTTTGGGACACAACAGTAGCTATGACTATGGTGTTCCCACTGAGCGTCAGGATGGGCATCACCAGAGTCCCCACAAAGAAGACAACCTCCACCCTCTGGATGCAGGGAAAAACCCATCAGGATGAATTCAGTTTGGTTTTCCAGCACTGGTTTGCACATTTCTGCATGAAAACAAAGACCYGTAAATAGACAGAAAATTTCCAGGCTGACACTTTCAGTGACCCTTCATGACTGTTGCTCCTTGATAGGGAGGCTTCCAAGAAGAGAAATGTACAAAGTCTCTCATGGAGGTATAAAATCTCCAGCCTTAACTTGTGGATGTTTTTCTGTTTTTGCTTCAAAAGGTAATTCTGAGTTACTTGGGAGCTGAAGGGCAAATCACTTCCTAAAAAGAGTTCTCTAAGATCTTTTTTTTTTCTTTTCTTTTTTTGCCACTGAGTACCAGCTGAGTTTTTCATTTGAACGTCTGTCAAGAAACACAGAATAAGATGACTATCTAAAATGTAGATAGCTACCTTTTATCTGAGATTATTCTAACCTTGAATATTTGTTAAACTCAAGTATTCATTAATTTACAAAAAGCATATGTCTTAAACTACCCAGAAGAGCAGTCTAGGTGATGAGAGAACCAATACTGGACATTAGGATCATCACTGTGGAAGCAATCACTGAAAGTAAATCTAATACRCCAATCAAAAATGATACAGAACAAAAATAAAAATTARGATAATGCAAATTGGTCTATGTTAATTTTAATCCTTTGACATCACTGAAGATACAACACACATATGCGCTAAACCCCCAAACTGCAAACTTGAGAACTACAGCAATTGTAAGTCATCTGTGTTGTACAGAGCAAAAAAAGCCAGACAGACTACATGATAGGCAGCTTTTTTAGTTTTAACTTTTGCATTGATGTCTAATGAAAACACTGGAATGTTGCAAAAGACCTTTCAAAAAGCGCAAACGCCAACTAGCCYGGCAGAAAAACAAGCAACTTAACAAGCAATTCAAACACTGTCCCATRGTCAGAAAGCAGTAGTTCTGCCTTCTTATTAGCAATTGCTTCTTTCTACTCCCTGTTTCCTGTTAAAAGTGCTTCCCAGGAATGGCTCGAGAGATCAGTTTCCTGCCAGAGTATCAAGAAAAGTCAGTAGTTTTGCCCTCACTTTTT
>NW_020449999.1:0-1244 GCF_003343035.1 Apteryx rowi
CCCTCACAACCCACATCCCCTCCTCGCCCATGGGCGTGAGCCCAGCCCCTGCCCTTGGCCAGGGCCCCTGAGAAGGACACCTCTCTGCTGGGCTCTGGACACAGGCACCCTGGTCTCCTTCTGTCTGCAGGGCACAAACTGTCCCTCCTTGGGCTGGGGTCACCCCAACCACAGGGCACTGAACACCACAGAAACCCTCCTGGGCACCCGGGGAGTTGGTTGTGCCCTGGGGATTGCTGAGCTCTGCAGTCACCAGCTGACCCACCACCAGCTCCGGGGCACAGCACTGGGGGAACAGGGGTCCTGAAAGAGTGCCCAAGGACAAGGTGTCTATAAGCAAACCTAGGCACCTACTGCCATAAGCACAGGAGCCCTGGAAGCACAAACACCCTTCTCCCATCCAGAGAGGCACAGGGTCGATGGACTTGAGCACCCTCTGACCCTTGTCTCACTGCTTTCTGGGATGAAACCCCTTTTCCAGAGGAATCCCCATGATCCCACTGGTGCCCATTGGACCCAGGGCCATGTGATAAGAAAGCAGGCACTTACCCCAGCAGAGCTGCACCCAGAGGAGCAGCCACAGCACCTGAGGGACAAGGAGTCCCTCTGCCTCCATCTGCAGCCTTCTGCCCTGACGGCACTGCCCTGATGCACCCCACTCCCTGACACAGCTCCTGGGGACTCGCACAGGACAACAAAGGCGGGAGGCCAATATATATCTGCAGGTGCTGGCTCAGCTGCAGGAGGAGCCAATCGAAGCAGCAGGCACCTTTTTAGACATTATCAGGGCTTATCTCCCTTCTGACACAGCCCAGCCCTCCAATGAACTTCTCCAGCGCTCTTCATGACCATATATGAGGCACAGCTCCACTGCGGATGTCACGGTCGCTGCTCTGGGGCATCATCACGAGGCCCATCCCAGTGGGACAGGGTAGATCGTGGTGGGGAAATGGGTCTGTTGCCCCTTGTACCCCACTGTGGGGATGGGGAGCTTTGGGCATGTCGTACACTGTGTTTGCCCGAGTGCCCAAGGTGTGAGTGTCCAGCTGTCCCTGCATCATGGGAACCGTGGAGCTGGGATTGCCCCTGAGATGGGTTGTGTCAGGAAGGGAAGGAAACAGAAACAGCCCCTCACCCTGCTACAGCCCTGCTGTGCTGGGAGCAGCAGCGGTGAAAGGCCTCTTTGCCATGGCCAGAGCCCCATCCCGTGAGTGCGGGCTCGTCGATCCCTTCCTGGACAGCCC
>NW_020450000.1:0-1303 GCF_003343035.1 Apteryx rowi
CTCCCTAACGATGGACCTCCCTAACGATGCACCCAGTGATGGACCTCCACTAATGATGGATCTCCCTAACGATGGACCTCCACTAACGATGGATCTCCCTAACGATGCACCCAATGATGAACCTCCCTAACGATGAACCTCCCTAACGATGGACCTCCACTAAGGATGGACCCAATGATGGACCTCCCTAACGATGGACCTCCACTAATGATGCACCCAATGATGGACCTCCACTAATGATGGATCTCCCTAACGATGGACCTCCACTAACGATGGACCTCCCTAACGATGGACCTCCCCTAATGATGCACCCAATGATGGACCCAATCATGAACCTCCACTAACGATGGACCTCCCTAACGATGGACCTCCACTAAAGATGGACCCAATGATGCACCCAATGATGCACCCAGTCATGAACCTGCACTAACGATGGACCTCCCTAACGATGGACCTCCACTAACGATGCACCTAACGATGGACCTCCACTAACGATGGACCTCCACTAACGATGCACCTAACGATGGACCTCCACTAACGATGGACCTCCACTAATGATGGACCCAATGATGAACCTCCACTRACGATGGACCTCCMCTAATGATGCACCCGATGATGCACCTCCACTAACGATGCATCCAGCGATGCACCCGATGATGCACCTCCACCACCGATGCGCCTCCACTAACGAGGCACCCAGTGGCGCGTCCAGCGATGAGCCTCCGCTAACGATGAACCGCTCCCAACGATGAACCGCCCCAACGATGCATCCAAGATGCGCCCGATGATGAACCTCCCTAACGATGAACCTCCGCTGACGAGGCACTCGGTGACGAACCCAATGATGAATCTCCACTAACGATGCACCCAATGATGAATGTCCACTAACGATGCATCTCAGCTATCGATGCACCCAGCAATGCACCTAACGATGCGCCTCCGCTAACGAYGCACCCAAYGATGCACCCAATGATCAATGTCTGCTAAYGATGCACCCAAYGATGCACCCAATGATGAATCTCCACTAATGATGCGCTCAACGATGCACCCAGCGATGCACCTAACGATGCGCCTCCACTAACGATGCACCCAATGATGCACCCAACAATGCGGCTCTGCTAACGATGCACCCAACGATGCACCCAACGATTAATGTCCGCTAACAAAGCACCCAACGACGTGACTCCCCCAACGCCGTCTCCCCGATGGACGCGATGCCCCGGTGCCCCCGGGAGGCGTCGGGGAGCTGGGACGGCGCTGCGGCCCCCTTCCCGGTGCTGCCCCCCCCCTCTTCCCGGTGCCC
>NW_020450001.1:0-1258 GCF_003343035.1 Apteryx rowi
GACAGCTCCTGTGAAAGAGCTCCTGAAGGCCTTACCCTGGTGGGGGAGCGTAGGCACCCCCTGCCCACGCCACATCCCGTGGCCAGCGTCCCAGAGCTCCATCTTTGGCCTCCTTGCCCTGGGTCAACCCTGCAGCAAGAGGGTGACGAGGAAACACCTCTCCTCCTCCTCCTCCTCCTCCACACTTCACTGCAGCCCCGCGCTGCTCCGGGCTCCCCTCGCCGACTGCCACTCGGGGTTGGCAGCTATTTGCAGCACAGCAGTGCTGAGAGCAGCCCCAGTGCCTAGGCTCCCCCAGKCTCGCCGGGATGTGTGGGGAGAGGCCGGGGCTGCGCGGGAAAGGGCAGCTCTCGCCGTGACACGGGACATCCCCTGTGACCACAGCCCGTGTCACAGAGGGGGCATGGCCCCCCTCGCCCCCAGGGCCCTGGCCAGGGCTGGCCCTGCAGCAGGCAGGGGCTGCACGCGGCRGTCGGGGGATGATGCCCCTGCCCCCACGCAGCCTGTGCGCAGGGATAACCCTGCCGGGGCTCCCAGCCAGGCTGGGCACTGCAGCTGCACTCACCTGGCCATGGCCCCCACACAGGAAACCTGCCTGCCAGGGAGGGCAGTGGGCACTGCGCAACCCTCACCCCAYGGCAACACAGCGGAGGCGGCTGCTGCTGCCGGGGAGGAAGCGCTGACAACTGACCACATCAAAACCTCCAACAGTTCCTTGGCARYGACCAAAACCACCTTCTGGGCGCTTGAACCAACGGGTCCTTCCCTTGCCAGTTCGCTTGTTCAGAAGAACTTGTTCAGCACTGTTAACCTGGAGACGTGTTTTAGATCTAGTCACTGTGGCACCTCAGGGCCTGGGGTGGATGGGAACCGAACAGGGGAAGAGGCAGCACCAGCAGAGCTGCAGGGACCAGCTCATAAACACAGGGCTATCACAGGCTGCTCTGGCTGCACTGCTCTCACACCTGCACCAGTTACTGGCCTCRTCACACCAGGCCCACAAACACTTAAACCAGCAGAACTGAAGGAGTGCGGGGACCCTGACGCCATATGTGTGGCTGGCCCTCGCTTACAGAGGGAGGGAGCAGCTGCAGGGACTTGGCGACTCATACACACACTTAAATAACCTAGGGCTAAGGCAGGGCTCAGCAACTAGCTCTTTCAAAAACTCTCAGCTGCACACTTCCCCACRAAGCAGAAGGCAAGCATCAAAGTATTACATCAGCTAAGACAAAGAGGAAGTCTTGTGAAAACTTCT
>NW_020450002.1:0-1235 GCF_003343035.1 Apteryx rowi
AATTTCTCTCAGACAACTCTTGTGCTTTGGGCATTCTCCCTGTGATAATCATGTTAGTCCACAAAGGTCTGAATTCCTTCCACTTCTCTAGGAGGACAAACCCAGTCTCTCTGACCCAGAGGCCTTCTGGGAATTTGTCTATCACTGTGGCAGACGTGGTCTCTTTAATAAAAGAGGGTTTCCTCAGTTCAGTGCTTGAAGGTTGTGCTCTTCTTCCAAAGCTGGAGTCAGAAATGTGCTCAAGGACTTTCACCCTGAAAGGGCCTGTTGCTTTTTGGGGGCTCTCCTTGGGCTCAAGGTGATGAACTAAAGGGGTGATTTGTTAGGGAACCAGGGCTGGATTCAGTTGTCACTTGTGGGTGCCCAGTGCTCCCAGAGGTGGTGAATGGTCATGTGGTATCTCCCATATGACAGGGCTGGAGACTGATGCCTGTCCTTCTCAAAGGGAGTATGGATTCCCCCAGGAGAGTACAGGGCATCTCCAAGGGCACCATGTGCCTAGGGGTGGACAGTGAATGGAGCGTCACAAGATCAAGTGGAGTCACCCAAAGGTAAAGGGCTAAACCAATGAATGTCCAGGCTAGTGAGAGCTCTGCAATCCAACGAGAGGCAGTGTGGACCCTGCAGGCACAGGAAGGGAGTCTGGAGAGTCGTTCATATCACCTTCAATCAGAAACCATGGGCTATATTAAATGACACCCCTGAACAGAGCCTGAGACCTTTGAAATGCCCTGTGATTGCTCAGAGCATTGTCCATGGCCACAGACCTAGTTGGTAGGTGTTGTCATGTGCAGTGATGCCTGTCCAGCTCAGTCTGCTTCCCATCCTGGCCTCCACAGCCAGTGTGGAGTTACCCCATGGCCCCGTTTCCCCACAGCCACTCGCTCTGCAGAGCAGCACTGCCAGCTCGGGGCCTCATGGGGAGCAGAGGGGAGGGTTCAGGAATGTCCGAGCAGGCCAGCACCAATGCACAGACACACTGACCTGGGGAAATGCTCTCTGGAGAGCAGGGATATGGCAGAGCGCTCTCCTCGTATGTCCCTGTCCTGCTGAGAGGGTGGAAGGGGCACCTGGGAAATGGCCTGTTTCTGCCTGGGGTCAGTGCAGGACTTTTGCATGTGAGATGAACACAACAGCCGCTGCACTGCAGAAACACCAGCCTTGCTGCAGCATCCACTGCCCCCTGCCCCTGCCCTGCTGACCTGCTGCCACCCCTGTGCTGCCCCATCTCCCAT
>NW_020450003.1:0-1301 GCF_003343035.1 Apteryx rowi
GGGCTCCCCAGTACAAGAGGGATGTGGCACTACTGGAGCAAGTCCAGCGAAGGGCTACAAAGATGATTAAGGGACTGGAACATCTCTCTTATGAGGAAAGACTGAGAGAGCTGGGTCTGTTTAGCCTAGAGAAGAGAAGGCTGAGAGGAGATCTTATCAACGTGTACAAGTATCTGAAGGGAGGGTGTAGAGAGGATGGGACCAGACTCTTTTCAGTGGTGCCCAGCGACAGGACGCAAGGCAATGGGCACAAACTGAAACACACACAGTTCCATCTCAACATAAGGAAATACTTTTTCACTGTGAGGGTGACAGAGCACTGGAACAAGTTGCCCAGAAAGGTTGTGGAGTCTCCTTCTCTGGAGATATTCAAAAGCCATGTGGACACAATCCTGTGCAACGTGCTCTAGGTGACCCTGCTTGAGCAGGGGGGATTGGACTAGATGATCTCCAGAGGTCCCTTCCAACCTCAGCCATTCTGTGATTCTGTGATTCTGTGACATGCAGTAGCCAGTCCAGTGGAGGGCCCCGAGTACATCATGGCTGGAGCGAAGGACACATGAGGAGAGGCCAAGGGCACTGGATCAGTTCAGCAGGGAGAAGAGAAAGTGTAGAGGGATCTTACTGCTGTCTGTGACTGCCTAAAGGGAGGGTGTTGAGAGGATGGAGCCAGACCCTTCCCAGAGGTGCCCAGGGACAAAACAAGAGGCAGCAGCACCAGCTGCAGCAAGGGAAATTCCCATCCAAGAGAAGACAAAACTTTCTCACCATTATTAGCGTGGCAAGTACTTGAATGGGCACCCTGTGTCGTGGGGGAATCCCTCACAGTGGTGCTGGGCTGGAAGCTGTGACAGGCAGGGGCTAATGGATTTGGCCAGGTGCATGGTACAAAGGGACTTGCTGGCTGGCTGTATGATGTGGCGGCTGCTGAGCTGCCCCTTCCCTCCTCCCTCYGCACCCATGCGCAGGGCAGATGGTAGGGCAGGGGATGGAGAGGACATCACACCTTTGTGCACAGGGTGCAGTCACCTCAGGCAGGCTGAAAGGGAGAGGCCTGGGCCTCTCCCCCATGGGAGAAAATGCAGGGGGCAAAGGGCTGAGGGTGAGAGCTTGGCTTGGCTTGGCAACACGGGCAGGCAGGGTTGGTGGTCCATGGGAGGGGGCAGTTCTCTGCACCCACTGCGCACACCCCAGGGCTCATGTGTCCGGCTCTGTTTGGCTGTCAGTGCTGAATTTGTGCCCCTGGCTCACCTGGTGCCAAGGGCCTCCAGCCAAGGGAGAAGACCCTGGGCTGGCTCCCA
>NW_020450004.1:0-1243 GCF_003343035.1 Apteryx rowi
AATGACCCTGGCCATCTCGTGCCATTGCCCAGCTGTGGGGGGCCGATAAGTCATCCCTGGTGTCTAGGGCATGGGGACCCTCAGCAATACCCGATGGGTCCTGGCAGAACAGACGGAGATTGATGGCGACCAAAAGACCCTGCAGGGCTGGGTGAGGGGTTCATATTCCAGCCCGAGGCACCACCTGAGGGTGGCTGAGCCCCTTGTCCCCTGCAGGGACATCAGCAGCAACAGTCCCAGCCTGGCAGCAAGAGGAGCCACRTCAAGGCCAGCACTGGTAYCCACACATTTCTCCTTCAGGGCACAGCCCAGTTAACGCCCTGATCCCAGCCCTGACCCCAAACGGGAGGGATTGGCTGACTCCTTACCTGAACAATTCACTCCAGCGTCCCAACCATGACAGCAGTAATGTTTTCCCCAACCAGCATGACTGCACTCAGACAAGGCAGTCTCGGTGCCTTGACACTCAAGAGTGCTCAGCCAAATCGGGCCAGATCCTCGCCCAAAATGTGCGTCCCGAAGAACTTGGACAGCAGATCCACAGCCCAGCTGCTTACAAGCCACAGCAGCATCTTCCATGTCCCAGCCATAATCACACACCGTCCCCCATTGACCCTGGTGTTTCACCTCCACTCTCCCAGCACAGCGACTGCCTCCAGCCTCCAGCCTCAGCTCCACAGCACCTTCAAACACAGACACGGGACCAGTTAGGAGAGCACCGAGTCCCATTGCTACCACTGTGTGGAGTCCCCTGCCTGGGGCCAAGTCCCAGGCACTGGGGTGTGAGCCCTCTCCCCTCTCCGGGCTGTCCCGGGACAGTGCTGGGATCCCTCCTCTGCACATGGGCTGTGCTGGGCTCGGCTGGAGGATGCCCAGCTCTGACCCTGCTGGGACAGTCACACCCCACAGCCCTCAGCACCGCCTCCCACCCCAGCAGCCCACTCCATCCCGCCCATGCCCACGTGGACACTGTGCCTGGCCCTGCACAGGGCACTCACTCCTCCACAGAAAAGTGCCCCATGAGCAGCCCTGAACCCCCAGGACTCCCCACACACTGCTGCTCCTCCCAGGGCCCCAGGGCCCTGACCACCGCCTGCTCTGGGAACCACCCAAACCCACCCACCTCCTGCAGGGTTTTCCACATCCCCAGGGAGCACTGAGATGATCCCCATGATCCCTCCCAACCCACATCTCCTCTTTGCACATGGGCATGAGCCCAGCCCCTGCTCTTGGCCAGGACTCC
>NW_020450005.1:0-1207 GCF_003343035.1 Apteryx rowi
TTACTGAGGGAATCCTGGTTAGTTTCTTTTCCTCCGCTGACTAATATGCTTAAATTCAGCAGGTCGCCACGTCTGATCTGAGGTTGCAATCAGATGGAGACGGGGCGGGCGCATGCCCGCCCCTTGCGCTTTCGACTCCCGCAGCAGGCCCGAGGCAAGGTGGAGCTGGTGGGCGCGCGCCCACCAGCCGCGGCACGGCCCGAGGCCCCCGCCGCCAGCACCAGGGGGGAAGCGGCGTGGCGACCCCCCGCGGGGTCGCTGCCACGCAGGGGGGAGGACAGCGGGGGGCCCTCTGACACACGCGCATGGCAGCATGGTGCGGTACCACCGCGGTACCCACCTGCAGACAGCCGCGTGGGGCTGGAGGGCGAGGTCCGCACCTCCCCCGGGCCCGGCTCCCCGCCGCACGCTCGCTCGCTCGCTCACACACTCGCACAGCCCTCCGCTGCCTGGGGTTTGCCTCTCCTCCTCCTAGCCGCTGCCTCTGCTCTCACTCCTGCACGGCACGGCACAGTGCCCTCCCCTCCCTTCGCGCCCCTCTCGCCACTCAACAGCACGCACACCTGTGCTGCCCCTGCCCCGCCACGCCGCACCTGCATGCCATCGCTGTTGGCCTCAAAGCAACGCCGCGGCTGATGCCAGCCGGTGGGTGGAAGTGGCTCGGCACACGCGACAGACGCGGGCGCGCCGCGGGGAGGGGGGCGGCCCGGTGGCGCGCCAAAACGGCAGCAGTCGGGGCGCAGGGAGTGGAAGGCAGCTGGCCATCCCCCCTGGAGGGGAACGGGACCAGCGCACCACTGGGAAAGTGGTGGAAGAGCAGCGGAGAAGCCCAGACGGCGGCACTGGCGGTGGTGGTGGGCGACGGCGACGAGGCACACCAGGCCACTGCAGCCGACCCAACCTGGGGGGGCCCAGCGGGACGAACTCTGCAAAGCGGGCACTCCGGGAGCGGGGGGTTTCCCCGAGTCTGCACTTAGGGGGACGAAGGCGCGGCTGCGCGGGGAAGAAGACGCACCCTCTCCCTGGGGCACGGGCCTGCGAGGCGCCCCAGCCATGCCACCCCACAACGCACGCCCCGCGCAGCGGTGGCCACCGGGCTCGGAGGGCAAGGAGGGCAGGCACAGGCGTGACAAGGCACGCTGGCCGCGGCTGGTGCAGGCGGCTGGGCGCCGGAGCCTGGCGGGCAGGAAGACCAGGGCCGCCGGTG
>NW_020450006.1:0-1300 GCF_003343035.1 Apteryx rowi
CATGGGAGCTGAAGAAAATTTCTGAAAATGAACCTCCTGCCTCCCCCACTCCCTCCTCTATAGACCATAGTAAGAATTTAGGGCCTAGCATGCAACTTGAGGCCTCCCTGACTTCCAGGTGCCTGTGGAGTGAGTTTTTAAGGCAGAGTTGTGGCAAAGCAACTGCAAATGACATCAGGGAAATGCTGAGCTCACTGGGAACAGTTGCAACCCCACTGGCACCTCTGATAGCCCACTTTCCAGCTGGCAATGTGCTAACATAGTACGATGAGGTGTAGAGTGCTTCTGGCAAATACCAGCTACTTCTGGGCTGTTCTTAGCTCTAAGAGGACTTACACATGCACAGCCTGCCTCTCGGTGTGCCATCCTGCATTCCAGCCCAGGGCTGGAACCAGGCCTTCTCAAATGGCAGAAGGAAGGCCACAGCTGCAGGCAGGAATACTTTCAGCTGAACATGATCGCCTAAGATGGTGACGAGCGAGTGAAGAGTTAACAGGCCTGAAGAAGTCTGCCTACTGATATGTGCAAGGACTGATATGCTCAAGGCTGCAGATTAGAAGAGCTAACAGGACTAAAGAACTCTGCCGCCTGACAAGGCCAAGGAGTCTGCATGGACCTGCAGGGAGGGGAGAAGCGATACGGGGGTGTTGTGGTCTTGCCTCGCTAGCAGGGTCCTTCCAAGCAGACAAACAGTCCTGTGATTACGGAACTCGCAAAGGTCAGCAAAAGCAGTGTTTGCCCAGAGCCCCAGCTGTATAAAAAGAGACTTGGCAGCTACGAGAGTTTGAGCAGAGACGGGAACGTGACCTGACCATCCTCTCTGGCTGGACCATGAGTATTCCCCCCCTCCCCTTTTCCTGGGACACTGGGTTAAGGTAACTCCTCGAGGTTGAGAGTCCTCTAACTAAGAGAGTGAACAAGAGAGCTTTCAAGTAGGGATAAGCAGTGCTTCCAATTACTAGCACAGTAACTGACGGTTTCGAGTTATCCTTTCTAAATTAGTAATCGATGATTTTGAGTTATCTCTTCTAAATTAGTAATCAATTATCTTGAATTTTCGCCCAGTGCTGGGCGGGCGGGGACCGGCACAGGCAGAAACACCCGCTGGGAGGGCGAGAACGACCGAGCGGCCGGCGGGAGAGGCGGCGAGCGGTCGACAAGACGATTCTCGTCTCCCCTGCAGTTCTTACCTTGCTAGAGGACATTTTGCGAGTAGACAGCGCAGGCGGGGTGCAGGACTCTCCGCGGAGAGAAGGGAGAGCACGAAGCAGATTGGCGGAGATCAGCAGCGGCCGAGGCG
>NW_020450007.1:0-1185 GCF_003343035.1 Apteryx rowi
TGGCAGCACAGAGCGCCCTGCAGAGCAAATAGACTGACAGACGCCCCAGCAGGACCCCGCAGGGGAGCACTGTCCCCCCAGACCGCGACTCCCCTCGAGGGGGCTCCTGGGGTGGAAGGGCAGGGGCAGCTGTGGGGCAGGGAGCCCTGCAGTGCTGGCTGGGCCTGGCGTCCCTCGCTGGGTCGCTGCAGGAGCCTTGCTCCAGCGCCGGGACAAGTGTCATTGAGAGCCCTGTGGGGCCCAGCTCTGCCTGGTGATGGGTGATGCTGCCCAGCCCCGATGCTCACTGGCCCTCGTCGGGGACTCCCCCAGCAGCGGCGCTGGGCAGGGTCTGGGTGATACCCTGAAGTGGCAGAGCTGGGCTCGCTTGGGGTCCCGGCGCCTCTCCAGCCTCCTCTGGGAGCAGCCATGGGGACCGGCCATGTGCGGGGGACCGGGAGGTGCTGTGCTGGAGCAGTGTTAGCGGTGCTGGCAGTGCTGGGAGCCCGTGGGGCTCATGGCAAGGAGACGACAGGTGAGCTGAGCTCCCCGGCGGGGGGATGGTGTTGGGGGTCAGATGGCACAGACTCCCCATGGAGGTGCTGGGGTTCGGGAGAGCCCCCTGGTGCCCCCGCATCTGCCGTCATCTGTGCTCGGCAGCCTGAGGTCAGGGGGCTGCATGTGTCTCTGTGGGGCGAGACACGTTTGGTTTGGTGTGGCTCTGAGGTGTCCCTGTGCCCTCCCCAACCTTGGGGAGTTGCGCTCGGCCCCCTCCACGCTGCGTAGGGGCTGAGTTTGCCTGGGGGGGAAGAGCTGGGGCACTGTGACCTGCCCCTCTCTGTACAACAGGGTATTTCCTGCAGATGTTTAAGGCCGAGTGTCAGTTCCTCAATGGCACCGAGCAGGTGAGGTATGTGGCTAGGAGCATCTACAACCGGCAGCAGGACGTGCACTTCGACAGTGACGTGGGGGTCTTTGTGGCCGACAGCCCCCTGGGTGAACCAGATGCCAAGTACTGGAACAGCCAGCCAGACCTCATTGAGGAGAGACGGGCCAAGGTGGACACGTACTGCCGGCACAACTATGGGGTGGCTCAAGCAGACCATGTGGTTGGCAGGAGAGGTGAGTGAACGGGAGAGCCCTGGGTCTGGCGGGACTGGGACACCCCCACACCCTCCACACCACAGGCACCCGAGGGGGGGGCAC
>NW_020450008.1:0-160127 GCF_003343035.1 Apteryx rowi
AAACACAGACACTTCCATCTGAACATGAGGAAATACTTTTTCACTGTGAGGGTGACAGAGCACTGGAACAGGTTGCCCAGAGAGGTTGTGGAGTCTCCTTCTCTGGAGATATTCAAAACCCGCCTGGATGCAATCCTGTGCAACGTGCTCTAGGTGACCCTGCTTGAGCAGGGGGGTCGGACTAGATGATCTCCAGAGGTCCCTTCCAACCTCAGCGATTCTGTGACTAGTCTAAAACAGTTTAGCAATCACTTGCCAAAATTTCTGCTTGGACAGCTGCTTTCTGCAGTCGGATAGCCTCAATCACCTGCTGATTGCAGCTTCAGCTCTATTCCCTGCTTATACATGGAGGCCTTCCTATTAGACAGTTTTATGTTCTCGGCACATGAACCAAATGCTGGAGCAAATCTCTTCCAAACGATCATGCTACACTTAACAACTTCCGCTCCTTGATTACTGAGGAAATCATTAGAAAAAGAAAGTGTGTAGATCTTTCATCATGCCTGCCTTAACTTAAGGGAGGTCAGGAATGGTAAGGGGAGGAGAGTTTTGATCAGTCATTTAGCTTTCTTAAAAGCTCTTATTCCACTATTTTCTCTGTCTTGCTTATTGTCTGCTACCTAATTACTTCCATATCAATTTTTTTAACTCAGCATGCAACCTCCCACAGGCTTTAAGACTTTGTACAACTCTGCCTCTGGTAGCTGCAGTTGTGAGACCTTTYTTGTTTTCTCCTTTCAGAAACATGTAGTATTTCACTTTCAGAAAGATTCATTACTGCTAAGATTTTTATCCACACTTGATGTATTCTACTCTTGTCCTGCTGATGTTAATAAAACTACACAGGATGCTCAGGTTCACTGCAAACACAAGTCTTTGCTGAAGTTAGCCCATAATGTGCTCATTTGTAGTCATCACTAAAACACTTGAAACTGCAGTAACTGGAAAGGTCATTATGGTTATTTAGTATTGTGACTTTGTCATTTGTAGCTTATGAAGTGAAAATCAGATCAAAAAATAATTGTTTTTGATATGGAATGAAGAGGCCTCCTTACCTTCAGTAGAGAAAATTCATTTCTCGTACCTGCAATACAACATGATTCTATTCTTTAGATCAGATTTTTGAAGCAGAGAAACACAAGTTTCTCTAGCTGTATTTTAAGTTGTACAGAAACATGAATTAGTCAGAAAAATATATGGACAGTGGGAGTTTGTGTTACTGTGGAAATGGCAGTGACTTTTAAGCTGCACATAATGGGGAAAAAATCTCTTTGACAAGGACTCAGGTCAGTCTCTTATGTCATGCTGAATTTAGACATCCTAATGCTGGAAGAGGCAAATATGGAAACAGTTATAATCAGTGCCCACTTCTAATGGATTTAATATCCAAATAACAGCATTTATTGGGCCAAATAAATAGGCTTTAGAACTGTATTTTAAAACATTTCTGTTCAGGACCTAGTGCCTTTGTCTTCAGCTTGTGTGTGTAGGCAAAGTCTCTGTTTCCTCGGGGCTTTTTCAGGTATGAGAACCTAATCTTGTATGTGCAGTTTTGTGCTCAGTATTCAATTCAGACCCAACCAGGAGATCTAATATTTGGAGGTTACAATAATCTTTATATATGCAAATCAAGTAGCTTGATAGCTAAATGCCAACAATTGTATTTGTAACTGATGATACCCACACTCCTTCAGGCTAAGACTGATAGGTCAAACCTTTAGGCTAAGATTTTCAAAAGCTTAGGGATTTATATGCATAATTCCCAGAAAAGTAAACTGGGCACCCAGATCCTTTAGCCAACTTCAAAGATATTAGCTTTTCCCCAAATCTCTTCAACTTCTTCCTTGTTCTACCAATGTGGAGAATGAGTAGACACTTTTGAAAACAATTCCTCTGAAAGAATGGTCATTTTAACTAAACAGCATATTTAAACAAATGAACATGCCTGACCAGAGAAAGAAGCAAAAGTTGCTCTCAGATCTTAAAGTAAGGAAAGAAACTGATCCTGAGGAAAAAGAAATGACAGAATAAGGCTGATGATAGAGTTCTTTCAAACTCCCACATGTAAGTTAAATAGGATGATCTTCCTCACRGCCCTAGAGGACTTCCAGTAGTTTCAGGGGGAATGCATCTTCTGTTTCTTTTCTCCATAGCAAAGTTTTCCAATAGCTTGGATAATGCCCTATCAATGAGGGTTTTTTTATGACTTTGGCTATTGCATATTCCTTTTTATTTCGTATTTTCTATGCCATGTAATTTGGGCCTTGTACACAGTGTTAATACATGCAATAATTATAATTCTCCTTGACTGCATCATATTTAAAGGTGTAAGCTTCTCAATCCATCTCCTTGAGGCAGATTACCCAGGAGACAACCCGCACATTACAGATGGAGCTGCTCTGATCCCATTAACTGAACATTCAGGAGAGCATTTGAATCACAGACTCCAGAGCCTAGTGAAACCCTGATCTCATTAAAAGGAAAGCTGGCAGGACTGTACCACTGGGGTGCCACTTTGGGTGTACCTTTGAACTTCAGGCTGCATCCAACAGGTAAGCGTTGAGTGCAGATGGGACCGAGACATTGGGATGAGGTCCCTCATACCATATCCAGCTGCGCTGGTGAACTTCTGATCCTTACTACCAGACACCTCTCA
This sequence comes from Apteryx rowi, assembly GCF_003343035.1. NCBI lineage: Eukaryota > Metazoa > Chordata > Aves > Apterygiformes > Apterygidae > Apteryx > Apteryx rowi. The sequence goes on from NW_020450008.1 coordinate 2,657, forward strand.
GCAATTTCTAAAGGTCCCAGGGGGCTCAAACCACCAAAGTGAGGCATAGAAGGAAAATAAAAGAGCAGACAACTCAAAACCAAGTGGATTAATTAAATAATCTATATATTTACCAGTGATAATTCTACAGTAAAAAGCCTCCAGGTCTAGACATTTTATAGGGATTTTAATTCCTTAATTTGGAAGGCTTGCAACCCTGGGGATAGTTACTCTTTTTGTTTTTTAAGTGATTTTTGTGGAATTGTCATGGTGCAGGCTTTGTCTTTTGGGCTGTTTTCTGTCAATATAAACATCTGTCAAGGACAAGCTGTAAGACAGTCCCACTGCATATACATCCCATTGCCATATTACATCATGTAGTTCTTCAATTTTGTAGGGCTTAATGGTCTAGAGGTACACACACTTATCTGGAGAATTAGGAAACCTGGATTATAGTTGGGCCTTTACCAACAATACCTCTCTTTTCCACAAACAAAGTAAGACACTGTTGCTTACCAACTTTTGCAATTTGTTGTGTGATCTGCTATGGGCAAAATATTCTGTGCAAGAATTATTCTGAGCATTACTAGGTTCATGTGTTAATTCTGGAGGTGGGTCAATACATTGCACCTATGCATTGAGCAACACTATTTCTGAAGATGAACAGAAAAATCAAAACAATATAGATGACCCTTTTCCCCCTTCTTCTTTGTCCAAAATGATCTCCTTAAAAAATTTTCCCTCCAGACTTTTCTTCTTTATCACCAGTAAACACAAGCTCAGATATATTTTCCTTTTCCTTACTTCACTCCCTTACCTTTCTCATTCCTCCCCTGCCCCCTCACTTTTACTCTATATTTAAAAATGAGGGCCTGATTTCCTATTTAGCTGGTGGACTTTTCCCAAGTGTGGCTTACTGGAATTTTAAAATACTGAAAGCAGGTGCAGGGGCATAAACCTCCTCATTCTCTTGCAAGGAACATGGAAAGGTTCAAGAAGAAAATCTCAGTGAATCAGCTCTTACAGTAGGTTTGTAAACTATGTTCAAACTTCAGATGGCCTTTTCTGTATGGAGAAAATGGCACCAGTGATTCTGAAGGTTAAAGATACTGTTGCATTACAAGTGAATCTTGACCCTCAGAAAGTTCAGGCTTTCGTTGTTATGATGTCTCTGCTCGCTGTCCTCTCAAACAGGGCTTGTGTCTTCCAACATAATGAAGAGGAATCAGAAACTGATATTTCTAAAACCTGTCACAAAAATTCCTCAAAAAATCAACCAATTTTTCTTTCTTCTTTTTCTTTTTCTTTTTTTCTTTCTCTTTTTTCTTTTTTGGATAAAAAATGCAGAGGTCTTTCTACACTGAAAGGGAGTAGGAATGCAGCATTATTTTTCACTTTTGGGCACCCTTGGGGAAGAACAAAAACAAAGGCAGATTAAACTACATGAGAGTTAAACTCACCTTAGGAAAAAAGGGAATCAGAAGCTAGAAACAATATTTGCTCTAAGCAGTGATGTGCTACAGATAAGACTGTTCTGTCCCAGCCTCTGATTAGTGCTCTGTTCTTGAGTGTTCCTGCAGGAGGGAAGGGGGAGAAATCAGTCAATTAAGTAACTCTTCTGCCATTTAAGTCAGAAAACTTTTACATGGCCAAGGTGAGGTGGAAGCACCGGGGCAGTGCTGTTTAGAAAGCTGATAATACCGTGTTGCTGCAAGAGAGATCTTTTTGGTTTATCCAAAGGGCCCATAATTCCTGTAAGAATGGGTCACATGGATCGCTGAAAGGGTGGGGGAAATGGCTTCTTCCCAGAGCAAGCTACTGAGACTACTCAGGGCAGGAGAGGATCCAGAGATGGAGGCCAGAGAGTTGCGGGGGTGGATGGAGAGCTGCCAGACGGGCCTCAGAAAGGACAGGAAGACCTTTCCAAGAGAGAGGAGATCAGACACGTTTTGCTGCCTGACACTGAGTCACTGCAACTCAAACATGGAAATAACAATTTGTCTGCAAGGTCAGAGTGGGCAAGGCTGGAGTAGTATATAAACCTTCCACCACCCCCCCCCACTTTTTTAGAAAGTCTGTTATCTATCTTTGCATTTCTTTTTTTCAAAAGCTTCCATTTTCGCTCAAAATTTGCATATTTTTCTCTCATCCAATGAGAGCATCTCATCCAATGAGTGGTCAGAGCCAGCTCAACTGCAGCTAGGTTGAGTTCCTCTCACAGTTGTGTTTTCCTGGGAATAGGTAGATATTTTTTCCTTAAAAATATACTCTCTTTTGACAGGAACATCACTGTATTATTATATAACAAGAGTCAGGGCTAGCAGAACATGTCAGTGTGTTGGCATACTTTTAAAAATACCTACTGGCTGGCTAAATCTGGTTCCTTTCAGGAGCAAAAATTATTCTTACAGAGGAGTATTTTATAAAAGGCAGGGATAAGTCGCTGCTCACAACAATGTTTTAGCCTTTATCCAGAGTGTCTATGTGTGGGGGAGAGATCTGAGGCAAAGAAAACATGCCAAATTTCCCTCTCCTTTGGTTGCAAAATTTTAGAAAGAGGCTGCCTAGATCCACCCTTAGCATGTCAGTAACCCTGGGATGTCCCTGTCTGCATAATGGGTTGTTTTATTCGTTTTTCTCAGGGAACTACTGCAGAGCTGGACGAGAACAATGTAGGTTATTCTGCTCTTCCCCCCACCCCAGCCTGTCTCGCAGTTTAGAGACAGTCCCAGTGTCTTCTCTGAGGTCTTCAGAGGCCACAGAGCAGAGCTGCTGAAGAGCTGACACCTTCTGCACATGGTAGGGTAGAGTTTTGAGGAAGGAGGGTACTTCCCTTTATGCAACAGAACAGACAATCCAAGCCAATAATAACATGCATCCATCGTACAGCATGAAAGTCGCTTCTCTGCAAAGAGTATTGTTTGTTTTCTTTTGTGTCTTCTTGGCTGCCAAATGCAGACTTCTTCTGCCCCTTCTCTCTCATTACCAGCTCCCACTCAGTATGCCTCCTTAGCACACTCTGTGATGGTGACACACACTCCATTGAATACTGCTGGAGTCTGAAATTCCCCAGCATGAGACAAATAAACAGCCTTTTTATTTTCCCTTTTTTGCTTTTTTGTCTAACTTCCCAGACTGACATGCTGTAAAATAAAATAAACAAGAATTTTGAAACTTACGTTGATCAACACTGGTGTGGTATTCAGCAAATATGTTGTGAAACAAATGCTTTGAATTAGGACAAATGCAAAGGCTTAGGGCTGATTAACAGCTACTGCAGTCAAAGACTTCTGAGATTTTTCTTTTCTTTTCTTTTCTTTTCTTTTCTTTTCTTTTCTTTTCTTTTCTTTTCTTTTGTGCTGTGGGCCAGGATAGAATTTCAAACATATTAATTAGCAATAGTGTGCATGTTTGTTTCTGAACCATTAAGTGAAGGAAGGTAAGTGCTGGAACAAGCCAAAAAATACTTTTGGATACTCTATCACAAAGAAATCAAAGCAAGAGTACCACAGTCAGCCTCTGAATTAATTGGTCGGTAGGAGGGGATAACTTTGAAGACAAGGAGGAATGAAAGACTGATAAACTAAGGTTAGTTTCATTTGCTAGTCATGCACCAATATTTGATTGATGGATTGATTCAGTTTGACTCATGAAAAGTTGTATCAGACCTGTGCTGCATCAAGATACAAACATGTCCAATCTGGTAAAAATTTTCATCTGCACAAAATAATTAATCTCAAGGTGAATGAATAGGATCCCTGCAACAACAGGGAGCATTCCTCACTATACAAATGATGAGTTCATCTTTGAAGTTGTGAATTTTTGCACATGTATTTGAGATATACTCATAATTTTTTATCAAACTATCCATTTGGAATGGATTGTATAGTGATTCTTTCTATCTCCTTGTTGGACTGGAATTCCATATGATGAAGACAGATGTAACAATAGAAATTTATTTAGCCACTATTCTCTATTCACACAAAGTTACCCAGAGGAAAGGAATTGGCTGGCACCCAGAAAAATCATCTGCCCTCATGAGCTGGTAACTAAGTAACTAATTACCTGACAAAGCAATCTGGCAATTACAAAGGAAAAGGTTTCTTGTCATCTAATTTATAGAGAGGGAGAAGTACCCAGCTACCTCAGTGGTTGAAGGAGTATGGTGGGATGCCAGCTTGTTTGGGGGAATCCATACAAGTCTATATGCAAGAGGAAAAGGCAAGATCCTAATGCCTTAAAAGATACAGTAAATGCTCAAGAATGAGGAGGAAACTCAGCTAAAGGAATGCATATACTTATTTCAGTATTTCCTTTATCTCTGTTTGTCTTTTACCCTAAGGTATAGGCTAATGGCATAAAAGGTCTTTGAAAAGCTGTTGTGTTACATGCTTCAGCTCTAAGTGTCTGCAAAGAGGCGAACTACAAACCAGAGCCTTACAAAGCTGGTGACAAGTGATGAGCTTAAGTAGCTGGGTTACAGTGAGGGAGCAGCACCTACTCACACTTCCACACTTGGCCACACTTCTGGGTGGTACTCCCCATCTCACATTGTACGTTTCAACAGACGGACTGGAGAGCCCAAAGAAAAACAGTACTGAAACATGTTCAGGTCAAGAGAAGCGTAAAGTGCGGTGAGACCCAAAACACTGTAGACAGGAAAGTGTTTGCTGAGGGACAATTATTAGGTCTCCTGTTTCCCTAATGTTGACATCATTGGGGGGGGGGGGTCTCTCCATCTAGTTTCTCTCCTGTATGGAGCAGAAGCAGGTACTTAGACATCCTCTGGAATTCCTTGAGCTCTAATTCAAGGCTGAAGATCCTTGCTGGGGAGGGGAAAAGATTCATCTGAAACTGTTCTGCAAGGCAGTCATGCCTGGAAAAAATATCTTCAGTTCTGTCTACACGGTGCTGCTCTGCCTGGGAAGCTCTCTAAGAGCTCACAGCAGTAAGAAACCTACCTTTTGCCTCCCTTGGGAGAAGAATCCAGGAACAAAGTTACTGCCTGTTTCAAATTGATAGTAGGGAGAAAGACAGAAGTTTCTAAAGATACACCCAGAAATTGTATTGTTAACACTTCATCTCCTGGAGTCTCATGATTGTGCAAAGCATTCAGGCTCTATGGTTTCCTTTTTAAAGCATTACCTTGTCATGGTTGAAAAGACAAGTTGGAAGACAGAAGGCTGTAAAACACAAGGAAAACCATGGAAAATCATGGAATTGTTGGCTTGCTGGTTTTCGATCCCCTGATCTGGGCAAGGGAGTAGGGGCTGATTCAGGAGTGCTTCTCTTCAGCAGTAGTGGGAGCTTCCTCTACAGGACTCCTGCAACAAGCACTAGCAGTGACTCTGATTATGTCTATAGCTATAGTTCCTTTGCTACCGTGATACAGTTTTGCTTCATACCAATAATGTGTGAATGATCAGGAAATTCAGAGATGTTCCAAAGCCAATAGATCCCTGTGGCACCAGGTTTAACTTTACCACATTCCACTGTTTAAGTGCAGATCAGCTGCTGCCTGAGAATCCACCACTTTGCTTCTGGTCCTTTCTGGAGACCAGATGAAGAACGGCAAAAATCAAGGCCTTGCAAATCACAGCTTGCTCTTGGAAGAGTCTCAGCCACATGGTATACAAGTCCATCACCACCAGATTGACGTTGTCATGTGGGCCAGCCTTTCTGGTTCAAAGTCCCAAACGCTGAGCATTTTAAATCACTCAACACCACATAGTCAGAAAAATGGAAAACAACCTGTGATTATTCCAATGCTTAAAACACCACGTTGGGTCTCTATAAGTAAAGAGATCAAATTGATAATGAGATCTCAAGTGGAACTTGAGGCAGTTATAGTTTTATCATAACACCAAAGCTTTCTCTGTTTTAACTGGTATGTATATAAAGCTGGCTTACGGTTGTTGGTTTCTTAAACCTTTCCTGTATAAACAAATGGTATGCTGCATTTTTTGTTGTTGTGAAAACTGATTCTACTAATTCTAATATTTTGTTCTGTGAACCTTTGAGCTGGCACTGCAATTACTAACTAGACTAATTTTTCCAGTAACAATTTGTAATCAGGTTGCAAGAAATTACAGTGTCCTAATCAGTTCCCACACATACACTTTTTCTCCACTGTTTTTGAAGTGTGCTTGCAAATATAGGGTTTTGCTTTCTAAGCTATAAAAGCATTTTTAAAAGTTCAAATATACTTAATCCATAAAACTAATTTATGGCTGTGCAAGTAGGAGAAACAAAGGTTACCAATTAATGGCCTCAGTTATTTAAAAATGACTGAGGTAGGCACTTTTCCTCTTGATTTTTGATGACTTTTCACATGCAAATGTTGGCCTACATTGTACATGAGCTTACAAAAAGTAAACTCAGGCAGATATGAAAATCCTTGCCCAGTACTGTAAAGAGAAGTTTAATATGCACTCTGACTAAACTGTAATGCTGTGGTAACCTAAACTACATCTGTTATGTGGGCGCGTTACTCTAGTCATGTGAATGGTTGTGAAAAGCCTTGAGAAAAAATCTGAACCTAGTAAAGTAAATGGCAAAACTTTCCACTGATTTTGGATAGGAAACAGGTTTACACTGCCTTATTATCTTTAGCAACTGGCACTACCACTCTTTGATAGACAGAGATCTGTTTTATTTAATCAGTAGCATTACTTCACCCACCTGAAGTGGTAGTTTGTTTCTTTTTACTCTTTTCTTTAAACAGGGTTACTTTTCCCCTGTGACACCTATTAAATATATTGTTGGTATATGAGACCCTATTTAGTAAAACACTTACATGAGTGTTTAATGTCAAACAAAGCTCACTGAAACCCATTTGCTGAATATCAATCAGCTGAAAAATATTTTTTAAGTTAGGCACATACCTAAGGATTTGGCTGGAGTGTGGCCTTACCAATCTGTAATAAGACAGGTGCACATTGATGCGTTTATTTGATTATGTTTTCTTAACAATCACTGCAAAGAGTTTGAATAGTATGATTCAACAGAAATGTTAAGAAAGAACCATCCTGGGGAACACACATTTTGTAAAAAATTTCCACAGGAGGACTGTGGTGGGAAGTCTGTGTCACCAGTGCCCTTTCAGTGCTTATTTTGTATACAAAAGCATGGTAGTTACACCGAAGAGGAGTCAACAGTAAGACATGTCTCAAAATGAGAAAATAAATGCTTGCTAACAGGTTTTTCTACACATACACAGGAAGAACCTCTGTGGCCCCAGAGAGTGGGGTAAGGTCTGTCAGAGCATAGCTTTTTATGTGAAAAATATTGAAGATGCTAGCATTGCTCTGGTAACACAAGCTTGATTTTATCCATGTAAATAGTATAGCTTTATTAGGTACACTTACCTGTAGATCACAGCCCAAGAAAGGGAGGAGGAAGGGGTGCTTATTCACAGCTTTAAAAGAAACCCTTATAAAGTTTTTATGGCATTATATTCAGGAGGTATTACCTGTTCTCCACAAGGCTCAGTGCAGATTAGCCGAGCTTCTTCAACTGGTTGTTTTTCCTCTCTTTCTTTTTTGTATTTTTTTTTCTTCTACACCCTGCTAAAAAAAAAACCACAAATATTCTGGATGGGCTGAAGCTTCACAAGGAGAATAATAGGCATAATAACTGTATCATACAGTTAGAGAGGAAAGGCGGCATGCTGGGTATATCTGTCTCCCTATAGATGCTGTTCCATTTTTATTCAAGTGGAAATTGCAAGAGTTGTGTAGATGGGTCCTCTGAAGATCTCTGAATCAAGCCAATTTTAATTAATCTTATCAATCATCTCAGAATAATCAAATTAATGAAAAAAATGTGGTTGACTCTTTGATTCCAGCAGCAGCTACATTTTATCATATGAAAAAATGGCTTTTCCCTTTGTATTTTAAATGACTGAAATTTGAAAAATAGATTTGTTAACTTCATAAAGGGCAGTAAATGTTATTACAAAAGTGGTTGGTTAACTTGTCACTGTTCTGTTCTGAGGCTTGGAGTAACACCCGCAATGGGATTATTGATATAAATAGTGTCTTTTTAGGAGGAGGAAGGCAACATGTTCCTTTGCAGCGGTCCATTTATTAAATCCTCAAGTAATCTTCACTCTTTCAAAAGATGGGAGCTCCCTGAAAATAAAGGGTATATTAATGAGGGGGATATTACTCATAGAGCTTGGAGATATTCTATCACTCTTTAGGATATAACTATGGATTTTTGATGGAGTCAGGTGTATGATGAAGAGCCCTGGTAGCTGCGTGGTACTCTGCAAAAGCAATGGGAGTACCTAGCCCATCTGCTAACTGCAATTTAATAGCTTGACTTCTGGCACATAGTTGGCAGAAAAAGTGACAAACACTGCTTTATACACTGAACAATGTGCACTCTACACTAGTTCCATTTTATTTAGATACTAAACTCCTTGGGGCAAGGTATCTTTCTGTGCTGTGTTTGTCGAGTCCTTTGCACAGTGGGGTTCTGGTTTATGACTTGATGTGTTTTTACACTGTACAGGGATGCCCAGGCCAGTAGTACGTGGGCTCCTGCTGGGAGCAGGGTCAGCCCAGCTATAGCAGTGTAGCGCTGGGTTTGTATCACTACAAAAGTGTCAACCTCTCACATGCCTCTGACAAGCAGCACTKGCTAGCTGGGGTGCTGTGCTGTGCCAGTGCCGCTGCACGGCTTTGGGATCCATGCCAGAGCAGCCATGTGGCATGGACCTGGTCCGCGTAAGTCTCCACTAGCTCAGGCACCTCTGTGCCATGGTTCATAGCCCAATACAGAGCCACACCTATCTCCATGGTGCTGAAGCACTGCTAATAAATACAGTCCTGCAGACATCTCTCTCTGTGACTTGGACCTCTCCTGCTGGACTCTTGCAAGCCTTCACAGACCTCCTGCCAGTTCGGGACCTGATACCACCATATGTCTGATCCGGCTAAACTCTCAGGAATGGAAACAGTGCCAGGGATTTCACCAGGCCAGCTCACATATATAATATTTATAACTAGGATCAGGTGCTCTTTTGAAAGCAAGCCTGAAAGTTCTGTGCTTTAAAGGGTATTGCTCAAACTGGTTTCAGTGGGATTGAATGGCCTTTAGAAGGTCTGGGTTAAGATGTCTTCTGCTGGCTCTGTCTTTAATATTGCCTGTCTGAATAAGTTTAGTAGAAGATACCAGTTGTTTCTGTAAGAATTTGCCCCGATTGGTTTAGATACTTTGAGATCTGCACTGTTCATAAGGATTTGCTGGTGTCCTGCAGATCCAGGGAGTGGTGGTTGCCCTGAATGTGTGTTTCAGGGTTGACCTGCACATTTTCAGTGGGAACATCCTGGATTTTCCATGTACCACTCTGTTGTGAGGATGCTCCCATTCCAGTGTTTCACCAAAAAGCAACGTATTATAATATTATGAAGTATCACTCTGCCCGTCACCCCTTGGGCAGTGGGATTGCAGTGCAAGGAGCAGTAAACAAGGATCTTCCTCCACCCCTCTGTCCCCAACCAATCTGCTCTTGTTGGAGCTGGGACCTGTGTCCGTGGGACATCACCATGTGCACTACTGCACACGCTGCAGCAGTGCAAGATCCCATAGGGCTTTCAGCGTATCTTTTTTCAGTCTTACTTAGTTGTATATCTCARCTTCTTTCTACAGAGAGAAGTGTTGCACATTGTCAGCATGGGGGAGATTTTCAAAGTAATATGGACACTCAGAGGTTTAAATGCCACTGACTTTCATATGAGGGAATATTATCTCAGAGGCCAGATTTTTAAAACCATTGAAGTAATCCAAGATATTAATGCATACAGCTGTTACATGTCCTCATGGACCTCCTCTTTTTCTGCTCAGCTTGCTTGTCCTTGGTTTGGGCATGTCTGTCAGCCTGGCCAATGCAGTAAGGACAGGTGACAGTGAAGCATCTTTCTTGATTCTAAATGGTGATACCAATGTTATGTTGTTCTAACAGTACAGCAAATTTCATGGCATCAGTCTTGTGCCCCACTCTGTTTTCTGGCCTTAATGTTCTTCTGCATTTGGTCCCCACCATCCTCATTATCTTTCCATTCCTTGCCCTAGAGCTGGGAGGCTGCTACCTGCACAGTTTCTCCCCAGTAAGAAGAGGGAGAGGAGAGGCTGGAGCTAAGCATTTTCCCCTTCTCTCTGAATAGCACCTCAGCGGTGCCAATTGTGAGCAGCTGACGGGTTGTAGAGAGAGTGGGTGAGGGAAGGGGACTGTGCTAGGGTAAGAAATCCTTTGTCACAAGGGACTTGGGCAGAGAAGAGGGTCTAAGTACCGCTGGTAACACATTGCTATATTTACAGTGAAGGATGCAAGAACTCTGTATCTGTTTTTTTCTTTTCTTGAACTATTTTTTTCTAAAGAACTCTAATGTAGCTTAGAAACCCAGTGTCACACAAATATCAAACAAAAGTAAAATAAATATTTTTACCGTTTCCAGTCATTCTAATTGAATGTGTAGTCTGTGTATAGAACTGTAATTCTGTCCAGAGGCTGCTTGTCAAGTCATGTTTTTATTGTAATTACCTGATTTGTTCAGCTTTAATAGTATTTACTTTTGAAGGTCAGCTGTCCTGCTCTGAAATGGTTAGTGAAGACTGTGAGAATATGCAACATCCATAGGGAGAAAAGCAAAGAGCATACAAGCTCTTTTACTTTGGTCTTCACAGCAAAAGAGGTAATGTTTTCCTTCACTTCTTAGTATTTCATATTTCCTCATCAATACTATTTATTATTTGTTCCAGAATAACTCCTAGAAGTGCTGCTTGTGACTGGGATCAAGTGCATATTGTGCTGTATACATCCATAGTCATACCTCAAAGACTTCATAATATAAAGCGGCAAAACAAAGGACTGGAGAAAAAGAGCATCATTCTCCTCATATCACTGATGTATCATTGAAGGCATAGAAATTTGTGCTTTAGCCTCCCAACTACTCCACACAGTAATCACAGATTTGTCTGTTCACAGGAGCACATAAGTGAACAAATCATATTCAGTCCTCCTGTCCTAGTGAAACAAGTACTGAAAAATGCCAAGTCTTCCTATGCCGAAATCGTTTCTATGTACTGGAAGATGACAAGTAAGCCTTAAAAGGGCACTTGGAAGCAATCAAATAGATATACAATATGGGCTTCTAAAGTTGCTCTGAGATTTATTTCATTTGTTTGTAGTTTGATAATGTCCTGAAGTTACCTGTCCAAAAATGCACGTTTGTTTTTTTGATGAGAAAAATAAACCTGTTTCCCTGGGAAGATTAGAGGTATTATCCCTCTATATCAAACACAGTTGCAGGTTTAGAGCTAAACTTTGTGGCTCAAACCATCAGCACTTGGATGCCCTGCAGGGTAGAGCTTTATGACTCAACTTCCACAGGTTATGGAGGAGAAAGATCAGCTTGAATCTTCCTTTTTAAAATGAAACTTAAAAAAAATTGATTGGCTAGCTCATTATTTTCTCTGTTCAGCAGGCCTCCTAGTTTTTAAACTTTGGGCATTGAAAACCCTGTTGCAATGGAAGACTATAACTGTGTGGAGGGTTCAGGAGCACCAGACCCTGGTTTTTTTCCATGCAACAACCATTTTGTGTGCAGCCTGCTGATTAACTGTGCTAGAATGTAAATCCATCAGAGGAAAAAATACAAATAACAAAATAGGCTAACATATAAAAAGAGCAGTAGATTTTAAATACACAATTATTTTTAAAGTCTTTGTGTTCCTTACAATTTGAAAAGAACGTTGATATATTCATAAGCACTAACCTTAACTCAATGCTGCATGCTCAAGCATAAATTCTGTTATGAGTGGGATCTACTGCAATTCTCAGAAGAGGGAAAGTTGCTGAGTACTAACATTGTTGGCAGCTTCTTGTTGAATATAAGCACTTACCTAGAGCTCATCTAAGGGGAAAGGCTTTTGTAATTCTTTTTTGCCTTCATTTTCTGGATTATCCTCCTTTCCCATACCCTAACCATATTAAGTATCTGTTTTTAAACTATTGCTTCTAAAAATGTTGGATTTCTATATTAAATTCTTCTCTAGGATCYGAGTACAATAATTTTGCCAAGTAAAAAATATATATTGCTTCATTTTTGTAGTGGGCTTTTTTCCCTCCAAATGATGTTGGATTAGGATAAAATTTATAGTTGGCCACTATGCTACTCACTGGGATAGTGGTAAACATGAAAATGGAAAAACTCACCTGTTTGTTCTTCCAGACTGGGTAACATGGGATTAAGCACTCTTCTACTCACCTTAGAAATAGCTGAATTAAATTTCTCTGTGTTTACCTTTGACTGCACTATTCAGGTGAGTCTTCATTTCTGGAAACTTAAAAAATGTTACTGTAATGTCTTCATTTCTGGACTTGCCTCAACTTCATGGACCCACTGCTCAAGGGGATATGATTACCGGTTTCTTTTCTAATGAGATTCTTAGAGGGCTGGAATAAGTTATTTTGTATATCATCAGTTTGCATTAGCAAAGCTGGCTAGAGAAAATTACACCACATCAGCCTATGCAAAGTGTATTAGATTCATGTAATTGTTGGCACACCTTAATAGCATCAAAACGTAATTTAAAAAATGAGACAAACTGTGTGAAACAGTGAATATTACATCCAATGCAGGGCTTATACTTACACCAGGTACTGACCATGACTCTCTGGAGCAGCTATAGGAGGTCTATCAGCTCAGTCTGGAGGTCTATCAGCTCAGCAGTTCCTGCAGCACAAGGCGCTTCACCTTATGTTGTCTCCAAAGGTGACTAAAGCAGCCCTGAAAGAGGCATTAATAAGGGAAATCATGTAAATAAGGTGGATGGAGGATACATCGATTCATCTCAGCAGTTGCCTCTTCCTGCAGAGGTGAACCATACTCCGCCCAATCATTGCCTCTTCTGCCTTCCATTAAACGTTGTACACAACCAACTATTTGCACAAAATGGAGACCAAGCTTGGATTACTCTATGACTGGAATATTAAGCATCTGTATAAAAAACTCCTTTGCTTAGTGGCATTTTACCATTAGCTTAAGGTATGCAATGAGGGGATACCAGTAGGTGATTCCATAAAAAATAGAGTTAATCCACAGGTATAAGTCTTTTTTCATTTAAAACAATATGAGAAAGTAATGTTTAAACTACACTTAAAGAAATGAAGGTACTCTAATTAGAGCTGAGGGAATAATGGATTTTTAAATTCATTATCTGAATCAAGGAAGAAGATAAATGTTTTTTAAACCCTTCCTTTTTTTCAGTAAAATCCATTTGCTAAGTTTGACCTGTATCCACTGACAGTGCAAATAGTGACAGTGCTAGCAGCAATTCAGTTTTCAACAGATATATTTTTCATCCCCAAATCTGATCCAGTTCAACATTTTTACATGCAAATAAGCAGAGGCTTTCTTCATGTCAGCTGTTCAACACTTCATTTGTCTTCAGCTGTAACTTTTTAGAAAGGCCACTATGTAATCCTATGCTCACACATGGGATTATAGGGTTAATTTAGGAAACTTTTTTAAGAAAATTAAGCTATTGTAGACACTTCCACATCTTCCTTTCAAATTGTAACCTTATATTCTGTTTTCAACTGTGGAACTCCTACTCTTTGTATGCTTAAGAATTTCAGATTGTACCATGACTCCTCCCTCATTTAGAAAGCTTTTGTTCACTGCTTCATCACTATTTGCATGTAGAGACAGGCAATCATAGTTTGTATGCTACAGTAACAGTATCATACCGCTTAATATCACTAAATCAGCGACATCCCACAAACACATTTGAAATGTTCCATGCTTCAATATTATTAGGAAGCTAGGTCATATTAGGAGTATTAGGAAACTCTTCTTCACGACCCTAGGATCTAGTTATGCCTAGCAAAAAATGGTGCATACAAGTAAATGTGGATGTCTGTTTCTTTTTCTTGCTTTTTGAATCTTTAAGATGACAAATTACATGGCCTCTTATTGGTCTCCAAATCTGCAAGCCTTGCATGGAGAACTTAATACATTAAGTAAAAAAAAAAGAAGAAAAAAAAAGAGAGAACAGAAGGGATGAAAAAAGTGGGAGCAGAAGAGACAAATGGCAACATGAAATTAGGGAAGAAAAAAGAATAGATATACATAGTCATACTGCTGATCACTCCACAAGGCAGGATTTCACCCAGATTCTTGACTTTGGCCGGTCTGGGGTTTTACCCAGAAACTTTCCTGACTTCAGTTTTAAGACTGTTGACAGTATTTGCATGGCACACAGGACGGCTAGATGCAGACTGTCCTTTAAAAGCATGAGGTAACCAATAGAGAATGGTGAAATCATTATTTCCCTTCTCAGCTTGTGTTTTTAAGGGACTCTTTACTGATCATACCTTTCTTTTTAAAGGTGTGAGCAAACTGATTTGCATAAAATAATGGAATGGAATCAAATCAGTAAACAAAATTCATAGGAAGTTCCTAAGAGTTGAAATTTTGGAGACCTTAATTCATATACTTATTGAGTATAAATTCAGACAGGCCACTAGAAAATTGAGTCTGATTTCTTACATATCCCAGGCCCTTGCAATCTACATATACCTTACCCTTTCAATTTGTGTTTGATTAAAGCACAGCTTTCAAAAAGACATCAAGCCTTGATTTGAAGATCCCCCCCAAATGGTGATTTGCTCAAGCACCCCACCACAAGCATTAAAAATGTGCACCATATTTTCTATCTGAATGGGTCTAGTTTCAGCCTTCAGTTATGGTTCTACCTTCTTTTTTTCCTCTTGATTAAGTAGCTTTCTAGTACCAAACATTTCTCCAACTCCTGTGATCAAATCACTTCCTATCTTTCCTATCAGCTAAACAGACTGTGCTCATTAGTTCTCTTATCTCACTTTTCTCTGATCATCTTTGTGGTTCTTTTTGCACCTTTCCAATATTTCAATGTCCTTTTTTTTTTTTTAAATAAAAAAGCACAGCCATGAAAACAGTAGGTGTCTCTACATGCACTTGCCAATGCTGTATGTGAAATCACTTTCCCATTCATGTTCCCTGTTGCCTGTGTTTATACAAAGATCACAGTAGTTCCCTCAGCCTTCCAGGCACTCTGGAAGTTTACTGTGAGCTATTTGTCTCACCTGCTTTCTTTTAGTTTCATTGTTTTCCAAGCCATTGGCTTCCCCCGCTCCTACCCTTGTCGTGTCATGAGCTGTATTCTTCCTCTTAGATAAGACTCATTAGCTGTATTCAAAGCAGTTCATTTGAATAAACTTAGCTACAACTGATCCAGATCACTTTGTGTGTCCACCTTCACAATTCCTCTGCCACCTAGAAATTTCCCCAGCAGCAATTCATTATTCCACAGTCACTGATGAAAATGCTGAACAACACTGGACTTGTATTGATCCTTAAGGTAACCTCCCACCACTAGGACACAACTGCTCAATGGCAACTCATCACTGACCACTGACAACTGCATTCTGAGAGCTGTCGTTTGGCCAATTCTTAATCCATTTAACAAGTTCCTTATTGATGTTGCATAGCATTGACTTTGTAATCAGAATATTATGCACCACTGATTCAAAGGTCTTGCTAAAGTCCATTACATTTACAGAACATCCCATCAATTAAACCTAAAAACTCTGCAGTGAAATTATTCTTCCTCCCCCAAATTTAAAATATGCTTATTTTATAGGAGCTGYTGTTCCTGTTCCACTAGCAATCAGTAAGGTTGGTAACATACCTCATTGTCTTAATCAAAAAGAAGAACATCATTTTGCTTATTTGCAAATGCAGGACAGAAGCATTTATTGAATATTTCTATCCTTTTTGCAATATAAAGGACACTGCCCTCGCATCTACTATGTTTTGTTGCTAAACTATGCTTTGTTTCTGTTGCTTCTCAACATTGTTCGCTTTGCAAGACGTGTTTCTTTCTGATATTTTTAGTTTATCAATTTTCTATCTTTGTGACTTCTAATCTAGATTAGCAGATAACTCTTTGTCCTTTATCTGACATATCTGTTTGCTTTAGTTCTAATTCCTGACTTTGCTTAGCACAGTTTTTCCTCTTTCTTTTGATTTGAACCATGATTTCTGGCCACATTATTTTTCAAAGAATTTAAAATTGTCATTCATATGTTTCCTTCTAAGTTTTGTTTATGATTTTTCCAGCTTTAGAATTTTATCCCTTTAAATCATAGTGTATATGTGTGCATATGCACATCATTATCATCAATCATTGTCAATGTGAGAGTTAGTGGCATGAAAAAACAAATCTCTTCCAGTTGTCTCTTCATTATTAATCTTGCTACCTGATTGATTGAATATTGGAAAAACTGGTTTGACAAGGTACCCTAAAAAAGGGATGCTAAAAATGTGGAGCAAGTAGTTAAAAAGACAATCCCACAAAAGACAACCTTTTCAGGATGCATGAAAGGAAAAAGAAAGAGTGAATGTGCCTGAAGTAGGCAAGAGACATAGGAATTAACAGAATTCAGAATCAGTGTGGCTCTTCCGTGTTGCTGTTGTGAAGACAGAATTTTGAAGGTTTCTAGGTTCTCTTCCAGATCCAACTCTTACCCTTGTATATGGCTGTTCTCCACAAATTTTCCTTCAGAAGACTGGTTGTTATCTTTGGGGGGGGGGGGGGTTCCTTATTTGCTTTTGAGACGAGCCTTCAGTTTCTCCTTGATCCATAATGGATTTCCCATGTCTGACTTAGTTATGTCTAACATTTTCTGAACATCCTGTTCATTTGAATTATCTTGACTAAGCATGGACATGTCATTCAAGCTTTCACTCCTCCTAGAATCCTTGGTGTTATTCTTCCTTCCACTGCCCAAAGCTTGCAGTTCCTCTGTGAATGAGGTAATCAGCATTTTTCCTTAAATTATTGATAAGCCTAATGTCTGTTTTAATTTCACTTTCTAGTATCTCCTCATGGCCATCTATTAGGATACTATAGAGATAAAGCAATAGCAAACCTGCTACCTTATCCCCTGAGTGCAAATCATTTTCAGAATAGCTTTTTTCTATTGTAACATGTCAGCTAAACATGGTGGACATTCCATCTGCTGGTCAAAACACTCTTTCCTCCAAATCAAATGCTTTAAAATCAACCAAGCAAAGATATAATTGGCACTATTCTCACATCTCCTGATCTTGGATATGTTATTTGATGTTGTCCGCCCCTTCTAGGTCTGACCAGTCTGCTTGATGTTTCTAGTTCTGTTTATCTTTGAATCCTTTACAGAATGGCCTTCATCAACCTTTGTTTTGTATGTGACAACCAAAGAAACTGCTGTGCACTCCTCCCAGCCAACTTTCTATGGTACCAGAATGTGTACTGATCTGATATAATAATCTGATTTCATCATCTATAATGTAACTATATTTTTGATTAAGGCAATTCAATATAATCAAATCAGGATCACTGGTCCTTAGACAACTACTGATAGTTCCAGTCAGCAAGGAATTGATTTTTATGTTATTATGAGGTCTAGATTATAGTTCAAAACAAAAGCATTTGGAAATATTTGCAATGAACATCCCTTGACTATAATGGGACCAAGATTTTGTCTCTAACAAACCTTTATTTTCCATTTGCAAATGCTGAAGAAGGGATAATCCATCAGTACTGTTTACACAGTTCAAGAACTATTGTCAGGACATACAAAAAATGTCTGAAATTTGAAGGCCTGACACAATGTACATTCATGTCAATAACAACACATTTTTCTACACAAGTCATGGACTTTGGATCAGATTTCATCACAAAGGGAATGATAAAATGCTTGAGAACTCAACTCTTGTTCTGTTAAATTAAATGAAATTGCTCTAGATCAAAGGAAAGCCCAAATAGTTAGTATGGAGAAGCAATAGGATTGTGCATTCTTAAAGAAAATAGAAAATAGTAATCATATTCAGAAGAAAAATGCAATAAAGAAAACAATCTGACGTAATATTCTGTTGGCAAAAAAGATATCTCATTTTCAATTTAATATTAAAAAATTGCTCACATTAATTCTCTTCAGTTTTCCAATATACATGTATGAGCTGCAGATTGAGCTGTGCAATTCATCATAAGTGTTATTTGCCAATATAATGTCCAGAATACTGACTCTGACAAGAGGGAACAACTTACTTGATACTTTACATCTTTCATGTTCTGAGTTCCTTACTCCCTATATATGTTTCAGTGTGGTAGCATTATTTAGTTCATTTTTATAAAAAAATCAAGAGGTATGTAAAACTGTTGATAGTGCCTGTCAGTGTCTTATATTGGCAGTAGTGGAAAGAGTACCTGAAGTCCAAAGTGAGGGAAGAGCGTACGCTTGGAAAAGCACAAATTAAGTGTTACATTGCCGATATGTGGCATTCCATAAGTTATCTAAGTTATTTGTTTTTCATCAGTTAATTTCACTTCTTTCTTCAAACGGTTCAATTCTTACTATTGTGAAGGCAGTACAAAAAATAGAAATGTCACTTCGAAACAGATCAGACAAACATGCCAGGAATGGTTCAGGTAGACCTGATCTGCCCAAGTAGAACAAGGACCAAATGACCTCTTGACCAAACAGGGCTGTCTAGGATGTCTTTTGTCTTCAGTTTTTCATGCAGAATCCCTACTCTCATAATCCCAGCTCAAATCTTGGCTGTGCTGTCTGATTACTTGAAGATTTGGGGGAAAACTTGAATAGTATCATTGATACTAAAAGCATACTGTGCAGAGTGCTGAAGTCCAGTTTCACTGAGAATCTTGCATGTTGCCAAAACGCAAACACATAGCGTCATTCATGATAATAATGGGAAACTAAATACAGACCAGATTGGAAGACAGAACTGTTCATTTTCTCTTGGAGTTCTATTGTGTACTTACTATTCCTGCTGCCCAATACCTGCCTTCCCCAGGGATCCTTTAGGTTAAAGTTATCACACACATTGATGGAAATTTAGATGTGATACTGCATTTGAACAAGAGCAACCTTTTTTTAAAGAGTTTTCATTGAAGTAGGAAAGGTATTCAAGGTTACGGTTTTGGTGTGGAATAATGTATATCAAGGTTTGAGGCTCCATAGGATCCAAGAGAAGTTTGGGCTGGGTTTATTTTCCTTTCTTACACAGGGAGTGGTTGTTCCTGACCCTCCGTTCTGGATCAATAAAACTCAATTTCTGCCTGCTCTACTGAGAAGCCTTGAGCTGGCTCTGTCACCAGCTTAGCTCTTACCACTTCAAAACCATTATGAATAGATGGGCATATAACCCAGGCTACAGTCTGAATACCAATTTTCTTTGTTTATTCTTTTTTTAGAAGTAAATACCAAAGAGAATTTTTCAGTCTCTGTCTGTACCATATGTTTGGCTTCACACACACAAAACAATTCACTGGAAATTGAACTCGCCTCAGATATTTTTTTTCTTTTTTGAATCCTTTTATTCTTTACATTAACCAGAAGTTAATTGTAATAAGTGGGAGTGTTCCACGTTCTAAGAATAGCCCCAGCAAGCATTCAGAAAGCTAGAGCTACACTGGAATTCTTCCCTGAAATGTTGCCACTATGAAGGAATGTTTCCTTTCACTATTTTTTTTTTTATCAGATGTTTCTGAGGTCATCTTAGGCAGCCAACACTATGTGAGAAGAATGAGAAGCTCAAAATCATCATAGTAATACCAAAAAAGGCTGACTTTCATATTACTTAACTAAGTGGGAAAGGAAGGAAATGAAGCTAGCAYTGGATGAAATTAATGTAGCTGCAGCCCACTGTAGTTAGAGTAATTTGTTTGCTCTCATCTTGTGTATGACATAAAAGGGAGAGGGTGTTTTATTTTTTTAATGGATGCAGCTGCAAGTAATTGTAAAGAAGCTAAGTGGAATCAGCAGTGATGGTCTAGTAAAGAAGTAAATGTTGTTTGTTTCTTTCTTTCTGGGAGGAAATGAAATAGCCAAATGTTCCAGAATATAAGATAAACTCCATAAACAGAGCAGTCTTAGTATCCATTTGCTAGGATGACACATCTCAGAAGGCCAGCTCTACAGAAACATACTGAAGGACTGAATACAGAGAAAGGTTAACGTGACCCTAGTGTGACTGACCCCCTCCAGCATCCCTCCATCGCCCAGTCAGTGGGAATAGTCAGCTTATTTCAGAGGATGATTCAGAACAGCAGCTTAATCTAGGAGCTCTGGTCCACATCCTAGGGTGTCCTGTGCCTCTCTACAGCTGGCATTTCCCCTGCTAGATTAGCTGTGGTAACTATCACTCCCTCTTCTCCCTCAACTGCTGCAGAAATGAATCCTGCTGATCCACACAGAAAACTTCCAGTTTATGAATAAAACATCCTTCACTTTTAAAAAGGACAGATAATAAAAGCAGGTAGGAACTTAAAGCAGCAGCCACCAAGGCCCAAATTTAGGGACTCCAGAGTCATCAAGAGCTCCTGGCACCAGAGCTCCTGGTTAAGCTTACAAGCCCATAAAGTGTTCATATATCCTGCTTGTCAAACAGAGGTCTCCGGCTGTTCAGACAACTGGTCTTTGGCCTTTCCTCAAACCTAAGTCCAGCTGAGATCCACAAACCAGGCAATTTATCTCCCATCTTGCCTGCAGTGTATGATTTAATAGGTACTTTTAGAGTACACTTAGCAGATGCTCCACAAAATATTAACATAAAAGGAAAGGATAGGGGGGGTTAATTAATTCTACTCAGTAGATATAGGACATTAGCCTCTTTAGTCCTTCAGTTGGGATCATTTCAACCTGCATGGAGTGATTTACTGGGTCACCCCATCCTTAAGGACCACAGTAATCATGTTGTTCTTTCCTTGAGGACCACAGTAATCATGTTGCCCTTTAGTAAAATGGAATTGTCACTTTTCCTCCTCTGTCTTATAATAAAGGACTAGCTAAAACATTAAATGCCAGAGAGAGTTTATGGCTGTGAATCTCGTCATTGTGCAGCATCAGGTGCCTAATTCTCAGTGACATAATTAAATACTTCTCCCTCAACACAGTGGTCACTTCAGATGGTTTCTTATTGACTGTCTCTTGCCCTGCTTGTTGGAAGGCAACTATATGACTTTTGGCATGAGTCTTCGCACTGATGGCAAAAGGACTGTTTGGATTCTCAGATCTGGGCCTCTTAGTTTGGCCAAATCCCCTTGTGCCAGAGCTGTCATACACAGTAGAGCCATGAGTTTCTTTCTGAAGTGCAAAAGCAGAAAGAGAGACAAACAAGACAGACAGAATAAAAAATTAAGACATGTTCTATTTTGGAATGGTCCTGAGAATGGGCTGAGCTTCACGTCCAGTCAGTTCATGTCAGTCTGGCTGATGGCAGATTAATTTCCTACCAAAGATGACAAATTATAAGGGGACAATGTTTGCTGTACCTTTGCAAATGTACCTCTGTGTAGAAGTTTGAATGTAAACTAACATAAGGGAATACAAACTTGCAGAAAATTGTGCTGTTCAGTCTGCTTGTTCACTGGGCTCACATTTTGTCCTTTAGGGGAGAAATTTGGTTCTTCACCTTGTAGATTGTTCATCCTACTCTGAAATTTGCAAATTAGAAGTAACATAATAAAACACTTTCTCTGGGTTTTGTAAATATTTGGAATTAGACTGCACTTGTGAGTCCTCCAAATTATTCTGTCTGTATGAATTCTTAGAGGAGGTATAGAAGTACATTGCTCATTCTCAACATTGCTGACAGTTTAAATGTCGCCACATGACAGCACTCATCAGTACAGGTTTCATATCTCTTTGCCCATTTCAATCAATAACAGATCAGCCAAAGAAGTTATGCATTAATTGGTTATGACCACATGGAAACTAAATGTTGAGAAAAACATAATTGTTCAACTGGAATATGCATGGGTAAGCTCAGTTCTTATAATCATCTTCTATCTAGCAGGTAAATTAGTTTTTCTTTGAATGTTACCTTATTGAGAACTGTGTGGAATGTGTTAATGTGTTACTGAGATGAGTAGTATGAATTTTGCTCTACCAAATTCACTATACCAAACATGACAAACATAATAGATGGCAAAATAATTTGCAGGCAATTTATTTTATGAATTGYAACTCTGGGTGTGAATTGTCAACTACTGAATTTTTTTTTCCTGTTATATATTGCCTACTGGAAACACTTTGATGTTTTGAAAATCATTCCTAGTCTGACATTTGCTCAAGATTATTTCATTGCAAATACTGGTTACTCTAGATTAGAACAGATTTGATTGAACTTTGTCTCATATTTCATGTTTCTGTACCTTAGCAGGTTGATTTAAGCTTAGTTATGACTTATAGTATGGATTCTCATTATTAAAAATTCAGAATTCACTTTTTTGCAAATAACCTGAAGTACTTCCTTAAAGTCTGTCATTTGGGCAAGCATTCCTGTCAATAAATCAGTCACTAGAATGAGCAGATAAAGTGTACATGAAATATGTATGAACACAGTTTAAGTAAGTTTATTTAAAAGCTGGAATGAGCATTTGTAGACAGCTTTCTGAAGCATTCCTCCAACGCTACTGCAAATGACATAATTCTTGAGTAGAAGGAAATGACACCTAATAAGTGTAGGGCCAACAGCACACTGGAGGAAAACTATAGGGGATATTCCTGGAATGGCAAAACTTTTCACAGAGAAAAAAAACAACCCACCAAACAATTCATCATTGCATAGCCCTTGCTGAGAATGTTCCTACTTGCCTGGGCGGACACAAACTTGTGTTGTTAAAAGGAGAGTTAAAGTAGGAAGGAAGAACACATGGTGGAGTCGTTATAAATGCCAGCAATTCAAAATGGGGAGATAGAAGATTGTTTGACAGAATTGTGAATTACCAGGGTGTGTTCCAAAGCAGATTTATTCATTCATTGCTTCTTTATACTCTACAGCAGCACTAATTTCACATTCAACTTGTTCACTCTTGCTTCTGAAAAAAAAAGAAAAAAAAAGACTGTTTTAGAACTTTTCCACTTGTTTATGTATTTCCACACTGGATTTGTCATATTCCCCTTAAAAAGAATTAGTCGGCTATTTTGTGAGGCTTCAAACATTTTACAGACACTAGCTAGTTAAATTTCACAACACTCCTCTGAGGCAGAAAATTAAGTATTAAAATTCCCATTTGTTGCATAAGGAAACTGAGGGACAAAGATTAAGTGATTTACTGAGGCCACAGGAAATGGTAATGCAGTGGAATAAGGAGTCCTTCAAATCCACTGATGTGGCTGGTAACAAACTGTGATACAGGACAAAGTTGTAAAATTGTATACTCTGCATCCATAGTCTATCTTTTTATTCCTTCTTCTTTCCACCCAGATGAAAATGTTATCAAGAAATAATTATTCCATAGAAAGCCAGGAGGTGTCTGTTTCTGTCATCATTTTATTTCAGACAAAACAACTTTTTACTCTCTTGTGTAAAAGGCTATACTATCTTATAGATAAGCTAGTGTTCCTCTCAGGAATATAAATTGCCAGTGTATATGAAAAGGTACCTACTGCTGAACTGAAGTGTCCAAGAGCCACAGTAACACAGACTGCTAATGATGGCTCCACAGCTTTCTTGGCGGCTTTTGCATAATGCAGAGGAAGTCAAACCAAATGGCTTGTCAAATGTAAAATGTCATTTCATTGAAAAGAGTTTTTGAAGCAAAATTAGTTTAAGAATTTTTTCCATTTTTTTTAGATTGGAAATTTTGAAATTACATGAAATTTCTTTGTTCTAATTGATTTTTTAATTATGGATTTCAAACAGCAATATTAATATTTTAAATTAGATTTTTCCCCTCTTTCTTTCCTTATCTTTGCCATGAAAGCAATAAAATGGATAAGCCCAGAATATGATTGTTACTCTTATCTTCAGCTATCTCCTTCCCCTTTTCCTTTTATGTGTCCATTCAATTTTTCAAATCTTTCTTGACTTGGAAGGACAGAAAGGAAAAGTGAAATAGTGTGAATATGCTACCAAATATCCTGAAACATTGAGAAAATAGTGGAAAATGACAAAGGTGGAGGAAAGACAAAAAGCTGCCATCTCATAAATGCAAAAAAAAAAGTGTTGAGTTAAAATGACTTAGAAGAAAAATTTCTCTTCCAAGCAAATTTGAAATGAACCAAATATTCTTTATTTTTTGCTGTATTAAAAATTCCCTTTGAAACATTTTTGAATGGGAGAAAGCAAAGGATATTTTGGGCAGGATATACAAAAAGGATATTTTTTCTTTTTCACAGATAAACCTGAGACTTTATGTGAATAGGTATTAAGTGGATTATAAATGGAGAGAAACTTCACAGCACATTTTAGGGCACTTGCATTATGTTCATCTCTGATCACTTTCCTTCTTCTGTATTCAACTAGCTTTGTTTGTTTATGTAGGGGCACATCAAGAAAAAGCAGTTGTCAAGAAGTTAATTGTTCCATAGTCTGTACAAAAACTTGCTCTAACAAGCCAAGCTTACTTGAAAAATCTTCCCCCCCCTTCTGCAAGCATCTTTAAAACACACAGTTTGTGTAAGCAGGGTGTTTTGTTAGACCATTAAGGCTGCCTCTAAATTCTTTTCTGAGAAGTAGCTGGAGACAGACCACAACCTCTTACTGGATGCAAACTACACCAAGACACTGAAGGCAGGCTATGAGACAGCAAGCACTCTGCTATTTCTAGGCTACCCTGTAGCTCTCGCAATGTTTCTCCAGTCTATGTTATTATTTCATTTACATGCCAAACAATAATCACTGACTGATAAAAATCAGAAAACAAAGGGAAAACAAGTATAGATTACATCCTTGCAAGATTATCTAGATACTGCTACTGTATTACAGGCACATAAAAATAGATACTTTTCAAGACTGCCATTGCTTCGCTTTGTTCTTAGCTATAGCTGCAGATTTTCAGGTGAACTCTTCCTTGCACAGCTTTCAGGGTACTAATACGCGGAGGGTGGGGAATGACCATCACACATGCAGAACGAAGTCATCCCAGGTCTTCCCTGAGAAATCCTGGCAATCCCCAGAACCACAGTCAGACTTGCATGTGTTTCAATAGCAGTCAGGGTTTTCCTCACACAGCTGGGGACTTGCCTGGCCCTGACTTCTCTGAGAATGTCTCACAGGTAACGTAACCCCTCAGTTGCTTCTCCCACAGCTCCTAAAAGGTACTGAATGCCACTCACAGTAGAGGCCATTTTTTTGGTTCTTACTGAATATATGTAGCTATCAACAATTAAGAACAATTATTTACCAGGAAAAATATTTGAGTTTCACAGAAAATTCCTTTACATTTCAGTTCATTTCAAAAGTGTATTACCTGAACATGTTATCAAGCCAACCAGGACATAAAGCTTTCTCTACTTGATGAAGCTTCCCTGCCATGCAATTCACAACAGGATATTTTGAATAACAAGAAATACTATTAGAAAGCAAACTCATGTAGATTATATCACCAACGYAATGTACACACAGAGGAATCAGCTGAAGGTCACATGAAGCTCTTGCTAATGTATATGTTGATTTAATCCATAAATGTAGTTTGATTTTAAAAGGTAAGTTGGAACAACTTGTAGCACATGCCTGAAAAATGCAGCAGGCTTCTATTTGTACTTCACTTTTATCTGATAATATTAAATAGACTTTCATGTGACCACCCTGACCTATCAAGAACTTCTGCAGACTTTCAGGATTGACAGTGATGCCAGCAAGAAACTTATTAATCAGGGCAACACCACTAAAGTAGGTAAGCACCCTTCTCAATAGTGCCTCAAGCATTTAGGCCCAGATCCTTGAAGGGATCTCAGCAGTAATACATTTTTTTAAAGATCAGGGCCCAATGCCTAAGTTGCCCAATTGCTGAAATAACTTACCCTCCCAGGGGATAGTGAACATAGGGGAAAGRGAAGCGAAAATTGTAATAGTAAGGCTTTTTTTTTTCTTCTAAATATAATGTTCTAGGTGATGGCCCTCAGCCAAGCTGCTTTGTGTCCTTATAGCCAGAAAGCAAGCCTAACTCAGTATTAAGGAACTATCATTCCTACAGCACCACAGAGTTAGTGTGGTGACTCAAGAGCAGCGACTGCACTGCCCCAGCTTTAAAGCAGTCTCTGGCTGTTCACACTTACACCAGACCACTCACAAGCAAGCGCTGTAGTTGAAGGTTTGTAGGAAAAATCTTACCTGTTTTTGACCTGCCCTGAATGCATCTCAGGTGCAAGACTACTATGTTTTAACTAAAAATTTCACTTACGAATGCCTCTGCTGTTATCTAAGTTGTTGAGGTCATGTTGAGGAGAGAATCTGGCGAATGAAGTGAGGAAAGAGCAAGACGAGAATGTGGAAATAATGGTGAGAGAGAAAARGGAGAATATTAAAACAGAAGAGAGAAATGGAATGGCAGGAGATGAAGAGGAAAAAGCACACCTGGAAAGGGGCAAGTCACACACTAGGCATGAAAAGGGAGGTTATTTTGGAAAATGCATTGAACCCACCTCCATTTTTATTTACAAGCTGATTCAGCAGTCCTGTCATTCAGATCATGTCTTGACAGCAAAGGAATTGTTGTGAAAAGCAAATCATAAAACCAACAGGTGCAGAGAACATGCTGCTGCTGCTGTGTTTGGAAAAAAAAATTACAGGCCTCACATTTAATGTCAACTACAAAAAGATGAGGTGGAAAAAATTGCTGTAAGAATAAAAGCAAGCAAGCAAGCAAGCACCTATCCCTACAGTGTTGCTTTTTTTTTCTCAGCTTCTCTACAGCACACTTTCCATGCAGGATCTGCATGTGTGTGCGTGTGTGCGTGCATGCGCACATTTGTCTTTTGGCTTTTTTTAATCTACCTCTCTCCACCCTATTTCTCACTGGTTTCTCTAATGAAAGGTCTACTACTGAAAGATAGAATCTGACTTCTTTCTCTCATTATTTTAAATGATGTTTTGTGAGCTACTTAGGGACTTCCTGGACAAAAGTGTTCTGTTCATTAAAACCAATTATTATTATTATTATTATTATTAATAATTTTACATTAATAAAAATATGAATGCTGTGACTGGAAATGCAGAATGCCTCAGCCCACGCATTTGGGGCAGCGGAGTGTGTCTGCATGTGGGGGAGAGCAGCTAACCCCACTAAATAGCACATCTTTAGCCTTTTCTACTGCAAATTGGTAAAGATTTTATGTGAGCTGTGCTTCTCCAGAACCAATAATAACAGTCGCCAGGTGCCAAAATAATACCACCCCGGCACTCTCCGCCCTTTCACCGTGCTCCCCAGCAAGCACCCACACACCCACGCACACATACTCCCCTCAGGAAATGGGCAGGAGATTCTCAGCCGAGGCTGCAAGCCAGTTCCAGAGGTAAAGCTGCGCAAGCGACCTCACAAGAGCTGCAGTTAGCCAACTGCCATATGCCCTGACAAAGCTACCAACAGCAGCGGCGAGCCCAGGGAGTGCTTTTATCATTAGCCCCTCACCCAGCAGTGGAGAAAAGTCATTTAGCCCCATGCTGGACTTTCATTAGGAGAGACTTGCATCAGATGGTCGCAGTGTTCTGGCACTGGTGTCGCCTGGCCCTTTGTTGGAGACGTGGCCATATCTCACCCCGGCAGGGATTCCCAGATTGGAGCACTCTTCACTGACAGATGCCAAGACAGCAGCAGCAGCAGCAGCGACAAAGGCAGCTTGACTTGGTGCTGTCTTTTATGCTGGCATGTTGCAGCTCTAAACTTTTAAGAGATGGCTTTTTACAAACTGCTTGTTCTTGGTAAATAAAAGACAGAAAGGTAGGGAGTGTGTGTGGAGGGGGAGAAATGAAGCAAAAAAATAGGCCTGAAATTATCACTTGAAACTAAAGCAAATAGCAAAGAAGCTGTCACTGGCAATCATTATTTCTAACCTCGGGACTGTAATAAAAAATCAATGAAGCAAGAGATGTCAATATATTCTAATAACAAAGATGTGATCCCACTACCTCCCTTCCCCCTATATCCTAGTTACCTATGTTAAAAACATGCAAAAGCAGAAACACGGGTGTCAGAAGAGAAACCTTATTTCTCTTTTCAGAAATAACCCATCATTTTGGGATCATCATTTATATTGCTAGCATGAGAGGATTTCTGAGTAGGAGAAGTGAACTGAAACATATTTTTTGACACAGAAATGTGAATTCTTTAAAGTCCATAATGACTCTGTCAAATGTGACTGAAAAAAACATGAAGAAACAACAAAGCCAGTATAGCACCTAGACTGTTTTCACTGTTATCCTGCCTCCTTCCCAAAGATGGATATTTGGTATTTAAATCCCTCACACTTTTTGCAAAAGTAGACCAGCTCACCCTGTAGATACTTTGTAAACTGATACAAGCTAACAAAGGAACCCTTACATAAATCTTTTGATTCCATCAGCATATTTTAATGAACATCTATGTTTAATAAAAAGCAAACACACCCAAAATAGAAAATGAGGTTTTTTTTAATATAACAGTCATTTCTCTGCCTTACCTTTCCCATCACCACAGTAGCAAGCTGCCCCACACTATTTAGTGGTTTAGCTTTGCAACAGCCTTTGGAGGAAGGTGAAATATTACTAATTCCCTTTTACAGACAGGGAACAAAAGCAGAGAGAGAGATGAAGGCCTGGCTCCTTGAGTGAAAACTATAGCCTCACTTTGACACCTTTGTACACACACAGCAACAGATATGGATAGTGTGTGTGAAAGTTAGGTACTGCAGGACACAGCATCAGGCAGCCAGGAAGCTGAGATGGGAGCTAGGAGGAGCCCAACAAAACTTGGTGCCTGCCATGGGACTGCACAGAAGCACCTGCATCATCAGGAGGGGATTCCCAGCCCAGTCACTCTTCTGACACTATAGCTATACTTAGCCATCTGATGCCAAACCATACACATCATTTGTGGCAAAGTGTATGTTAGTGAACAGGACTGAATTTGCAGACTTGTGCATCGCTGGGCTCTAACGCCTGGGTCAGCATTTCCTTTAAACCTGAGTGCCAAGCACAAATCCTGCAGGTGCTCTGTTTGTCACACTGATTTGTGGCATGAGCTTTTTGCTATGTTGCATCTTTTTTGTGACTGAAGAATGGAGTATAAACGTGACAGAACAATGAGGGATGTTGCTCGCTTTTCTGTTTTAATGCACAAGCTGCTATTTTAAGTGATCACTTTTCATATCGGAAAGGTACTGATTCACCATTCCACTAAACCAGTTTTATGCCACGATAGTTCAACTGTGCCTGTCACATAGACCTAGTTAACTTGAAAGCGCATACTTGCCACACAGGCACCTCCAACAGGCACACGCCAACTAACACTGTGGCCCAGTGACTGCAGAGGGGCAAATTCAGTCGAGGGGGGCACTGAATGACAAATCTAGCTCACCACATGAAACTGAAGCTGAAGAAAAGCTGAAAAAGGAAGGAAAGCTAAATATGGGAAGAAAGTTGGGTTTTATCTTTTTTTATAATTTTTCTGCATAGCAGAAACTTATTAGCATGGCCTGAACACAGGCAAACCCTCCGCTGCTGGTTACTTAGCGCAGGCAGCTGAGAGCCGCGACTGCTTTTCACAGGCCTTCCTGGGAGGCCTTTCACGTGGGGGCTGTTAATTTCCTTCCCTGAAGAGATGAGCCTGAAGAAGGAACAGCTTCTTTGCTCATCCCCTTTTCTTAAATTGCTGTAAGCAAACAGAAGAGATGTATGCTGCTGAAGACCCGAGGAGGACAGCACGACACAGGGGCTGAAGCGCTGCGGGGCAGAGCCGTTGCGGGCGGTTTTTCCGTTGGGCCCGCCGGCCTCCCCTCCCCCGCCCCCAACCGCCAGCCGCACACGCAGGGAAACGGAGCCGCAAAGCCGAAAAACGTGGGAGCCGCCCGCGATTAGCGCCGCGGCGTTCGGCCGTTCCGCGCCTACCACAGGCTGCGCACCCCAACGGCCGAGCGGGCCGCCGCCGCCGCGGGCCCCGCGCAGGTGGGCGGTGTTGAGGCGCCACCTAGCGGGAGGCGGCGGCACCGACGGCCCGGGCGACACCGCGCCCGTGTGTGTGTGTGTGTGTGTGTGTTTACATATTTATTAATATATCTACATGTGTACACATCCATACATATATCTGTGCGCACACACACACAAATAAATATAGCCATATTTCAGAAAAAAAAAGAAAAACAAGTCCTCTCATGTGACCAACCTTTGAGCCGTTTCCCAGCGTGCGGATGGTACCGCCCCACCGCAAGTTTTCGTGGCTTGCTCTCGCTCTTTTTTTCTTTAAGTGGATGAAATACCGCAAGGAGACATCAGAGTGTGAAATGGCCAAGGTTGGGTTATTTTACAAAGGAGACGTCGCTGCGTTATGGACCGGGGGTTGGCGGGGGGGGGGGAGTATTTTTAATTTTAATTGCTTCCATTTGTCCTCTGTCTTGATTTAGAATGAAATAGGTTTAAGTGAATGTGTCCTGACCACAGGAAGGAACAATGTTAAACATTTTAATTATACAGGGAGCAAAACAAAGTAAAAGCAGAACAATGAAGACAAAATATAAAGAAAGGAAAACTAATTAATGGAACATTAACRTAAGAATTTAATGTAACCAGGCTGAATCTGGTTTGTAGAATGAAAAGAAAGAAAACAGCTCCATTGTCCTTAAAAAAAGGGAGCACAATCCAGTACTTAGCATTTTGTGTACAGCACGACTGCTGTGGCTTTAAGTGGGCTACCTCCACTGAAAGGATAGTTTATGATTTGGATTCAACATATTTAGGCTCTGCATAATAGCAGATTGATGTACAAAGACCGTTAGCTAGGAGAAGGTTTTTCATGTAAATTCTCTCTCATTTGACATATGATACCTCTTTTGCTTTCCCACCCTAGCAAAGGGGATTACAAGGTATGTGTGTGAGCTGAAGAGCTGGAGGTCATGCTAAGGGTTTCTTGATTAGCTGGCCCAAATGCTGTCTCAGCTTGTGTGACACTTGGTGCTATAATGAAATTTTCATTACATTCCTTAAACTTTAGCTGAGTTTGCCAACCTGTTGATGAAGCTCAAGCAAATGGAAATACATCAAGGCATTCTAAGGAGAAAGCATTCACACATCCTGAGATACATATTTTAACCAGAAACTTGCAGGTTTTAGCAGACTGTGACTGGTTTGATTAAACTTCAATAAATCAAAGCAAAATGCAGTATGAACCTGAAAATCTTATCAGAATTCCATGGCCAGGACTGCCAGTGCCTGGCAGGTCTGACCAAAATTTTGCAAGATAGATCAAGGACCTCATTCTGCATTTAGAACTTAATCTAAATCGTGATCATCCTCGTGGAGTTTTTGTCATTGCCTTTGAGAGGAGACAAAGTCATGCCTTCCCAGGGGGCATAGAGAACCCCCCAGTGGGAACAACAAGAATCAACTTCAGTATAACAGGTAATAAAGGGATTCCTAATTTATATTGTACTTTCTTGAGCAAATAATTGTTTTGTTTGTTGTTTTTTAAAGCAGATAAATAACTAGCCACATTAAGTAGGTATACAAACAAGCCAATAAAGCAGGTAATAAGTTATAGCGTGGTTGTTTTTTAATCGTCTTAATATGTATTTATATTATGTATGTATATAGCAAAGGCACGGCAGATTTGAAAAAGTACTGCTAGTGAACAATAAGATAAGATGGTAGATCACAAGAAAGTACATTTCTTTTAAGTTATATCACACTTTTCTAAACTTCATTGTGATGTTCAGGCCTAAATGTTCCCACTGAATAATAGAAACTTTTCTTAATGCCACCTCAGAAATAAATGTTAGGTTGTTTCTGCAACAAATGAAACAAAACTAGAAGTAATAATTGGCTTGGATGAGTCTGAGCCATACCTGCCTTTTGCAATATGTAGTTGCTGATTCTTTCAAAGTTATCATCCTGAGGCACTGATCTGGACATGGAAGGAATCTTTAAGCAATGGAGACTGGTTTCATTATCATTTTTGTGTCTCCAGCTTGCAGTTTATTGCATCGTAAATATCTGTATTGTATTACATTCTACGTAAAGCTCTATAAAACTAAATTAAAATAAGCCATTGATCAGGCAAACCAGAGTGAATACAGATGGCCAGATTTTTTCTGTTTCTACTGGAAATCTTAATCCACCAAAATTAATGCACTACCACAGAAGACCTGCATTTGCCCTGCTGCATGGTGTCATCCAACCATATCCAGAGGCCATTTCAGAAATAAGATTAATTAACATGACCAATATCTTTTCCTTTCCATCATCTGAATGAATGAAGGAGYGTGCACAAAAATATTTGGAATTATGGCCACGTCAGGAGTGTTTCTTATGACTCAGCATTCCTGGATATGCTTGTGAAAACAGCTTTCAAATGAGCAGAGCTTGGAAACCCATTCTTAAAAGGTTTGCCAACTCCAGCTTCCACTTTCCAAGTATCCACAAGCTGTCCCCACAAGCTGCACAGTGGAAGAGGGATTGCTTCCAGCATCCCTCTTTTCCAAGTGCACTTGGGAAGGTTGCAGAAGGCTGGGCCAATTGTCCTGATGGCAGAGAAACCCTAGTGCTTCTAGGAGGAATTGGGTCTACTGCATGTGAGCAAATGGCTGATGTAGGACAAGCTGCTTGTTCAGCTGGTGTGTTTGGGCACCACTGCTACAGCCTGATGACAGCAGAGGCCAATTGCACGAAGCATTTTGATCTCTGTTCTTATCTGTTAGGTGAAAAATATCTGTCTGGTAAATAATCTTCCTGGTAGAGAAGAGCAGACAAAGAGACACATCATGCCAGAAGAGGTAGATGACAGAACAGATCTATGTGGCAAGCATGTAAAGACAATATTCACTGAAGTCCAAATGGGTGCACACCTGAGATTAACCAATATATCATCAGTACATGATACATGTAGCATCTTCCCTTAGAAGACAGATGAGCGGAAGGAAGGCACTCAGAAACAGTTATCAACATCTGGGGTGAAAGTAACAACAAGCGAGCCATAGCAAACTAACTATACAAGCAGTAATGGTGTAATTCAGTTCAAGTCCAGAAAAGGTAGAAAGACTGTGGGGAGTGTCATGATCTGGAAAGGATCTCCGTGGTCTTTAAGATTTTCTGTCAACTGGGCCCTCGACCGCTAGAAAATGCCTTCCTTTTCTTCAGCTGGCTCTGCTTCTGTAACTGATAATAGGCAGTAAGGTTGTGATATGGAAGAGAAATGACAGATTTGCAAATCCATTTTATCATCTCACACCTTCTAGTGGTGGAGAATAAGTCTAAGGGATGCAGCGAAGGTTAATATATATTGTTAACATTATTTATTAAAGAGCCACCTTCCTTTTTTTGAATGAAATGTAGCAATGAGATGTGTGTGTGTATACATTTGCATATGGGATCTATAAATATCCCTTAAAATAGGACTTACTGAATGGGCTTTCCAGGATCATGGAAGAATTACATATGATATTAACCCCAAAACACCAAGGGATCACCACAACTATAGATTAAAACCTTTTTTAAAATGCTTTACAAGCAATATTGCCTTTTCTTATGCTTTCTTTACAATTTCCTAATATAATAATTTAATTTGTGTATTTTGCAGAAAGATCAGGATGTAACAAAGACCTTCCTTGAGATGTGCTAGTTTAACAGTTTATGGAGTTAATTTATAGAAATCTGGAAGGATTTTGAAAGCAATGTGGCTCTGTCAGAGCAAATAAAGATATATCTTAAATGATATTTGTCAGCTAATGTCACCTAGCGTGCTTGACATTCATGGCTTAGAGAAGTTGGATAGATGGACCTAGGATTCACCCCATCCCCTTCTGCTCTTCTTTTCATCCTCCATTTTCTCTCTTCCAACCCCAAAGCTAGCCTTGCCAGCTTAGAGATGAAAATATGTTTATAGAGATATGGACTTTCCATTCACTACGGCTTGAGTCAAGTGGGCAGTTTCAGGACTGTGTAGATTTATTGGGAAGTTGAAAGACCTTTAGCCCTTCACACATCGATATCAGCTAGCGTGATACATGGTTGCACAGAGCCATGCATTTAATTGGGGACTGCATCTGCTCCAACATCTAAGAATCAGCAGCCAGCTTAGGGAAAGGGAATGCTTTAACTCAAAGATATAAGGGAAGCCAGGGAGGGAGATTCATTACTGACGTGGATGCCAGGTTCCTATTGACTGTGGGCTAATAATGAACAGTGAAATACCTGAGTGAATTTCTGCTTTCCCAGGAGGCATAAGCAACCAGAGGTTTCCATGTGCAATTCTTCATGACTCCATACTACATCTTTTTGGGAACCACCAGCAATTTTCAAAATGCAAAGACTCTTGCCTGCAGGGTACCCAGTATCTTACCAAAGCTGTATGCAGAACTGAAAGCCTACTTTTGGAAAAAAAGGGAAAAAAAAGAAAAAAGAAAGAAAAAAAAAGAAACCTGGAAAATTTGGGACAAAGTTGATGTTTCTCCTTCAACGTAAAAGTGATAGCAATGTGAGAAATAACATGGGGAGAAAACAGACATGTAGGTTGCATGTAAGTTCAGGACAGGGTGATGAAAGCATCTCTGCACATTTTTAAATATGATTCTAATGAAAAGCAATTGCTAATAAGAAGTGACTAGTTAAATTGTGTCAATGACTGGTCCCATCCTGCATGTTCTGCTGAAGCCAGGCACCCTCTGAGGACAGCTGGACCTCAGCCAAAAGGAGATGACCATGATCAAGGTCATAGGTCTTCACATGGCAAGCAGTGCAGTCTGGATCCTAATCTTTACAAGCTTCCAATCCCCGTGGAGAGGCAAAATGGAAAATATTCAGCTGGACACATTAATATTTTCAATCCTTATCTCATTTTGATATAAAAATAAAGGATTTTTTTTGATTCATTATAAAGCCCTTGTTTTTTATAAGGATTTCAGAACTTGGCCTAGATTAGAAACAAAAATAGTTAAGAGCTCCTTTTCCCAAGAAATAAGATTTAAAGATAATAGGGGATATATGCTCTCCTATTTAGCAATTCTTATGGGGAGTTATTTTTTTCCTACCCTGAAAAATCAACAATAGCTCAAAACATGCTTTCTCATTTTTTTTTTAAATCTCTTTGTAGTAATATTCCACTAACACACTTAGAAGAGAGTTATGTCCTTTCACGGCTTTTTTGTCTGGCTAAATTTGGACTTGCTATGAATAACTGGTAAGCAGCCCAGTGCAGAGGGATTGGACTGAATGTTGAGACAGGTGTATTTTTGGCTCAGCCACAGCCAGCTATGTAATTGTGGTCTCTTTGCATCACTTTTTCTTCCTACCCTAGCCTGTCTGTTCTACTTAAACTAAAACTTTGAGTTTTATGACCTCTTACTGTATATTTTTACCATACCCCAAACAAGGGCTTGTTCTTGGATCCTTGTTATTAGTACTGAAATAACAGTAAACTTTCAGTGGCTGCCTCTTCACTTCAGAGGAGTTGGGCAGCTTTAACATCGTGCTCTATACTTAAATTGGGCTTTGTCTGAAGCCGGAGCAGTCAAACTATTATGTTTGGACATTTGAACGCAGGAACAAGTAGAAATGGGTACATCCATGAGTCTGGAAATCATTATGTTTCTGCTGTCACAGGCAGCCACATCATCAATGCTTTCAAGAATCAGGGCCTCAACTTGAAAGGCCACTAGACTCTCCAGGTTTTTCAAAAAATGGTAGCTTTTTTTTGGAGATTTCTGTTGCTTATGGTTCCAGATTGTGAACCAGTGCCACTGTTGCCAGTATAGTGGCCTCTTCAATCTCTGACTCCCCTGCCAGCTAGTTTCCTTTCCATTCCTTGTGGCTGGCAATCAATTTGTGATGTAAGACTAAATCAGATCTAATGAGACAGTAATATTTTCACTTAATTTCCCCACCCATATTCTCTTTCCTAAGTGATAATGTTTTGGGGAAACAGATGAAATGCCAGACAGCATCAGAGCAGTGGCTCAACCACTCTAGCATCTGGTCTCTAACACTCTGGCCTGGAAGTAGTTCTCATYTGGGTCTCTAAGTTAGAAGAGTGAAATGCTTATACCCAGATTTGTGTGGTTTAATTTGTCTTTTAGAAGAAAAGTGCAATAGTTTTGGATAGTCCTATTACTGTTCAGAGAAATTTCCTCTTCAAATTCYATGGCTCCTGGGCCTCATTGTTTAGGCACCGTTTCAATCTGAGGTGTATTTGTTATCTTGCAATTCAACGGCGGCTCCCTTGTCCTTGCATTATGAGATGCTCAATCTACCTCCTCCAAACCTTTCTCTAATCTTATGAATATACACAATGTTCTCTATTCTCATTTTAAAGGGAAAGGATTATTTCCTCATTACACTTGAGAGTTACCTGAGACCATTCATCATGATCCTCTTTCTTTAAATACTCTTAATTCTCAATAACCTTTTGAACTGTATGACCATGCAAAGTACAGCATCTCAGATCAGGCATCCCTAGTGATTTATGTAATGAGATTACATTATTTTCTGTGTTACTGTACAGCCCATTGCTGATTCACCCTGACCACTTTTTTTATACATGGGTAATACAAAATCACAATACTGACAATTGTTCTTCTAGCAGTTGTTTGGGTCTGTTGTTTACTCTTATAGCCAATATAAAAAAAAAAATGCAATAAATGAAGACTAGTGAGTTTCAGAAAGCACAGCTGAGTGCTTATAAGTATTTGTTTCCACAGAGTATTTGTTTTCTTGCTGCACAAGGCTGAATCGTTTCACTGGGAACACTTCTCTCCTCCTCCTCCCTTCCATTGGGAGCAAGAAACAAAGGTAACCAAAGGACACCCAGTCCAAGAGAGCACAGAGTCCACATGCCCAGAAAAGTGCTTTGAGTTATGAAACACCTTGCTTCCATAAAGGATGCCAGGTTAGCCAGTTGTTTAGAAAATAGCCTGCTGTATCAGGTCAAGGCACACACCATCTATAAATGCTTCAGAGATGGGCTCTCTGACTTGATCCATACTGTAACTTCAGCCTGCATGTGCAAAATGTTCTTTTTGGAAGAGCCAGCCAAATGTATTACCTGGGACCATACTTGTCATGACCAACCTCCCTGGCTCTAAGTCACACTGTACTTCTGCAACCACTGCCCCATTTGATACCTATTGTTTTTTGATCTGAATCATGGCAAGTAACTTCATCTTCTCCTTCCAGTCCATCCAC
Source organism: Apteryx rowi (assembly GCF_003343035.1). Taxonomy (NCBI): domain Eukaryota; kingdom Metazoa; phylum Chordata; class Aves; order Apterygiformes; family Apterygidae; genus Apteryx; species Apteryx rowi. The sequence continues at coordinate 39,841 of NW_020450008.1, forward strand.
AACTCTGCTAATTCACAAGTAAATAAAGTAATTCCGGCTAAAATTGCTCCTGCTGCCTGCTGATTTTTTCCTAGATTTTTATGACATAAAGGGCCATTTTCTCACCTTACCTGGACATGAAAAAAGACATGTAAATTATATGCAGTTCACAAAACACAGTGAAAAAAATGAAAGATCAAAAGAAAGACTGGTTTGTGAGTAGGTCAGAAGAGAAAAGACAGCTACTTATATACTGAAGAAGTATATCTGCTGTCTCAACAGACAATTTAACCTGCTCTTGAACTCCCCAAAACATTTTAACAAGCCCTGCATCCACGTGTAAAAGATTCTAGTTGCTTCATATTTGAATTCTTGAGCTTAAACTTTGGTCTTCTGGGAAAATTGGGCTCAAGCCCAGAAGCCTGGCATTCTGTATATTGCCACATAGACATAAAAAGCAACTGGGACTCCAGTCTTGCACWGGAGACTCTTAACTGTTCTGCATTCATAGAAAAGTGAGTCCCAGAAGCCAAGCTGATGGAAATAAACTATTCTGCCAACTGTGCACATGAGCTTAATGCACAGTCAGCTGTATGGCATGGGTGCATGCCTGCCTACAGAACATGAGCCTGAGAGCTGCAGATGGAGCCAGTAAAAAGGAAAATAGTCGAATGAGAAAAGTGTTTCAGGCCTAACTTTTTTTTCTGATAATCATAACATAGTTGGTTTCTCTAGAGAAACAGAACAGTTGGCCTGTTTTTCCTCAATGGTTAAAACTACATTTCTTGGGAAAGGCTAATAAACTGAACAATAGAACCCTGGAGCCTGTAGAGACTGGGTCCAGTTCGTACAAAGAGAAAACAAAAAAACAAAAAAGAACCCCCCCAAAAGGCCCTCTTCTTAAATTTGCCACAACAACCTCATGCCTGGAACTGCAGGAAAAGGCCCACACATAGACTGGCCATTAATTATGATTTTTACAACCTTTTGGTGGTACGTTTTGATGACAGGAGCAACTGGAGGAAATCAGAAAACAGAGCTGGGGACCATTCTGAGTCACTTCTTGCTTTCCCTGTCTCCTCTCAGGGGTTGGCAGCCCCTGGACTTACTTCTGCAATTTCCTGAGCCTTTTCCATGAAGTGCTGACTTACAGTGGGCGGTCTGTATCACTCAGAGAAGTATTCAGAATCACAAAGGATCAAATCCCCTAGCTGAATCCAGCCAAGCTGGACTTACAACTTGTCAGCAGCAATCCACTGTGAGCAAGGTGACAGGGTGCCAAAGATCAGCATGGCTGTATGGTTGGCACGTGTCCCACATTTTGGGGTCACATGTATTACAGTGTGTTACATTAATATGCTCTAAGTCTTAAGGTAAGGAACTATCAGCCTTATTCAATCCATTCATTGTGGCTGAATGCTCACTGATTATCTGTAGGAGTGCAAATACAGCTGTTTGTTAGACAGGAGACATTTGTTTAGCTCTCTGTATTGTCAGTTAAGTTACTAAGTAAGTTATAGTAGGAGAATCTTTACCTCCAGTATGTGGCAATGAGCCTCGTTTGAACTTATTTTACACCTATTCCAGGCCCCAGCTTGCTCTGGGTAACGGGCAGTGATGTGTAAGCCAGAACAAACTGCTCTTGACTTTCACAAACATGCTGAGCTTCCAAGAGTGGCAATTAAAAAAGAAATATACATTAATTAATTTAATTTTTTTTTTACTTCTAAATGCAGCATATTTCATGCTGATGAACAGAAACACAATGCCCATGCAATCCCACAAGACGATTTTTCCTGAATCATACTTCAGAAAAGAATTTTTGTTTAATACTTAACGTTAGAAATAGCTCAAAATCAGACCTGACAGCCCTAGAAATTCTAAAAAAACAAATCTGAATTTCACTGAAGGGATTTTGTCTTCATTTCATGTTCAACATTATTTCTCACTGGTTTCTTTGGTGCAGATAGAAGTATTATTTTATTGCCGTGTTTAATATAGAGAGTGCTGAGTAGCTGAATTTTGAACCAAATTGTAATTGATGAAAATGTCAGTGCTACTTCTTCAAATAGTCATAGAACTCCTTAGCCAAGCAATGACAAATATACAGCAAGCAAACAATCAAGGAAAGGCATTCCTTACATAGATGAAACAATAAGTAACATCGCCTCCCTGTGAGGACTGTGCTTATCACCTTTAAAGAAATCATGTGAATTTTTCAGGATTAAATCTAAGATGTGTTAAAGGCCATATCTTCCCTTTTTGCATCTAGTTGCCACAGGGTTTGGAAACCTACTCATGCCTCACAGACAGGGAAAGATTCAGATCAGCTGGAGAGAGAACAGGAGAAAGTAACAAGAATGACAAGAAACCCAGAGCACATGAGCTGTAAGGAAAGACTGAAGCTCTTGGGGTGGTCAAAAGCAACAGCTGTAGAAAACTGAAGGGGAACGTGATAACGGTCTTGCCAGGTATGAAAGGGTGCTGCAGGAAGGAAAGGAAAACTATTCTTCATGTCCACTGAGGATAAAGAAAGAAATCATTTCAAGTAAGGAAGATTTAGGGTTAGATTTTGGGAAAAAATTCTAATAATGAGGTAATGAAGCATTGGAAGAGATTGCCAAAGGAAGCTGTTCTCCTTCAGTGGAGAATTTTAAGAACACATTGGGCAAATACCCTTCAGGAATAACATAGATATAGTTGTTCCCATCAGGAAGGTAGAAGGACAGACTAGGTATTCTCCTGAGATACAGGATCCAGAGGTTCAGCCTATTTTTGTATGCTTCTGTAATGGCCGTTGGTTTTCTCATCTGGGAGTTAGTTAACCAATGTTAGACCTCAGGATTTTGGAAAAAAAAATCTTATTTTTTTTTCATATTGTTTTCCCTTCTTTTTTCTTTTTCTCACTCTCCACCTCCCTTCTTTCCTTTTGGATCTCTTGAACAGGGAATTCTCTGTGTTTCACCAATAGCTCAACCCTTCGTAATCTCTCTCCGGCATCTGTGCAAAGCTTTCCTTTTCTTGTGTGTTTTCAGAGTGTGTCCCTGCACACTCGTACTGAATCCTTACTTGACTGTACATTTGAATTATCCACTTTACAATGACGGAAATGTTTCCATTCCCACAGAAAAGATGTCAAGATTTGTTCTGAGCTTCCAATCCCCAAGTTAGCAAAAGCAAAACTTTTATTCTATGCACCTTTAGCCATCATTAGCTTGGCAGTTAAAGAGGATTGGCTCTTAGTGCTACTGTGGATTCTTTTAAAAATCAAGACATTTGCCAAAACTTGAAGTTATATGCTGCTTCCCCCAAAGACCCCATTTTTTGTTATGCATTTCAATAGCAGTAGGACTTGAACTCATTGTGCTGGGAAAGATTATTTACTCGCCTCTTTTTTCTTCTTTTTTGCACGACAGTTCTCATAGAATACTAAATAATGCCAGCAGGATTTAAAACTGAATTCAGAATTATTTTAATTACCTTAAATGTTTTACTTTTTTCAAACTAAATGCGCAAATAGGATCCGCWCAAACATGCCTAGCAGGATGCATTTAAACACTTCATGAACATAGGCTGTTCCCTGCTTCCTTGTTTGGTTTGTTTTTTCCTTTTTTTGTTTCAGAAATCTAATAGTGAATTAATGAAGCATAATTATGCAAATACGCTAAATCCAGTTGACAGGCAAGATGCAGGCAATGCTAACGCAAAGCCGGTAAGCTGAGGGCAGCATCTACATTTCATTATTTATTAGAAGCCAGATTTAAAAGTTATTGAAGCACCCTGAGAGACAGTAAGTGAGTGAGCAATATTTACAAAAACACCTAAATGAATTAGGTGCATAATTACTATTAAGTTTTACTGTTGGCAGTGTGGGTGAATTAATGGGTGAAATCAGTAAGCAGTGGCACTCCACAGTAATCTACTGTGTGGTTTAGCAATCCTATGAGATTCTCAGAAAGCACATCACAAGCACAAAACAAGTGTCATATACGCATACATGGGCACTCCCACTTCATAAAATTATTGTGCACAGTATGTAAGGAAAGAACATTCTGTACAGTATATGGAATCTCTAGCAGTAACAGTTTTACCTGTTCTTATARAAATGCTATAGGACACTATGGATCATGAGCTACAATTTCAGTGGTAAACCAAAAGTTATTTCTAAGCATCTCTGCAAAAGTGTGTCATAAATCAGGGCAAAAAGTGCATGACAAAGGACTTTTGTAGTTAGCATTTCTCTCCTGGAAGGGGCTGAAGAAAAAGTAAAAAGAAAAAGCAATGACATAATTGTTTCTATATGCAGTTTATGAAAGACATGTTGTTTTTGACACAGCTACTTACAGATGCTGATACTTGTGAAGGGATTTAATCATAAAGAGGTAAGCCTTCATATGTTGAAGTAAGTTGGTAATTATGAATGAATAAAGTAGGATTACAAAAAAGCAGGAAATTCCGTCAAAATAGACCCTACACTTTGTCATTTTCAGTGGCTTGCTGTAAAACTCACACAACAAATTTGTGCTGCATCCAATCCTATCGAATAGTCACATTACTGACTTGGACAATGGATTAAAGAGTCCGCATAAAACTGGCAGATGGCATCTTTCTAGGAGGGGTTCCAAGCACTTGGGAGGACAAGATTAGCACTCACAGTGATCCTAAAATGTTAGTGAAATAATCCAAAATCAACAAAATGAAATTCAAGGGCAGGCTATGCTTGGGAAGAAAGAAAACTGACTCAAAAATATAAAATGCTAAGCAGAATAAAATCTGTCATTAATGGTGAATTAAAAAATTTAATATGATCCAACACCATGCAGAGTAAAAAGGCCAATGTCATTCTGGAATGCATTAACAGGAGTGTCATAAGTAAGACATGAAGGTCTTTATTCTGTCCTGTGCAGTAGTAGTAGGGCTCCAGCTAAACTACTCAACCTGGTTTTGAGCATGGCAATTTAAAAAGGATGCTGACAAATTAGAGAGAGTCTAGCCAAGAGCAAAAACACTGCTTAGAGGTTTAAAAACATGGAGAAGGTTGGAAGAATTGGGTTTGTTTAGTCTGGAAAAGAGAAGACTGAGGAGCAATTCAATAACCATCTCATAATATGCCAGAAGGTGTTATAAAGAGAATGGTGGTCAGCTGTTCTCCATGTTTACCCACCATGGACAAGAAATCACTGGTATAATTTATAGAAAGGAAGAAAGAGATTAGATTAGATTAGATTAGATTAGATGTTAAAGAGAAACTTTCCATAAGAATTGTTAAGGAGTGGAACAGTCTGCCTAGGGAGGTTATTTAACCTCGTAATCGAAGATTTCTGTGAACAGATTAGGCAATGATCAGATAGATGATCTGAGTATGTCTGACCTTCTCTCAAAGGAGGGAGATTGACTAGTATTCTAAAGACACCTTTCAGTCCTATGTTTCTATGATGCTATTGCTAAATCATTTTAAAAATAGCATCCTTAAATTATCCTAAAACCATAGTTATGTATTTAAGTAAGTCACTTCACTTTGAAATGTTCAGTGGCTCCAGCAGCTCTTATTAATCACGTTGTCAAGGTCAGATAGCTTATTTGGGATTTCAATTCCAATTTGGAAGCCTCCATTAGAAAAAAAAAGTCCAGGTAAACTCTTTTTACAACTCTGAAAAAATGAAGTGTCAGTCCAACTCCCTGCAAATTAAAGGCAAGATTTGTACTAATTGCAAGAGGAAATTCTGTGTTGTTCAGGATTCAGATTTTTTATGCTGCATCAAAGAGAGAAGTGTACTTGAATCATCATCAGACTTTAAAAATTGCAAGCCAAAGTTAGGGGGTACTGGCTCAGGAAATACCTATTACATACATTCACCATTACAAGGTATCCTGTCCATTAATGATATGTTCATTTTAAATATTATGATACACATGTGGAGTGATATGGAATTAATTTGTTTGTGTATAGAATTTGCAGATGTATTTCTAAAGGGACTATATATAATCTGGTCACTGAAGCATTATATCCTCTTAAACTCGTGCAGTGGAATAGTATTTTCAGCTAAGCAAATTCTTTAACATCTACTGGTGGTGATTGCCAGTGCCAAAAATCCTGCTAGAGGAGTGGCTTTATCTGAACCTTCACATCACGACAGGCACTTTGCAAAGATTAACATATCTGTAATCTACATGCAAGTGATTCAGTTTGAAAACAGTAGGAAAACTTTTCCCAGGTGACAGTRTGCTTTAAATAGACATTAATAGGTAACATGTTGTAAATGTTACAATTACACAAGTTTCAAAGGGAGGCAAATACCTTTTCATTTTAACACTCAGCCAAGTTATTTCTTTCTAAAATTAAAGACAAATCTTCTGGCTATTCTTCAGAGATCAAAATGATCTGCAGTGTAGATACCAATAGGCAGTACAAATGGGCAACAATAGCACCATGCAGATTCCTGGCAAGAGATACAGTAGCCTGCTAAAAGTTAGTTTTTATGTCTATGGCTTTTTCAGATCAAGAGCTGTCCCTCCCTCCTTCTTTGTCCCTGTCTCCTCCTTTCCATAGCTGCTGCATTCAGATCACTTTTAAAATAACGATGTTCTCATTGTGAGCATGTGTTTGAGACCTTCCTTACACCTCATAGGCTAATGATTGGCTTTGCCCCTTCGAACATGGAGGTGTCAGTAGGTATTAATAATACTGTAAAAGAGATAACAGTATTTCCATAAATTGACCTTCTCTGATGATGACTTCACCCCATTTTCTTTAGTTCGGTTTAATGACTTGAAGAGCGCTCGATGATGAAACCATTCCAAAGCATAAATTATTCACCACAGGGAAAAAAGAAGTTCCATTTTGCAATTTTCCATCAGTGACTGAGCCTCTGTAGGTGAATTGTCTGTAGAGGCRGAACAATCTTTTTGACTCTTGTATTCACACTTGTTCTTTAAAATGAGGTAACAACAACAAAAAAAAGTAAATGGTAAGTGGAATAAACCTTCTCTTCAAAATAAATTTTGACCCATCCATTTCTGCTCTTAAAAAATGTTGAACCTCTACAATTCTGTAACAAAAAAAAAAAAAAACAAAACACCTTTTTGAATAGTTTCACTGTAGCTCATGAACATGGAATTTCATTTAAAAGATACAAATAGGAAAGATCAAAAGGCTGGACTAGAACCAACATGACCATAAATATTTTAAGTGCTTGACATTACATACTAGACACAAATAAACATAGAAGCAAATTATAGCTTGTATTTCTAAAGAAAAAATGTATCCCATCTGCATGTTAATATTTGCATATTTACTACTAGCTCTTAAGCTGCATTTCTGAGAGGATGATTTTTCTAGTATCTCCCCATTGCCTGTTGTATCATGCCACCAAATTCAACTGCAATTCAACGTTGAGGAAAAGAAATCTCAGCCTGTCCCAGGAAGAACTCTTCCATGCGTGGTGTGTGGGTGCCTGATGCTCTTCCCTGGTGTTTTTCCTGACCACTTCCCTGTTGTCTGGGATCCACCCAAGGTGCTGGGATGGGGCCAGTCTGCTGCTGGACAGCGTTGCCTGCCATTGTGTTGCTTTGCTCGAACTGCGAGAAATGTATTCTGTGAAGAGCCATACATTTTCAGCCAAGGAATGTAAAAGTGCTCAATACAGGGGAGCCTATTTGCTGCTCCAAAGGACACTTGGTATCAATATGTAGCAATGCCTGTTTTCTGATTTTTTTAACATGCATTTTAGCTGTACCAGCTTAAAAGTGTGCACCTTTGGGGTAGGGCAAGGTTTGTTTAAGAAGTGTATTCACTGCCATGAAAAAAAACTAGGCTTACATTWATGCTGTGTACAGTCTCAGAGAGGAGAGCCTTGGCTGTGTCAGCACAACTTGTTCTTATGATAACAAACCAGTACAAGATGGAAATTTTGCAGGGAGTTTTGTAAATTGTTTTCCCATTTAGGTACATTAAAACACAGAAACATTTCCTCTTCCTTAAGACATATCTTTTCAAAGGTTTCTCTTTCCCTATAGCTTTTGAGATACTTAGTGTTAAGCCACAAGGCAGAAGGTATGATGTGAGGAAGTAGAAGGAAAGCTGTTGTATATATGCATCATAATCTTCCAAAATTCAAGGGAATATAATCTGATATTAGGAGCTACCTGGCTGTTCCAAAAGGTCTGCTTCCCAAATTATGAAGACCTAAATCAAATTTGATAGACCATCATATTTTAGCAATTTGATGGATTTCCTCTTGCCTTTTAGCCTTATTACTGTGTAACCGAACAGAAGTTGTAATTCCTGAAGAGTCCCAGAATGGTAAATGCAGTTCAGGTCTGGGCACTTGCTGGTTTCTGCACTTTGAAAGGTAATTGAATAGGAACAAGTACAAGTGCAATTGAATATGTAGGCTAGAGGCACTAAGTTGCAGCCTCAAAGAGGTCATGCTGAAATGAATTTTTAAAAAGGACTATAAAATTGCATCTAAGATAGATGGGGTGCAAAAGCAATATTTAAATGAAATTGTTATGGATATAAGTCACTTGCCAGGCATTCTAACTATTTCCAACATAAAATATGTTTTCACTTCATATATAAAACATTGTTATTATTCACATCCTGTGTCATGTTAACATATTAAAACTTAAATGTTTAATGCATATATTAAAATTTTGTGTCATCATTAACACCGCTGATGAATACCCTTTAACAAAAATAATGGAAAAGATATGTCAAGGCAGATAATTTTTACAATTAGAATAAAAATATGTAACTTAAAGTGTGATAAGATAAAACCGTTTAATTCAAAGTTTCACAATCTCCTTTCCTTGCTCATGGGAATCCAACTGCCGTTTGTTTTCCTATTAAATGACATTTCAAATACTCTATTATAAACATAAATCACATCTCCTTTTGAGAAGGCAAATGACAAACTAAATTTGAGGTCTGACTTGCATTTCTATGCCCTACCCAAGACTAAATAGATGAGCAGTTGCTTTATAGATTGTATTTGATGGATAAACAAAGAGAGGCAGTAGGTTATGGAAAACATGTCACTTGGAACTGACATCTGCCCTCATAATTCATGAGTGTCTTACCCTGCCGTGTCACCTCTGCAGACATCAGTTTCCCATCCTGGCTCACCAGATCCAGGGGAAGAGATTCAGCCTTTTTAAAAGTAAAACTACCTCTTTCACTTGTAAAATACACATCTTTCCTTAGTGGGGKGTACTCTGTTTCATGTGGTCAGGCAGGCAGTGAGCAAAGCCCTCAGCGCCGGGCTGGCATGTGCAGAACGGTACATGACCACGTGGGAGCCAGAGAGCGCTGGCATAAAAACGGGATCAGAGGCAGCGTGGTCATGCTGCCCATAGCAGAGGGATGTTGCAGGATGGGGGAGACCGCGCCAGCGAGCGAGATGCCTCTCGATATGAGGCTGTGCTGCAGATCCGATGCCGAGAGCCAGCACGGGCTGACTGTGCGAACCCTTTGGCCTGATGTTGTCTGCACGAGGCAGTTTCCTAACTGGGAACGGGTGAAACACAGCCAGCTGCAGAGAGATCACACTGCGCCATCCCAGCTTCTTGGTCATTTGGCACATTTAAATTAACCTTCCGGAAAATTTTTTCTCCATCAGCAACGATTCCTGCCCCAACCAAAACCACACCTGCCTGACACGCTGGAGGTGCAGGTAACCACAATCCCATGAGCACTTCTCCCACAAACAGGGAATGCACATACACGTGCTGCAAAATCTGCAGAAATCTGTTGTAGCATCACCAGCAGGGCGAAAATCTGGGCTGGAAATGGTAATACTGTGACGCGGTTAGGTCTCTTTATATCATTTTCAAAGATGCTTTTGGACCCCACTGAATTTTGTACAATAGGATTCATGAAACAGGGATTCACAGCAATTACAGCTTTATAACTGGAGAAAGAAAATCAATTATATTAATAAAATAGTTAATACCTAGAATATGCATCATCTTCACTTGGAAATCCTTGGCATTTGCACTGCAGCATTCCCAGCTCTTGCATTTTTATTACCAATTTTATGAGGATTAGGCGTGTCAGGTTTTTTTTCCTAAGGACAGAGTCTTATGGTCAAGTGGTTAAAAGATAATCTCTACTTTCATTTTAAAACAGTGCTTTTCTCTACCATACTTCTGCAAAGTAAAGTTTAAGAACGTAACTCTTAGCAGTCCACAATCCAAAAGACAAACAAACCCTAAGCATCTGTAATTTTTGTAAACTTCTTGTTTTTTAATCCACTTTCAGTATTTTGCACCCTGACTCAAGATTTTTGAAGCCTGACATTGGCAATATCAGTGCTCTCGTGGTATAAAGATTTTGTCAGTACATATTTGGAATGACTTGCATAATTCACTCATAAATAATACATTCAGCCCAAATTCATACTGACAAAAATCTTTTACCACATCATTGCATTATAYAGGTGATGTGCATTTAAAAAATATACTGAAGAAACACCAGTCTCTCTCCATCTTGCAGGACTGTAGAATCCTTTTGTGCTTCACCTGTAATTGTGCATGAGAAAATTAGTTTAACCTGATCATTTGCCAAATTAATTGCAAAGGTAAGAAAAGGGTCCTGGCTAGAACAGCAAGAACAAACCTAATCCCACTGTTTTTGTGTTGCAAATCATAAGAAGTTTTTAAAAATTTGTTTTCTGCCTAATATTTCTTTGTCTTCCACTAGCACAAAAGGACTTAAGGAAGCTGTTTAATAATGTTTATTTCAGATAGCTAGATAGAGAGACAGACAGGCAGACAGACAGACAGAGCTTTGTAGGACTTTAAAAGTTCCTGTACATCTAACTCCCATTTTAGGSCATTGCTCTTAAAAAACTGTCCCTTAATACCTTTTAATCTTTCCTTTGTCACTTGAGGACCTCTTCCAATTTGATCTTTCYTTGAAAAGTCAAATTTTGGATTCTTTTTACATTGATTTAAGTGGTAGAAACACGAGGAATATTAAATTTGTGTTGGTGAAGTTCACTTAGAAACTAGGCATCCTGATTCAGTTAATGTGATGCTGATGTTTATGGTACCTTAAAAAACAATCAACAGCAACAAGCAAACAAGAAGCATGTAGGTTTTTCTCATCTTCTCTGGGACCAAGGGGACTAATGGTAGTTAATTTGAAAAAAGAAGGCATTTTGCTAATGACCAGAGATGGAAGGCATTTTGAGAGAAGGTTTCTTTTAAACAAATTCCACAACAGAGAAAAGTATTGACCAATATGTAACAAAAGAGGAATATTTGGTTCTAATACCTAATGGCAAAAATGCCAGCAAATCTTCAAAACACCCTGATATGTAGCAGAAATTATCAGATTCCAGAGAATCCAACTTAGATGTACAGTTTAATATATATTTTTCTGACACTGAAATCATTCAAGGAAAAAGCAGCTTTCTACAAAGAGCTATGTTTCATAAATATCCTTTTTAAATCAGTTATCATGCACAAATTAATATTTTTAGTAACTCTTCAGAAAATATATTCTTAGGCATTGCAATACAAGTGTTATTTCTATAACAGACTCTCTGGAAGTAAGTTACAACTGTCTTTTACTATGTAATATGTCTAAAACATTATGTGTCCAAAATATAATATAAATGCCTAAGATGTAAAAATAATATCTAAGAAAGTTATAATGTAACAGATTAAATCAAGTTATGTTCATACAAAAGAAAATGCAGAAAATATGACTGTAATTTTGACATTAATATTAGAATATACATTCTAGAAACAAAAAGACACGCATTAAAATGCTGAATTAAAAAAACATAATAGAGCTTATAATCATGATATCATCATGAAAATTGGGTGACTGTATTGGAAAAAAAAGATAATTATTACACAATTTCACATATTTGTGCCTATTTAGAAAAAAAGATCTAACATTTGGTTATTTGAGATATAGTAGATGCACATCAGTGATGACTGAATAATCTGAATAATAATACATATGCATGAAGGTATAGAACAATTTCAACTTCATAAAGTTTTGTCTTGAGATGTTAATAGGGCAGCCTTAAAAAGACAGTCAGACAACTTTTAAGAATAAATATTTGCATGGAATATTTATATACTAAACCAAATAATATTCTAAAAGTGGATTTCAAAGGACCATAAGGGAGATACAATCACCATCTTTATTGAATTGGGCTATGTATTCCCTTAGCTTGTCTTGGAAAATCCCAGTGTACATGATCAATACAAATTAAACCAACTACTTTTCTATCCATTGCACTGCAAACCAGTACCTGCTGTAATCAGTGCTGCCTACCTAAGTTGTTCATTTAGCGAACTGGGGTGACTGAGCTCCTATGGTTATTTCCTGTTCTTAATATGCGGCTTTACGGGACTTCAGAAATAACTTCTTAGTGCTTTCTATGGCCTGTCTCAATATGGTCTTCTGTATGCGTGTGTACATACCTTTACAGAACCAGATACGCATAGATCAAGATTTCCCAAACAGAGTCCTAAAAACAGTCATACCTGTCTGGCCTGATTTCAGTAGCGCCGAGTGCCCGTCAGCTCCCACTGCTGCCCGTGGCAGCACCTGAATTGTCACTGCCACTTTTGAGTCATCCCTGCTACCTACGTGGGCTGCCTCTCTGAAGGTGATTTGGGCAAACGCAGGACCATCCTCTGGCAATGACAGCAGCTGGCACAAAATACCCCATGCCCATACCTGAGCCCGCTGGAAGCGGCCCAGCACCCAGATGAACTCCTGAAACGGGTCTGGGAATCGGTCGGGACAGCAGAAGCTGACATGGGCCAAACCGTGCCCTGGTCCCTGCTAACAATTCAATTCGAATCAAGGTCCAGGGCTAGGGAATATTCGCTGGAAGTGCTTAATTCAACAGTATGAATCTGGCCACAGAAACTAACTTTACCTTCCTAATATTTGGGACATAGTTATTTCTACAGGAGCCACAGGAAAGAAAAAGCAGAGGAAACGTATTCAGGTAACATGAAAGGCTCTTTTTGTTCCTAGTGATAACAGACATTTAGAGCCTCTCAAGGTTTTTTTCCAGACAGTATATATATTTTTAGCCACATTCAGGCAGGTCAGTGTTCCCATGGCAAAGCTCTAACCAAACACCAGGATTTTGCCTGGGAATAAATGAGTGTTTAGTTAAAAATTGTCAAATATAGCCAAGTTTGTGTTTATTTTTATATGAATATTTGCCCGGCTAATGTACTGCAAATTAGTGTTTAATGATGGAAACATGACACAAAGTCCTGCATGCCATCAAAATAGAAAATAAAGGAAGGAAATTCATAAAACGCTGTTTCTAAATGAGCCAGAGAGCAAGGTGCACAGTGATTTTTACAAGCTACCATTTCTCAAGGCCAGCAGGCTGAGCTGCTTTCAACACCTACAAGAGTGGAGTGAAAAGTGGCTTCGTATTATCTTTCCTATTCCTGAAGCTGATGATAATCTAAAGTCAGTGGTACAAGACAGTGTGCCTAGCTAGAAATATTCTCTTTGCTGTGCTTCAGTCAAACTGCAAACTCCTGTCATTTCACCAGGAATTTCCTGAGCTTAGTGTGGTCGTTGTTTTAAAAGGCTGAGCACAGATTATCAGTTTCAAAGTTCAGACTGTTTCCCTTTTTTCAGAAGAGCAATCACTGACCATTATTTTCACTGAGGCAAGTGTCAAACCTTTCTCATCCAAGCTGGCTGTCTTCTCTAAAAGGCTTTTCAAGTGGAAGGTAGGCTGACCCTAATCAGGACAGCTGCCACCTCCACTGCTTGCAGTGAGGAAACCCAGCTTGGCTCAGGGTAGGAGGCCCTTTTCTGATTTCCACAGATAAATTGTAAATTTGTAAATTTTACATTTGTAAATTCTGTAAATAACTGAACTGACTTGCAGCAGTAAGCTATGCAACAAATAAAATGAATCAGGGAAGCAGAAGACATCCTGAAGAGCCAAGGGGCGTGCTTTGAGAGTGATTGAAGAGGGCTGAAGATAGGAGTCTGAAGGGACTGTGAGAAGAGTATGCATGGACATGAGGCATGGGGGAAGGGTGTCAGAAAACAGACAATATGCATGAAAATGAAAGGTAGAAGAGAGTCTGAGGTGTCCAAACAGAATGTGGAAGACAATGTGTAGACTAAAAACTAATTGCACTGCTAAGCCTCTAAAGATCATGAGAAGTTAATGTATATTAACTGCTAATATGTACAGCTGTATGTAGGTTTTCTTTGTAAACTATGCTTATCACTGCTATAATACGCATACACACACACACAAGATATAACTCCTTGCTTGTATATATTCACAGTTCATGATTTTTAGGGGCTTGGTACAGGGTGTTAGGGCAATAGAGCTGATCCACTCCTTCTCCACCACCCACTGAACAAACAAATAAAAAAGAAAGCTCTGCCCTCCGATTAACTGCCAGAGCAACAAAAAGGAGCAACAGTGGGGGTTATGAAAATAGATTTCTGTCTCTAAGCCAAATGGGAAGGAAAGGATCTCCTCTCAAATTTGAGGGCTCTTCCAAGACCCACTGAGGACCTTGCAGGCCAACAGTAAAAGGCAGAAGATGCCTACAGCCTAAAAAGTCTGCCCAGGCTGGGAGCAATGCAGTCATTTCTCCTCCAGTACACCTGAGTAAAGCACTGCTGGCTTTTTCACACACAGGAGTGTGAGGTGTCTGCAGGCTTCAAAATAGAAAAATGCAGTGTGAGCAGGTAACCGTTTTCCATGTGTCTGTGGGTGTTTTATCCATTTGTCTACCTGTGTATGTGGATATAACCTCAGACAGCATCCAAACATATACAACTAGCTTAATGCCTGCCAAGCTTAAATACACACAAATATGTGAAGTATTTATTGAGGGAGCTGTTGCCTCTTCATCTCCTTTCACATTTTAATAAAACCAACCTTCTGTTATTCAAGTAACAAATAACATTGAACCTACTAATAAGTCTGACCCATCTTACTCTAAGCTAATGAGCCAGCATACAGCTCACTGTGAGATCACTTTGACCAGGAAGACCTTAAGAATGTTCCCCCACCCAACACCATTTCAGTTCATTTTTATTTTATTTTGCTAGAAAGTGTGTCTTGGTAACTCTCGATGCTGGGCGACGTGCCCTGCTGTGACATGAGACGTCGGGTTCTGTCAGTCACATCAACTGATGTGATGTGACGGAGCCTAATGTGATGTGACCAATGCCCTGCCAAATGTGCACTGTGTCGCTCTGGCGTTCAGGGGCTGGTTTCTCTGAGAAGAAATGCAGTGAAGGAAACCAAGCTTCTCATGGCAAGTAAAGCTAAACTACTTTGTAAATGAAAATGCAAACGGGTGTTTGCTGCGTATGCATGGATAGGTAGCATTTTGGTTTTATTTTACTTTTCTGTTTGTTTACAATGGCACTTGATGAAATCCAGTCATGGATTTTGCGCAAGGTGTCTGTCCATCCTATTAAACTCTGCCTAGGAYCTATCTGAGAGGGAGACTGAAGTGCTGTCTTTTGGAAATATTCTCCTTGGGACAAATGCTGTTTCTGGAAGGCTGATGCACTATTCCCTGGTGGATGTCACAGCACAAATTCAAAGGTCGCCTCCTACAGWCCTTCCACATACAGAGCCAACAGCCATTCCTTTTGCTGGCAACCTTTCACCCCAAACCCATCATATATCCCTGAACCTCAGCAACAGAATGTCTTGAGGTAACTTGTCCTAGCAGTAGTCCCTTTCAGAGGGCAAACCAGGCTATATAAAAGCACCATCAAGTTGACTGTGACCTTAAGAATGTTTTCAGAGGACTTCCGAGGAAATAAACCTAGTAATCACCCACCAAACTTAGTAGAGAGGCTGGCTTTTAAGGACATGGCTTTCTCTACTCTTTTGGCGATGCCAGCTCTCAGAAGTGCTGTACCTTGGTGCAATTGCAATCCTGGCTCATGACGTAGCCACAGGAGCTGGTGAAGCCCAAAGAAGAAAGCAAGTCAGTTCTGTCCCCATAACCTGAAAGTAGTACAGCTCTCAGGGAAAACTGGATAGATAATGAGAGTAAATGATTTCTTTCTCAAGACAACTCCTGGCTATAGCTCAAGCGAGTACTATTTATATCCTTTGGCTAGGGGAGCCATGCTATGAAGTATTGACCATCTCATCCCAGCATTATCACTAATTTCACAGTAGCAATCTTAAAAAATTGCTCTGGCACTACGTAGTTATTTAAGTTTAAGATAATATTAATTTTATGACAATTTTAACAGCAGCTTTGCTTACATGGGTCACCTAAATCATACTGAAATTGCTAATAAGCTTTTCACTCATAAAAAAACAGTTTCTTTACATATTGGCTATGGTAATATGCATCACTTTATTATTCTCAGAATGGAGTACTTCAGTAAATAATGTGCAACAACATTGCTGGAACAGGGAAACCTCTTTGGGTTACATATAGATATGGGTGAAACATCTTGTCTCAGAACCCACATAAATGTATAAGCAAGGTGGTAAATGTCCCCTGACATAATTACTCAGGGACATGGCAGGCTTACTGCTATTATAAAAAGGCTCATTTTCAAAAAACCCCATCAATTTTTATGTAGCTAAACAATCAATTTATGCTTCTGCTCACTGTTTAAAGTCTCATAGGTACAGTATGCTCCATGACTATATTTTAAAAAAATTGACTAATTGCAGAACTTCTTATTTTACTTTGGAAACTACCAGGAAGATGGACCAGGCACACTGGAATTGAAAAGTAACCCTGGACAGCATGCTTTTGAAGCAAACAGCATTGGGCTCGTAGCTAGACCAAAAGCTGCTACCTTGGTAGAAAGCAGAAAGAAAGCTGAGTGGAGGAGCAGGGAAAGACAGAGAGAGCAAACTTAAAGAGCTTAAAAGGGAGCTTAAAAGGGGCTTGGAACCTATCCATTTCCATGAGCAAATTTCACAAAACCAAGTCAAGTTCCACACACAACAAATGGGAAAAGTTACATGTTCAGGAAAAGCAGTCACAGCAGTCACAACACCGAGCTGAGTGGCAGAGGGGTTGTCAAAAAAGAGCTAATAACAAATGCTAAAATGTATCATATTCATACATATGCTCTATATCTATGAATAGAGCATATGTACGAAAGCCCCTTTCAGTGCCATATTTAGCTGCCAACCTGCAGCCTTGAATTAAGCAGCTTTTAAAAACTCTTACTTGGAGCCAAGAAACAGCTTCTTGTACTTAGGACCATAAATTGGTCTTTTGAATATAGATGACTCTCTCATGCCTTCTTATGGGAAGATGAGCCAGCGGGAATGGCATTCCTCCTGGGAAGTGAGTTCAAACACTTTCAAACTGAGGGGAAGGCCCAGGTTTCCCAGTTACGTGCAAGAACTCTAACCTACTAATGAAATCTTATTTTTCAAAAGGCAGACTTTCCTTTTCTTCTCCACCCAAACCGTCTCCCCTTGGGCCTCCAGACCATGTTTCTGAACGACAGTGACTGTGTACTGCGGTAACGACAGCRCTGCTGGGTGCACACCTACCACTGTGGACCCATTACGAGCTTCAGACGTTGGTATAAGTCTGTGAATCCCTAGTGGGCTTAGGCTCCACCATGCCTAGTTCAACCAAAATGAGAACAACTCTGCACAAATGTGATAATACCACTTTAAGGCTATAAATAAGCTTTGTGGTGTAAATACAGGTACCTGGACAGCCTCTCCTACCCTTAGTAGTTAGGCAAGGTAATTGTTATTTATTTTGCATTCATTCTCTTTGATTTAGTTGCCTATATGCTCCCTAGGGTGCATTTTAGTTGCCAAACTGCTATTCCGTATCCTGGCTAAGTGCTTAAGCATAAAACTGAGTCTTGAAATTCAGGAGAAGGTGAGTTCTTCAGTGCTAGACAACAGCTGACAGGGGCCGATGATTTACAGTTCAGGATTTACAAGGTATAGGTGAAATCCTCTCTTTTGAGGCATGAGTAGAGACAGGTGCTGAATTACATGGGTGAGGGTAGGCGGTTAAAAGGGCTGCAGACATCCACATATTTCCTTCTTCCCCTTCAAAAAGCACAGGCTGATGTGGTACCCCTGCCCCAAGGCATGTGGGAGGATGTGAGGGGGGAACCGTGGTGCACCAGAAGAGAAAAAGAGAGAGAAAGAAGGGCCGTGCCACAGCCACTTTCCTGCATTGGTTCCTGGACAGAGACCAGCTTGCAGGCAGCGATTTCTGGGAAAGGGATGTAACTGCCAGCATGGCTCTGTGGGGCATCTGGGAGCTGGGGCCAAGAGGCGCAGGCACCGCAGCTGTTTGTTCCTGTGCTCTAGCTCTGAAAACACAGACTGTAATCCTGTAAGTAGAGCACTGTGCGGGAGTCACCATGTCGTCAGACCGGCTCTGAAGAATGAGGAGATATTTCTGCTTTGGACACAGTCTCTGACAGGGTGCAATGAAATCACCATCACCTGAGACTGCTGAAATAGCTTTGGAAGATGTCTAGAAGGAGGATCACTGCGGGGAACAGCCGTGCCTTGGCAAGGAGATGAATTGCATGATCTAATAGGTGTCTTCCACCTCCAGTATTTATGACTCCCTGATTATTGGTAAGGAATGAAGTAGAGGAAGAGACAGCAGTTGATGGATTAGGATGCTACTTAATTTTCATTACATGGCTCTTCAGCTGGAAAACGAGACCTTTTAACCATCCYCATGCAAGCTCCCCATTAGAACAGCCATTGTGGGTTCAGTAAAAATGATGCTGTTTAGACACTTAAGCATACTTCCCCACACTTTGTGCGAGTGACAGTTAAACAGTGCTATTATGTTTATATCTAGCAGTTAGGCAATTGCATTCTGTTTATGTCGAGAGATCAGTAGCCTCAGTGTGATAGGCTGTACTGCAGGGAGCAGTAAAGATGTTACTCTCTGTGTAGCTTGACTGGTCTTTGTTCACAGCAGGATAGCAATTATAACCATAACATTTGAGGGGCAAATATAAAAAATAACAGGTCACTTATATTTTTGCAAGGAAAAAAAAATGCCATAGCCTGATTAGTTTCAAGGCCCTCTCAGACAAAATGATTTTTCTTTTTTTATTGTTATTTCTAAGACACTCTGTTTCAAGTGATGGAACCACTTACAATCTTACTGTGGTGCACATTCATTCTGAATATCTTTTCACTTTTTCTTCGTCTATGAGACTGCTCCATTAGTTTCAATTCCAAAGCAATATCATGTTATAATAGAACAATATTTACTTTTTTTAGTCTTTACATATGCATGTAGACCCCAAATGTTTTGGGGAGGAGGTGAAAATATTTTTTGTCTGGGACTTCTAATAGGCAAAATAAAAATTGTAAACAATTATATTTAAAGTGTGGACATTGTACATAAAATAATTGCATTTCATGACTCTTCCTTTTGGGGGAAAAAATTGCTGTTATAAAAGTATTTTCCATGGAGTGAAATTTTCAAAAGAGCCAAGCATCCACAATTGGGACCAGATTTCTAGAAGGCTTCAGCTCTGGCACAGAAATAAGTGACCAGATGTCCAATGAGCTCTAAACATTAGATTTTGAGCATTTATAAAAATCTGGCCTGTATTTAAGAGCATAAATGGGAGCTGAGCTCTTTGAAAAATCTAGCCCCCATGCTGGGTGTTGAGCTGGCTTGAAAAAAAAGTCTGGGTCTGAGGTTGTTTCCATGCAGTTGTTCGAGTTCTTTTTTGTTTTGGAGGGTTTTTTTAAGGAAAATTGACCTTCCATGTCATTAAGTTGTTTATTGGTTTTGTGGAGTTTTTCACTTCTAAGCACATATTTCAGTTTTGCCATCCAAATAGTCCACTTGTGTTTAAGCATGCTTAAAATGAAGCATGTGCTTTGCTGGGCTGGACTGAATTTACCATTTGAAATCCCACCCAGTTTAGCCATGAAATGTATACTGTTTTATCAACAGAACACATTTGAAGGAGGTGTGATCGAATGGGGGCAAATCAGTGTAAACAAAACTTATCTAAATGACTGTAGCTACACCTCTGAAGTCCTGCAGTGTAACTCTGATAACGTCCTCCTGATAATTTTTAGGTGTTGCAGTTGAGATAGCATGAGAAATACCATGAGAAAACTCTTTTCCATAATATATTGACAACACTTCTGGGCTTGCCCTGAACAACAACAATAAAGAAGAGCAGCAATGAAAATCCAAATCCAGTGAACTGCTTATTTTCCAAACCTTTAGGAAGCATCTGATGGGGGTGGAGGGTGGACAAAGGCTCCAGTCAGCTCTTTGGTTTTCTGAACTAGGCTCAGCATTACCTGAGATAAGAGTGTGGGGTGGCAACAGGCTACTTACCCCATCTCCTCTATTTGGGGGCTTAGAGAAAGCCTCCAAATTGTTTCATCCCAAAATAAAGTCAGCATTTTGCCTTGGGCCTCCTTGGAATATGTCTGTGGCTCTGACTATGATCACTTGTCTGAAAAGTATAGTATTTCTCACAGTCTGAGGAAGCAATTCGTATACACATCTGTAGCACAGCACCGCTTCAGAGGCTATCGGGGTGACAGAATATTAGAGTACAGCATAATATATGCCAAACTCCTATTAAAGATGTGGAGATGAATGTAATTCTTTCAGTGACTATATGTGATAAACACATATATCCTGATGATTTGGTCTTCTACAGACACAGAAAATTTTACCCACAGGAGAACTTAAGCACCCCTTCATTATATACAAAGAGGGGCTCCAGAGGATGTACATCACAGTGCTTTTACCTAATCCTTTAATATATTTCTCTGAAAGCAATCATAAAATATTTGAAATGGAATATATTGTGCTGGAAGTTACAGACATTCTTTTTGTTTAATCTGTGGAGGCCAGCTAATACCCATGATGGGCCCAAGTCAGGGCTTCAAGAAGGTTCCTATTTCAATCCAGCTATAGATGTCTGTCCTGGGACGATCTACCAGAGTGAATCCAAATGCCTCCAGCTTGTGGGAATGGTCGGACTTGGATCCATTCCTGGATGCACACTTTTCAAAGTAGGCACTCCCTTCCCCAGTTCCATTAAAGTCACAGGAATGGACAGACTCCTTGTCTGCATGTCAGTTCTGATTAAGAGAAAATGAAGTTCAATATTTGTCCAAGTGTTTTCCCTTGTCACATTACTATACCACCCTCCTTCTCTCTCCCCATTCCAAATGGACCTATACCAAAAAAAACAGGATAACCATATCTGAGAAAATTATTATTCAGGCTATGAAGTCTTTTCAGAGAGTTGTTCTAATGAACACTGAAATGGACAGCCTTCTTTCTTTCCAAAGTGTTGGTAAGAGCATTGAAGGGTAAGGTAGTATATCTTCTACTTCTTTTAGAGGAATATATATCTACTTTAGGTATCAATTCTACTCCAGAGAATAATTTAATCATGCTTGTAAATGGCATTCCAACAAAAAAAGTCATCGGATCTGACAGCATTGCATTGACTTATGGAAAACTAATGCTGACACACGGGTGTTAAAAATGTTAACCCTTTTTCAGGAGCTGCTRATGCCATGAAACTGCTACAAGTTGCCATGAAGAGAAGCCTATGGAAAAAAATGGAAGGGAGTTAGAGATATGTAACTGCCTACATGATAATAAAGAAAATGACAGCAAACCTTGTTTTGAATAGTAAATCCTATGCAGAAGCTTGAAATTGCTATTTGACATTGTAAAGTCTTAGACAGCTCCTAGTGTACAAGACTGAGGTGATTTCAGCTTAGACAGTCTCAAGGTTAGGTGATGGATGAGATAAACACCTCTCAGCACTATGCTGGATCAATCCTTAGTTAAGTGCTAGATTTATGACTGCTGCTCCTATCCATTTTCAGAATCTCTCATTGTTTCTGCTTTGGCTCAGGGCCAAATTAAGTTCTCTTACTATAAGTCAATGTTTAGAGCCCCAGATTGTGGAGTAGATAGTGATTTCACAACCTCTACTCTCAATTAAAAGAAAATACTCATTTAGTGAATTAAATGGTTGTCAGTGTATAGCATGTACAGGCTTCACATGTCCAACCCTTGTTTTCGTGGCTGTCAAACAATGGATCATGCGTAACATAGAATCCTGACTGCAATATTTTCTGGAGCTGACATGACCTGATTCCTAATGTTGAACTCAACTTGTGATGACAGAAATATGAGAAAGGGAGAAGAGTGATTCTGTCACAGGGACACTGTTATGCTCCACATTTAAGACCACCACATCCCACAGCCCCCATAACATTTTTAAAGTGTTCCGGTGTTTTCCTTCCACAAAAAAACTTAAAATTTCATGGGATGCAGAGAATCTGAGTCAGCAGACAGATGCTGTGTTGAAATGCCACCTAGCTACAAAGAGGTCAGCACCTCCAAACAGCTCCAGGTATTCCAATCTCAGAGCTAGATAAACCTGCAGGGAGAGATTTTTCCTCTTCTGCATCACCCTCCCCTTTTTTTTTTGAACACATTTTTTCCAACAAGAGGTTGTTAAACATTTCCATATAACTTCGTCTTCTGTCCGTCAATGGCACCGTGCAGTCAGAGTGCTGTGTCAGGCAACTATCATGAAAGCATTTCTTGGACCTTCACCAAGGCTTTTTCCAATAAAGAGACTGTTCAGTTCTGCTGAAGGTACTGAACATCACAGCAGTTCTTGCCAGAACATTTCCTTGTATATTTATTTAGCAATGTATAAAGTGGCTATTCCTTTAGCACTTATCTATACCTATTCAAAAATTGCCATTTTTAGAAGTGCATTGTCAATTGTGAATTAAAATGACTAAAGATGTTGTCTAGACTAGCTGCTGATAGAACAGCATCCAGCAGAAAGCGTATGCAAAAGTAATCCAGCCCAGCACTGACCTCYGGACTAATCATCATAAAGCTTATTGAGCATGTAAGCCTTTTACTAGATGGATCGACAGAACAGCTAGGCACACTTTTTTAACCATGTGTATCACAAAAGATATGTCCGTGTTGACCCTCTCTGGCCTGGCAAGAAAATACTTGGTTGGGACAGCAGGATACTCGATGTCTGCATGTGAGAATCCAGTGATCTCCCATCGAAGAAGCCCTCTGTTAAACAGTGGAACAGGGTAAATGTTACTTCATGAAGCCTCAGACAGAAACAGAACCTTTTCAAGTAACACTTTACAACTCCAAAGCATACCTTTAAGTAGGAGGAGCAGTCTTCTCTGGCTCTCTTACTTAATTCCTTGCACAAAACAATCAGTGTGGGCAAAGCGCACTGCAATCTTTATTTCTGAATTCAGTAGAATTTCCAAATCCAGAGCAAAGTAGTTCTGCTATCAGGCTAAGGTCCTGGTAATCTTCAATTAAAAAAAAAAAATCTTGATCCCTCAAAGGCCTATGAATAGTACAGTGGTTGAAAAACTTCCAGTGTTATTACTTCCCATCTGAAAACACCAATTCACAGGTGTAAAATTACCTTGAAAGACTATGATATAATATATCAACACAATAATGCAAACCAATAAACTTGGTTCTCATCAACATAAAGCATCTTGATAATGTCAAATAAACTTCCAAAATTACACTTACTGGAGATTTCAATCTGGGATWTTAATTTAACTGAGATTTATCTGGGATTTCAATCAATACCTTAAGCCTGGCTGAAAGAAAATTTCAAAAGATTAGACTCTTGCATGGAATTTGCAGACTAAATTCTTGATACTAAGAACGGCTGATGGGAACAAAGTTATTCTTATGTGCAGCTGTGCAGCACTTGGGCCTGAGTTCCACAGTGCAAAGAAGCAGAAATGAAGCACCTGAATATCAGTGTTGAGCACGGCCATAGATTATAGTGTCTTTAGAGGGGGAAACTCACCTGCTTCTCCTGTGCTTCAATCTGCCATCACCTTTAAAGGTCTTTTAATATTGAATATATGTATATATATATATGCATATGTATATGTGACCATGTAATGCACTGAATAGGTAATCACTTACTGGGTGCAGTCTATACACTCACTTCTAGCTGGGATGATGGTTCTGAGTATTCAAATTCCTTTTGCCTTTCACCCCTTTCTTCTCTGCCAAGATGTTATTTCCATACTRGGTTGTATTAACAGTGGTGGGAATAACTATTCTAACTGCATCTCCACTTCTATTAAAAACAAACATTTTCACATAAATCTGCTAATGTAAGGCATGGTATTCCTTACAATTTTTTTCCTGCTAATGATGAAAACAAATGAGTAAGATTTATCTCTTTGACAAGTCATGTGGGTGTGAATCTTTAATTAGCATATAACAGGTTTAGACTTCAAGTCCCCATAGGCGTGGGAATCTCTTAAAGAAAAAAATCCCACTTGGTAAATCTCTGGCTCAGAAAGCCAAGAATGTTATTTTAAGAGATACCTGTAAAGATGAAGATTGCAATCTTCATGCGTGTCAAGGTAAAAAAGCAAGCTGTTTCATCTCCCAGAAACTCAGTGACCATACTTTGATGCCAAGCCAGATGGCAGCTGTTCCCCAAACCTTGTGCCAAGAAAGATGATTGGAGCTGCAATTTACCTTCCATGGTGAAGCTCAGTGCTGGAGCATACCACAGCTGTGAATTTGGCTTCTGCCAGTAGGTGTGTGCACAGTTGGTTTCCTCCCAATTTGGATTCATCAGGTAAGAGGCTGTATCAGTACCCAGCAATTATGAAATTGGCATGCGTTGGATTGTTTACTCACAGTAATATTCCTACTGGACTTTATTAAAACACCATCTGTTGTCAGTGCAGACAAAGAATCAAACCAGAGATATCTACAAAGAGAGAGAGAGAGAAAGAGAGAGTGTGTGTGTGTGTGTGTGTGCGTGTGTGCACGCATGTGTGTATGTTCAGCCATGTTACAGGATCAGGTCACGTTTCTGAAAGAACATATTTTCTTTTCTTCCTTCCTCTTCCCTTATAGGTAGCTTTTAATAAAACACCTACATCCTTAATCAATATTTCCCCTCTCTTAATTCCACCTAGAAAATAAAATTAAATTGCAAAAAAATTTGTGGTCAGAATGAAGTTGTATCTCTGTGAGTCATGCTGGAATGGAAGCAAATGAACGTTTGCATACAGGCGGAACGCAACAACATTAGCTTTACTACAAATTGAAGCTGAAACGATTGAAGAAAAAGTCATCTGACTGAATGATACTCAGTTAGAACAAACTTCTGAGTTAATGTGTAGTATATAGGGTGAGTAATAAAGGATATCTGCCAATAATATCTCTAGGGCTTGAGAAAAAGGGACTAGTTTTACAATCAGCTGTTTGCTCTTGCTTTTTTTTTTTAATCCTTCAGATGGGGATCAGATATTCCTAATACACGTCTGGTCTCCACAAATGGCCAAGTATAATTTTTCATATACCAGTATATAATTCTAGGTGAAATTAATTAGCTGGAATTCTTCATCAAGTAATACACTAATAAAATATGATGCAAGTAATTAAAAATGCAAATACAGGGAGGAGAGCAGTAAAACTTAGATATGTCATTTCAGTTCTACAAAAAGGCATCTGTCAATTTAGAACTTTAGTGCACGCACTCACACACACACATACACAAAAAAAGCCTTTAAAAATAAAAATGTAAACAAGTACCAGTTCACATCGTAAGATTAAAGCTGTAATAAAGGGAGCAAACACAAGCCAAGAACACCCCCTGGGAGAAGAAGAAAAGTGTGTTAAAACGCTTGGGTTGTTTATGAACTAAGTGTTTGGAGTGTTTGGACATCTCTCAGTGCTGAATGAAGGGGTTGGGGTATTTTAGAGGACTCACAGGGAGGTTGTTTACTACTACTAGAGCCTATTTTGTTCAGTATATCCAGCCATCAGAATGAAAACATTAGTCTTGATATAAATGAACACAACCTACCACCTGCAGTAGGGTTGCCCATAGTTGAAAGGGAGAGGATTTTCCCCAAATATCAACCCAGATTTGTTGCATTATTTAATTTCACCTATATATGTGGCTAAATTTGATCCTCAGTTAAAGCCATGAAACCTCACGTTGCAGAAGTTTGACTCTGGGTAGACTAGAGCACAATTTCAATGACTAAGGTTTAATTCCCTTTGCCCTCTTTTCCTCCTCAACCTCACTGTTCTTCTCCCAGATGACTTAACCTGTGAGCCATGCATGTGCACACTTGTAATCCACAGTGTCTAGCCTGGGATAAAGCCAGTTTCTTAAAGCAGCAATTTCTCCAACAATATGTACCCCCAAAATCTTGGCCTGTGTTTTTTACAACCCACAGCTGACTAATTTCCTCAATTTCCTAATTTTCCTCATACCAATGATCCTGAAAGCAAAAGGTTACAGAACTTTTCTACTGTGCTATGATTCTGTTTATTTATTTACTGTCTTAATGGGAGAAACATAACCTTCTGCCTTGACTTACACTCTATGAAGAACTTTTTTCATCTTCTTGTCCATTGCTTCCTTTAGCACAGGCAAGGAGCAGGTTCGTTTTTTTAACTATGCACATTTCAACTGGTGCAAGACATGAACTTTTTTTCTCTTTCCTTGTGCTGGTAATTTTGACAAAAATAGGGTGCTACTCACCATGCACAAAACCCATTCTGCCATGTGGCCTGGAGCCATGAAGTTCAGGCTCCCGTATGGGCAAGGCCAGCACCAAAGGCAGCAGGACGAGGTGGGCTAGGAGATATGCAGATTCAGAGTATCTCCTAGGGACCAACCACTGTAAAATCAAAGCTCCCTTCCCATGGAAGACCCCTCCCAAAGAGACAGAGACCAGAATAGTTTTGTACATGTTCAAGCTCAACCACAAACCAGAGCTCTGATTTAGGTTTCGCTGCTTTGGCAAATACTTGAAAGGAATACTAAATAGTGACTCATATCAGACTTTCGTATACAGAGCAGGTGAAATGAGGAAAATTCATACCTGTCCCCAGCACCTAACCCGTTTTACCCTCAGATACTCAAGGTTTATAAAATGGAGAACCTAGCATAATGAGACACTTCGATTGGTACTGCGCCAATTAGACCAGACAGACTCCCCCGCTTCACCACATCATGAAATATGAAATGCCTTTAAGTTCAGGAAGTGAGCTACTTTTGTAGAATACGGTGCTCGCAATCTGTCCATCCACTGGCTTATTCTTCCCAAATGCTGAGATTTGAAATGTGTTTTTAAATGATTTGGACATCTTCACATTCTCTGGTTATATTAAAAAAAAAAAAAAGGCAATCTTCTCAGTAATGCCAACCTCCCTGAAGAAGGAGACTGCATTTGCCCTCTGCAAAGTAGGCTTTTATTCTGTGTATCTGTTCAGCCTCCAAACCTCCTTTATGGGGGCGGAAGGTGGGGGGGGTGGAGAAAAAAAATAAATTCATACATAAAATGAAGCTGCCAACTGTCCCACAATGGAAAGGTTTTTATGATCCACAAGTCCATTAGGAATTCAACAGAGGCAACTAATTAGAAGAACCAAGCAATCCCCTCCCCAAAGTGCAGCACACAGAAATGACCTGTTAGGAAGATTGATGCCAAATACGTTTACCAGCAGCAGGGCCAGGGTTTGCCCTGTGCTGGCGCTGAAAGGGCACTGCTGGCACATGTGCTGCCTCTCACTCTACCTGCGCATTGACGCTTTCAGAATTGGCTGCCACGCTGTGCAACGCAAACATGCTGAGGTTGTATAACATCTGTGCCAGCACTTCTGCATCCTTATAAATCATTTCCCAGCTCTTGCTGGGGCAACAAGGAAGAAAATGTTGGCATATAAATGTAAATTGTTGTATGTCCTCTGGAATAGAATCATAATTGTGTTGATTTACCAGCCATGCACCGTTCCCAGGGATGGGTGGAAAGCATTGGCAAGGAAAGGTCTTACTTCCAGCAAAAGAACAGATTTGCTGAACTACACAAAAGGGTTTGGAATAATCAGAGAGGCTTCTGTCTATGAAATCTGCTTCCTGTTAGACTGAGCAGGAGGACTTCACCTCATTGCAGGTTGAAATGTAATTACTTCCCCTCTGGTCATGTCCAAAATAAAAGCATACAGGGACATTATTGAGTCAGTAACATGGTGAGCATATAAGGGCAAATTTTCCCCTCATATAAGGGGCTGTGGATACCTCTGAAGGCACTGGCTGCATGCATTTCCAGGCAGAACTGAGACATTTTACGGTACTGAACAAAATATGTGAATATTCCAAAATGAAAATAAACATTCTTGTTCAAAACCGTTCTCCCCAAAAAGGAATTCACCACACTGAATGAATCACAGTTTCCTTACCTTTCCTGCCTTGAAACTCAAATAGGAAATTTATCTCAATTGAGATCAATGACAAAACTCTCACTGGGACCAGGATTTCACCCATCAAATAGAATCTTGCTTTGTGACTAAATTGTGAAGCTTATGACCCATTTTTCAGGGTTTTGTACATTTTCTTCTCTCAATTTTTTATTTAAAACACACTCACTATCACATTTAATCTCTCACCACCTACAAATTTTTTACCAAAAGAACACAATTATCCTGGCATACAATAAGAGCATGTACCTAAAACCACACCTATGGAATGAAATGCATACCAACWAATTCATGCTTCTTCATTATCTTCCAGTGATAACACTTGCTGTTTATTTTTTCYATGCTGTATTGACCAGAATAAAATTTACAAAAAGATTTTACAAATGGCTCCTGATTTTGCGGGAGATTACCAAACAGCAATTCTTATATGATAGTTATGTCAAGCTAACAATTATAATCAAGAAATGTACTAGCATTTCAGAATAATATTCTCTCAACATTTTCTATCTTCATTCTATACTCTTGCTGTATGAACACATGAGCATTCAAACACACAATTTAGTAGCTTTCATTGTGTTATCTGTTCTAGTTCTAATGCTGAAATTGAAAACCTCACATGACTCACCATACACCAGGGATTGAATTCAGAGTCTGTACATTTCCTAGCATGTGCACAGCTTTTGGAAAAAAATCATGTGATACAAAAGTTTTGTTCTAGGGCATCTAGACAGCAGTTTAAAAAACATGTATAAGTACCACCTGTGAAATAGCATGTTGTGTTTCAAAGAAATACTGTAGCGTTAGTCTGAATACTTTTAAAGCATTTTTTCTGGTTTTACTTATATGTGTATGCCAGATATTTCTGAGGACTTTTTTTTTAGGTCACTACTTTTTTTCCATTTATATAACCCTTTTATTTTGAAAGACTCGGGCACTTCATTACATGTAGGTATGTATACAGCTGAAGCTTATAATGTTCCAGACCAAAAATCCAAATGATAGAGAAGTCAACAGGAGTTTTGTCAAACCTTGTCAAACAAAACGTGCGATAGCAGGTATAATTTTTGGTAGCAAAATTTCCAGAATTGTATACAGTGCTGCATTTCATTACTATCATCAGCCACCACCTTATTGTGAAGAAGACCACTAAAGAACAGATGAAGCTAAGCAAAAAGCAGACAAAGACAAATTTCAGGATCTGTTTTTTACACAGAAAAAAATGCAAAAGTAACTTCAATGTATAGCATCTTTTTTTAATGCCTCAAGTGAACATTATCACACAGCAAACACAGCAATCACTGTATCTGGCATGATGAAGAGATCACCTAATATTTCAAGTTAAACCTTAGCCTTTCCAATACGTCTCAGACCTAAAAATATACTTCTTGCCTAACATTAATTATTTCAATGCCCATCAACTAGGCTAAGCAAATTACCCAGGATGCATTTTAGGATGGGATGAGTCATCTTCTGGAGCTGCCACCTTTCTTTTCAGGATAACTGAGCAACTTCTTTAGGCAAGAAATTAGTACAACACAATTTTCTCCAGACAAGCAATCAGGGTGCAGGCAGAATGCATTTGGGGACATAAATGAAGGTTTCTGTAGAAGTAACATTGCCATTTTCTGTAGACTCAGCCAAACACAACAAAAGTTGTTTTTGGAAGGCCTACTCATGGTGACAAACATTCTTCTCCTTGGGGCTTACAGATTCATTTTCCAAATTAAATATAATTTTATAAAAATATCTGTCAGGTATAGTCTAAGTGTCCATGCCCAAGAGTTAAGTTAGCTAGTTAGAAGAATCGAAGCTACATGTGCGGGTTCTCACTGTTCACTACATCACAGAAACCTGACTGACTAGCACCAGTCTTGAGCCATCTTTTTCCCAAAGGAACATGTATTTCCTATTTTCCTGAAGTACTCCTACTGATGATAACCAGGCAAGTATGTCCACCAATACTATCCAYGACTGCATAGAAAGACATTCAGTGCTAATAGCTTCACAGCTGTTATTCAAGCTTCAACATTTGTTTTCTAATAAGAAACAAGAACAAGAAAACAAAAATGATAATGCTGTTTGACTGATGTCTCAAAGCTCCAGCAAGCAGATTTAGGGCCAGGGTTCAGGGATTTAGGGCTCTTAAGTGGACACATGGCTCTTTAATAATAAAGATACAGCTCTACACATTCTGTGCAATGTTTAATGTTGCCTATCATCTAATATTCTTCTTTTATCTCCAAAAAACATAGAGGTGAACAGAAATAAACTTAACCGCCTCATGTCTTTCCCACCAGATCAAACTCACCAGGATACTGAAGTCAGATAGGTGTCTGTGTCCAAGGCAGTCATCAGCAAATTTTCAGCTCAGTCATTCCTCAGTACCCTCTTACTATTTCATGTCTGACTTGAAATCATGAAATGAGCTGGTAAGGTAACATATGCTGAAGTTCTAGCAAAACACTGTCTTTGTTTCTGGTGCAAATAACATCATCTTCCAGCTTTCACTTAATGCCAAAGCAAAACAATACTTAGATGAAGGCCAGCTGGTTAAAGCAATTCTCAAATCCACACAAATAAACCAAACCTTATAAATACTAATTAAGACACTTCTCCCAAACTCCATTAAAAAATGAAAGAGAGATTACTATTTATTGTTGTTATTCTATCTATTTAAAAAATCTTAGGATATGCTTAGACAAAAAGGTGCTAGAAGACAGAGAAGGAGAGAGGGAAAGAGAGAGAGAGAAAAAATAAAATATCGCCTTTTTGGAAATGAGAGTCACTTTATTGAAGAAATAAAGATTTACTATATAAGGTAAAATGGTAATCACTGCATTTTACATAAAAGATCTGCCTACAGACTCTGAATAAGAGATACTTCTCTAACTTCTGTGTTTCCCTTGCTCTTCTCTTCTTTTGTTTTATCATTCATTTATTCTTCTAGTCTCCTGGTAGGGAAAAAAAAAAAAGTGGGTAGTGAGGCAACTAAGAATTGTAGGCTAAGGAAAAGAAAAGCCTTATGGCTTTCCTCTTTTTCCATATTAAAAAAGAAAAATCTGAAGAAATCCTACAACCAGTCCATCCATTATCTGGACCACATTCTCAACTGATATAAATGGGTTTAGCTCTATTGGTGAAGCCATGCTGGGATATCTCAGTAGAAGACCTATCTCCGAAGTCTGATATTCAGATTCACTGCAATTTCTCCATGGCATTCTGATATACATTTCTGTTTGATAGCACTTCCATCTCTAAAGGCCTAATGCAGTAGATGTTACTTATTAGCAATAAACTGAAACACTATATCAAAATCAAAGTGCATGTAAGTTCATCCATATTTTGGTGTTCAAACTTTTGTATTTATTTTAAATAAATTGAAATTTAAATTACAAGGAATTGAGAGAGCTTAGGGCTTTTAAAAATTATTTTGCAGAACCCATTTTTCACTTCGCCCTTCTATTGACCCTTATCCTGACTCTTTGTTTTGACCATTTATGATATCTGGCCTGACACACTAAGTCTCTGCAGTGGAGGCATTTATTGTGTGCCTGGACATCCCTAGAAAAATGGGACCCCAGGCCCTAATTTGCTTTTCTAATGTATAAATATTTAGACATTAATTATTGTAACAAAGTATGGATATATGACATAACTTAATGAATGCATCAGCAAAATGCTGAAAATATGTTAGAGGTGTGTACATGCTGCATATTCATTCATTGGTTATCAACTGAAATCTAGAAACTTTCGTGTGGAAATGCAATAATAAAGGACATCTTTATGACTCCAGACTTGGTACTTTCTATTCCTTCAGTATCTTCAATTTTAATTAGAAGTCTTTTAATGTGGGATAAATCCTGGTCAGCAATTGAAAACTGCTGCTTTGCAGATGACTTATCTCACTTCCACTACCCCCAGCCATCAATTTTAATTCTGAAGTACAGTTGAGTTTAGCAGTGCTACAGAGATTCATTATTTTCTTTGAGGACAGCAAAACACCCTGAACAGAAACAAATAGCTGTGCTGTATCACTGTTTTGTACCAGGTGGGTGCCTAAGTTCACCACTTCTGGTGTGTAAGTAGCATTTGTCTGTACTATGGGTGCAGCAAACTGATTGGGAAGCAGACCTTCCCCAGTATATGGGTGAACCATTATACCGACATGAGTCAATGGACACTGGTCAGGGAGATGGCGAGGTTGCTTGGATCCTGACGTTTAATGATAGGCCCTTTGCCTTGAATAATTACAAATCTTATATGGCTGACATGTCTTAATTCATGAGATCCTGGTGTGTATAATTGGATAGAAGTATGAACTTGATTACACTAGTGAACTTGCTTTCCAGAGGGAAAAAAAAAGTGATAATAGGCTTCTTCGTCATCAAAGGGTAAAGAAATGTGACAATCTGGGAACCAGTTTTAGGACCCCATCTGCTAAACCAGAGAGAAATCAAGATTTTACA
The DNA here is from genome assembly GCF_003343035.1 of Apteryx rowi. Classification (NCBI taxonomy): domain Eukaryota; kingdom Metazoa; phylum Chordata; class Aves; order Apterygiformes; family Apterygidae; genus Apteryx; species Apteryx rowi. The sequence goes on from NW_020450008.1 coordinate 72,573, forward strand.
GTTCTATAAATATTTTAGTGTATGCCATCATTTATGAACTCTGGCAGCTATCATAAAATCTCTCTGACTTTTGTTACAACTGCATATAAGGCCAGAAAATTGCATCTCATGGTAAACCATAAAAACCTAAGTAAAAGCACCATTCCTTTCAGTATATTCTAAAAATATACAACCTCCCTGTCAGTACATGGCAGGGTAGTTACCATCCCAAGATGCCTGTTTCTCTCTCTTTTTTTTTATCTGATCTTACTCTGGTCTTTTCAAACCCTTTTGTATTTCACTATCCTTTTATGTTTCATAAATAACAGCCATTGCAATATAACAGCTGAAACAGCTTTTACTTTGTCACAACGTACAGTAAGCAAGAGACACCTTGGGTGATGATAATGCTGGGGATACAGGAGAATTTATGCTGACCTTTTGTCTAATTGTTCCTGAAATGATTTTCATTCAATGATGAGTTTCTTTAGAGCCCTGAAAGGGAGCTAGCCTCAGAGCAGATTCTGATGCTTTAATCACCAGCAGAAAAACCTCTGTAGGAAAATATAAATAAAGAGACGAGTTATCCCAAGATTAACAATGCCCCACTTAAACCTTCAGTCCACCCCTGTGTTATACAGTGTCTCTAAAAGGCATGGAGAACACATATCAYCAAGTTGGTGATTGTGGAGGATATTTTGACACTCCAGACCAGATCCGCACAGCTCAAATTATATGATAAAACTGGATGMTATGACCTGCCAACCTGACTAATAATAATTAACAGTTTACCTATGCAAAGTTTCTAGAATGCATTTCCTTGAACAACTATTAAAAAAAACAGCAAAGAGACTATCATCTATATTAAAAATAAACACAGAAGTCATCAGTCAAAGATCCTAAATTCGGAAAAAAAGATTTACCAAACAATTTAAGGTTACATTTCAGAAGATGACTAGACAGCACAAGATGCAGAAATTTCTGTCATCTCATTTACATGGGCAAAATAGAAATCTGAGCACTAAAGCGACTGCACAYGCCACTACTAGCAAAACAATGCAAAATATGCCATGTACACCATCTCAGGTTTCTGCTGTAGAGATTACACCCGTGAGCTGGGCATACACTTTCGCAAAGACAATTGCCTAAAACACTTGTCATGTTGCTACTCCTTTTTTACCCATCTTATGACTTCCTGTAATTTCTAGTATTACTGTGTTTTTGGATCTGCTTTTGTTTTTGTCAGACATCTGGTATGATCTTCCATCAAACATACTGACTTCTCTGGCAGGCAAAAAATATGGAAGTTCATTTTAATTATTATTTAAAGTATATATATGTATACATATATACACACTTGTACTATATATATCCGTATATGTGACATATTTATGGACAGAAAAAAATAATACTTAACATAAACTTTTCTAACACAATTTTTCTTTCTCTTTCAGTAGAAGCAAATTTTTGCTAATTCATTTGTTGTGTCTTCCTTTAAAAGTTTGAGTGCTTTGTCAATACCTGGAAAAATGAATATGGAAATTCATTCTTGAGATAACAATTCCATCGACCACAACTTTGTTACCACAGAGGTTAATTTAGTGACTGGTGTCTAAGTCAATGTAAAAGAGATTTCAGTGATTTTTGAAAAGTCATGTTCCTTTGAATAACAGTTGTGCTTCTTTCTCAAGAAGAATTATTCTTCCAAGATGGTGATGGAGGCCAAGCAAATGTGTCCCACTCAGAGAAAATCTCCATCACTATATTCCACTTCATACACAAGCACATTTCAGGTTATTGTTTCCAGCCCGTTAGGTGTTCTAAAACAAACTGATCTGGATTGAAAAAGGATAGACATGGACCCTATTTTGCACTTCAAATCAAAGTCGATCCTTTGGTGGTTTTGATCTGGGTTTTATACTTTAGAACTATTCAAACTACTGCCCAATTCATTAAGTTCATTTTTTAGGCAGGATTTCCCTCAGAATCCATGTGCTGGTCCAAACCTAAAAAAGATGTGTGATTGCAAAATTCTGAAGACACCAGATAATTATGTCTTCAGAAAAATAAACTTAATTGTTCTTGTGCTTCCCATGATACTCATGGCCTGACATGCAAGGAAAATTTCTGCTACCATAAAACAGGCAACAAACATAGTACATAGTCCACATGGGATAGGCAACTCAAGTCTTACTATATTATGGTCTTCCAGATGTTGCATCTTCAAACAAACATACTGTCTTTCTTCCTTTTGTGGCTTCCAGTTTGTTTCTCCCCCAAATCATTGTTTTCTTATATTCTAAGAAACTGGCTTTTCTATAAGCCTAACATAATGCTTTTTCCCTGTGTCACATCCTGAGAATAAAAAAAGAAGTCTATGACCGAATCCACCTTCCATTTACACTGGTACAATTTCCTTGATGACAACAGTGTTTCTTCTATTTTACGACAGGAGGACAATCAAGCCCAGAGTCTCAGAATCTTTTCAGAAACAGGCTTTGAGCCAAACTCTGTGAAATCACTAGGAGCTTTTCCATGGATTTCAATGATCTCCGTTTCAGGGTCCTAAAGAGGATTCTGATGGTCTGGATGATAGTGGCAGCTGGTTTCAGTATTGGCTACACAGCAGTGAGAAAGAATTAGCTCAATGGACACCCAAGGACCTGCTGGATTTTCTCATCTGATATTCTCCAGAATATGACATAACTTCTAACTGCAGCACAGCAGGGATTTCACCCACTATCTCAGTTTAAATTTCACTTTCTACAAGCATCTGGAGCAACAAACCTCAATGATTCCAGTATGCGCAGGAAGCAAGCATGCGCACCATCAGAGTGTGTACATTTTGAAATTGGAGTCAACGTTTCTGGCACATTTTTATGACATCACAAACCTCTGTGAGCTGCTAAAAAATAAAGAGGGAAAAATTAAATGATGGGCTAAGAGGAATGACCAAAGTGTAAAGAGCTAAACATCTTACGCCTAAACTAGGAAGCTCTAACAGCTTCTGTCCTCTGGGATCAGAGCTTCTGCTCTGCCTTTAGCAGAACGCACCGAACAACATCCCCTTTCGGGGCAAATTGTTACAATCAGAGTGCAGCAGCAACACTGAATCATAATGGTGATCAGAATAAAAATAATAGTTTCATTTAATATTTTCAAGCTTTTTATACGTGCTGTTAAAGATACAACACTCATTTCTGTTAATGGACAATTTTCTTAAAAATCAAACTCTCCATTACCTATTACTCTGACATTTAAAAATTAATATCCCTTTTCCCCACTCATATAGGCTCTAATTCAAGTAAGAATGTATTCTTAATGTCCTGTGGCTGATGTTAAATCACAAATCCTCTTCATTAAACTCTATGAAGAAAGTCTAGACAGTATGTTTAGATTCTTCTTGACTTGTAGAAAAGATGAAAAGGTCTCTCTGCTCACCTGCTAATATACCTAGGATTTCTGAGAAAACTGCAAGACAGTCAGTCGTGCAGGCCTGACCTAGTAACACCTTTCAATCTCCCTTCTAGCTTTCTGCTTTGACTTCTATTGTCATTGTCAGCTTTTCCTTCTAGGCCTTAGAAAGAGTGTGTACCTTGTACTACCTCATCAGAAGTGGCATCATTGATTACCCATGAGATATATACTGTAGTTGACAGTCAACAAACAAAAACAATGAGAACACAAACAAGCTCTCAAAGATTTTTTCTTTCAGCAAAAAAAGCAAGTACCAAGTTTTAGGTGGAAGTGGGGTTTGCAATTTCCCAGGTTCTCAATATATCACCTGCATTTTAGGGGAGAAAGTGGATGGTTTAGTCCTCCAGTTGCAGACTGTGGCTTTTACTTAATTGGCAATTCAAGAAGAAAGGGTTTTTCAGCTTTTTTTGTTTGTTTGCTTAATGATCTGGTTTAGTCACACTGTTATTTCTATACATCTTTTGAAAAAAGAAATAAGAGCATCTTTGGGTGATTCCTATCCCCATCTCTCTACCCTGCTGCAATGTCACATCTCTGTGGAAACAGCATGGAAACACCTTAGAAGAGCAAAAGAAACAGCAAGCCATGTGTTGGCTCACAGTGCAGTTTATCAGTTTAAACTGGCAATAGCGGTGGGCTTGTGCAAAAATGTTGGGCTGTGAACTGATGCTGAGGCCCAGGAAAGCCTCTGCTGGGGGATGGTAACCTCAGGCTGGGAATGAAGCAATCACCCCAGGTGGGTGATGGCCTTGGTCAGTGACTGTCTGTTTGATGGACATGAATCAGAGCCCTCACTATGTGCGAATAGGTCAGTGCTGATTTATAGCCAGCAAAATGCTGTCTTCAGTTTTCATCCCTGTTTCTGATAGTAATCCTACATGTGTTTCATTCAAACCTGTTATTAAGTTGTATGGAGCTCACTCAAGCAATTGTTTAAAATTAAACAGATATTTCAGGGCTTTCCTCAGTTTCATCCTTTCCCTTGCAATGAAAGGATCTGTTATTTCACTGGAGAGCAGGCCAGGATGTTAGGCTGAAAATGAATCCAAATTAATAGGTCTGCTGCTAGTCCAGGGATAATCATCTCATGAAGGGTATCTTGTGTCTTCAGGTTCCCAAGAGAGTAACTGCATGTACATTTATCACACCACAGTCTTCTTTCTCCATGTCAACAGGCAGGTATGTGACTGATAAGGAGAACAAGCACGATAAGAAATTAATTCCAAGGCAGGAAGTGTAGCTGGGAAGAATCACACTAAGATGAGGTGTGTTGTCATAAATGAATGCACAACTGTATTTAATCAAAGAGTCTGGGTGTGTCACAACCCTGGAGAGCACAGCTCAGGACACCAGTAACCAGCAGCAGAATCTTGCATGAAAATGTCACGCATTTGACTTCTTATCAATGCTTCCTGTGGTTTGTAGACATTTAGAAATTAAAGGGAGATACAGTTTTTCTAGATGCTTTCTAGCCCTACTCTTGGACTAAAGGATCTGAAGGTAAGATCTGAATATGCCTGAGAGGCTGCAATGAAAAATGGGGAGCATRGTTTGTACTTAAGGCACTAGATGGTGGCTTAGGACACCTGGACTCTGCCTGGCTGCGCTGTAGGTTCCCTGAGAACCACCAAGCAAGCAGAGCAGCACACATTTCCTATCCCACAGATATCCACACCTTAGAGACATCACCTAATAGTGCAAAGGTATTTTAGGTTTATGTTAAGTTACCCCCTAGCTGGTCAGTGCATTTAACTGGCCTAGGCATACTTGTAGCACATGTCAGGCACAGTTAATTAGATTAAGCTTCTTTCTGTGCCTCTCTCTCTGTTGTGGCTTGGCCATCCAAGCTCATGTGTATGATCGGTTGAGACAACTTATGTGATAATTGATACCTTGATTGTGTTCAGGTGTTTCTATCAACCCAATAGTGCACAATCCTGAGAGTGGTCAAGCTTGAAAGGTATCATGTGTCATCTATAAAGCTGTGAAAAACATCTCAAACAGAAATAAGTAAAAAGAGGGAAGCGTCACCAGCTCAGGAATGGCCACATCACAGACAGCCATACATTCATGAAAAAAGCAGATGCTACACCAAAGCATGTCTGAAAACAGCAAGTTCCATTTGAAAACATAAAAAGCAAAAACAGAGGTCCTTCCATATTCATGTCATAGAGAAAAGTGGGAGAATCCTTTCAAAATGGCCCACAGATGAATCCTTTTCGCATAGCTAACAACAGCATGGAGGAAACAGGCCAAGAACATTTAACATCTGGCTGTGAGGCAGGTATTGGTGCCAACATCGGGTGAACTGGGAGTCAGTGGGGAGTCTGCTAGGTCTTTAAGAATAGACCTAACACCATGTAGCTCATTGTACTCATTAATAACATGCTGATTGTGTACAACACAGTATTTCCTGGCCTGGAAGCTCTGGGGGCACTGTGTTGAGGTACCATATTCATGATGTTTTGCCAGAGAATGAGATGTGACATCACTGTGTTTTGCTGGGTATTTTGGGTGACAATCACTCAATGCTTGATCTTTTGCTGGAATGGAAGCATGTATCGAGATCGCAAAAAGATATGTATCATTATAAGCCATATTTCAAACCGGCAGGCTTTCAAGAGATTTAACCCATTCAGACCTGCTTAATTAAAATGTCTCTTTTCAGTCATCATCTCCAAGACTGTTGACACCAAAATATTTTTTAAAAGTTCAATGAAATTTCCCAGTTTGGGTTTGTATGAGCTTTGATTTATTATTAGTTCATTTCCACACTTTTAGGGACAGATCCCTACTGGATTTAACATTGTATGCAGAGACTAGCCCCTTACATTTGGAGTTTATTCAGTTTTATATTCTTCAGAATCCCATTGGTTGAGCACAAAATTCAGTATAGCACTCCCRGACCTTTTGGTCCCTCTGTGGAGATCAAGTACATGTACGTGAAGAAAAATGAGCAGATTACTGTTACAAGCTCTGTCATATGAAAAGACAGATTACAAAATGCAAGTCAGAAGAATTTGACTCCTTTTATTGCCAAAACAGTAACAGAACTTTTATCAGCTTCTTTTTAGCCCTACAATCATTTCTTTTTACACATACTTTTAGCAAATCTTCATGCTACCAATTATTTTTAGCAGAAATGGTCCCAGGAAGTAATCTTTACAATTAAATATTTATCAAAATAGTACAGCAAGGACACAAACATCTCAATCAGTGTAACTAAATCATTCAAGGAGGACAAAGAAAATGCACTCCTAATATTCATGGGAGAAAAAATTAATATAACATGTCATCCCATTAATTAAAACTGTTCATATTTCCTTCTCAAGCCATCAAGAATGTCAACAATCCAAATTTTATCATTTCAAAGTATAGATCTAAAAGGCAAAATCTTACCCTGAACTAATAAAACAACAAGAACTGATGAAAAACAAAGACATATTGCCTTTTACAAAATTATTCACAATTATCTTCATGAAATCAACAAAAATTTTCCCCAGATGACTAKCCTTCAAGTCGAGCAGAAGTTTCCAAGCTTGACCCCTACTGACTGAAAACAATGTGAGCCTTCTCCATGGTATAAGTGAGCAGTGGATCAAATCCTCACTTAATAAAGCCCGTTCTTTGAACTAGACCAGGAATCCAATAATGGCTTAGATAGAATAAATTAAATGATAGCTATTTGCTTGATATTGGGAATATATGCTTCCACTAATGCATGCTGGCAGTCCTAAACTACCTGGGAGTAAGAGTGTACATGTGCATGCGTGTCTGTGTATATATGTGTTTGAAAAAGAGTGTGTAGAAAATATTCAAGGTCCATCAAAAAATAAAAGTTCTTGATTTTATAAAACCACAGATGGCCTTGAAACAAAAAGAAAAAAAAGAAGCATCTGATGTCTGCTTCAAATTAAACTATTACATTTTGAAGGAACAAAAATATAGTAAGGAAGCCTTACTCAGTGATGACTGGGAATCACAGACATGCACTTTTAAAGACTCCAGGCAGGAAGAAATCACTGTATGCATATGACCATGGAGCAGAACCTGGCTGCAACAGGCAAGATGAGTTTCTTAGGTGGTGTTTAAACCCTTTTCCTCCACTCCCCACCTCCATCTCACCCACAAGACTTCTTTTTTCAATGTCTGAGCAGACTGGGTCTCTAGCCAAACCTTCAGCATGCACAGCTAGATAGTCCCATCGTGTGCCCTCACTGCTCAGACTATTTGTAGCCACACTCTACTCCCACCTCAACTGTCAGCTCCCATTTGGGTTTTGTTTCATTTTCTTTTGGTTTTATTCCAGAAGAAGTAACGTGCTGTGCCACATACAAGCTGCCAAGAGGCAACTTGCCTCTTTCAGTGCTGTAGCTCTCTTTCAATTCCCCTTTACATTGTTAATCTCTCCTGTCCTTCATCACGGTTTATAGCTGAAATATTACCATAGTTGGGTCTTCTCCACTGTCATTCACAAACTGTACTCACATGTATCTATTCCTTCTTCCAGACTGTTAGAAAAGATGCTGTAGAAAACTACGCCATATGTCAAGCCCTGCAAATACTCACTTTCAAAATTCTCACATCAGAAACCTGTTGTCATTCATCCCAACTTTTCCATCAGAAACATTTAGTCATTTTCAGCCAATGTTCATATCCCTGCCAATTGGCGTTGCTTTCCAAAGGTGATTTTGTGAAGCACAGGAGCACCTATTTTCTTAAAGTCCAGAAATATTGCTGCAATCCTCTTCCCTTCATTTACCCTTTTCTGTCATTCATCTGAAAACAGCTTCTGTGGCACAGTTTGGATAGATACTTGCTATTTCTTTGTTACTTTTCTTGCTTCTAGTTTTCAGATTTTCAGTCCTAATGGCTCCATCATTTTACTGGATAGTCAAATAAGCATTTATTTGATGCTAAATGACGGTATTTCTCTTTCTCCCTGTTTGCTTACCCTTCATTCTATATTCTATACTGTACATACTCTGTTTTATTCCACTGGCCAGTGGTTTAGCTTTCAAAATTACCTATTACTGTAGGTACTTACTGTATGTACTGATTCAGTATGTTCACAAACAATTTTCCTGAAGATGAGGGAACTCACATTATTGTGTTCTGCTGCTTTGTGCATTTAATTTTCTCAAGTATTTCCTTATCTGCATTTATCAATAACCACATCAGCTAAGATCTTCATTGCTTCTTAACTGCCCATACTCTTTTATTCCCCTTTAAATGATAGACTGAAAAAAGCAGCTTAGTGGTTCAGTCATATTAAAATCATAATTGATTTTGCCTCACTCCTCATTTATTAATGGACTTACACTACCTTCTTGCTAATAAACCTCCCAGTAATGAGTTTAGTCCACAGAGGATACATTTCCACCTCAACAAACCACCAAGCAATTTAGGACAGTTGGTAGTCTCTGCTTAAGGGAGTCCGAAAACTGGAATAGAAATTTATGCAGGCCATAATTAAAGTACTTTTACAGAGCTGTGTGGGGAGTTTACCGACATTCTTTGCACCATGCCCATCTGTGGTCAGTGTAATTAATCCTTCATCCTCAATCCAATAAGAACTAATTTTCATTGACAATTTTTGATAAAGAAGCCTTAAATCTAGTGCTGTGATCAGACTCTGGTCATTTTTTTCTTTGTATAGAAAACATTTGTAAAGGCAGTGGGGGCACATCTTCTATCTGGAGCTGTTCTGTGCTGGGGAAAGCATTCAAACAACAGAAAAACTATTCACCAGGATAACTGTTGTTCCAGATGTGTGGAAAACTCAGCACACCCAGAAAAATTAGCGGCGTGACATTGCCAGTTCACAGTTACTGGTGGAAGAAGATTGCCTCGATGAAACAAAATATAATGATTACTTTCTACTGGAATTACTTAAATGAAAGCACAGTTATATCCTTGGGGGAGGGAAGGTTATTGGCCTGAGAGATGATATAGTGAGAGACAAGCCGAAACTCTTAGATTGCAAAGGTCTAATCATGTCCCTTTCTGTATTTAACATCAAATGCCCCTGACCTCCTTTCCCTCTAAGACTGTAAGCTCTTTAGGCCAAGAAACTTTTATTTGTACAGTGCCTAAAACAATGGGGTCATCATATGGAAGAAGTGTTCTCATAAATTTAAGCACTGTAGTACCATCTAACAAGAAACTCACATAATAGTGATATTCTCTCCCATCCTTGTGCACAATTACTTAGAGAGAAGGGAAAAAAGACACTGAGAAGCTCTTCCTCACTGCTGGTCTGCAGGAGCTCCATAGCAGACCCATTGGTGACTGATGGGGTGCTGAGGAAAAGAAAATGGGCTAAACTGGGGAAAAGGAGAGTCCTGCTGGGTTCAGCCCCGCAGCTCTTGGAGCGAACTCGCCAAAGGGACTGCTGCCTGGGTGTGCGATGCTGCCTGCTTTGCAGCTCGCAGGGAGGATGGTCCGGAAGTTTTGTCTTTTTGACTAGCTGTTTAACACTGCTTTGCAAAAGCATAAATACCTGCTCAAGTGCAAYGGAGAATTGGGTCTAGAAAGATTAATCTTTGCATGAAAATCACTTTCTTTCTTTCTTTTGGAACTCTTCTTTTTGGAGATCCTTGGATTCCTGGGGTACAATAATTAATATTTTCAGTGAACCCTGGGATGGACAGTGCATATTTCTCTACTTGCCATTTCCTCCTGTTTCACCCTGTTTCACACCCATAAACACACACACAGAGTAAAGGAAGATCAGGAAGACAGCCCAAGACTTCACATTCCTCTACATGCAAGTAACCCACACAGTTTTCTCCACGGCAGTTTTCTCCACGGTAATTCACCATTGATAAATAATTAGCCAAAAAAAGGAGTACCAACCAATCAGAATAACAGCAAATTAAACTCCCTTTGCATTGAGATAAACAATTCACTAAGTGAAGAGGAATGTAAAATCTGGGAGGGGACGCAGGGAGAGAACATTGGAGAGTGTAGCTTTTCTAATAGCATTTTTAGTTGTCATTAAACACAGTCAGGGTTTCTAAAGCTAAAATACATGTTAACACATTCCAAAACACTTCTATTAAAATATTTTTTCAGTACTTCAGTACAGCAAATGATGCAAAGCCAAAATTCCCCAGACAATGCACAGAACATTAGAGAATTAGTTTAACATTCTGACAACCCTGCAATTTTATTTAAACAAGTTCTTCCCTACTCAATTCCCTGCAGAAAAGTATTGTACCCTTTTGTTGATTGTAGTGGACATATTGCAGATCTCTGATTACCTTCCCAAAGGACCACCCACTACAAGAAGTTTTTGTGTTGCAAGCACAGCTTAGCTCATTCCTCTCCCCAACCTATTTACCTTCTTTCTTCTTCTCTTCTTTTACTCCTTCCCCCGCCTTAATTTTCCTAGAGTTCTCCTATGCTGCAGATGAGCTGACAGACTAGCCTACCATCTGTTCTTTCATGACATGGTGCAACCTAATCAATTATCTCCAAACCACTTTGGAGTAAATAAAATGTCTACAATAATAGTAATTAGTCAGTTAAAAAGAAAACAGCATCATGCAGCTCCTGGTGGGAATTAGGTAGATTTCAGAACAAAGCATTTTATTAACTGAAAAGATTATTAGGCTAAGAAAAGACAACTCTGGGAGAAAAACCAGCCACATCCGGTAATTTATTCTGAGATGAGAGTATAGGGTAGTATCCCTAGACTTTGGACATCTTTGACCCATTGTAACTGACAATGCCGGATTCAGATATATTTGCCACTAACAGGTTTTCTAAGATGTTGCTATTAATAGACATATTAGCATAAGCATGCAAATTTGTATTAGTATTAGGTCTGTATAGAAATAACAAGAAATACGAAGAAGAAGCAATGACCGCCAGATAACATTTACATAGTCTGAGGAGGCATATACATTTCTGTGAACATATATATAAGGCCTGACATTTCTTTAGGGTGAGGTTTGTCTGCAATAACCAGGATGACTAAAAATCCCTCAAATAAGAGTACATTACCTGGACTTCAAGAACTTCAAGAACTTCAAGAACAGGAAATAAGCAGAAATGAGAACTACTACAAACAGAAATCAGGTTTGCAATACAATATTAGGAATTCAAAATATTAGGAATATTGCAATTAATATTAGTGGACACCCAGGATCACACAGAGCAACTGCTTATGAAGTTAGTCTGACCATTGTTTTCCACARTCCAAACCGCTGTTGGATATTCTAATTCTATGACATTGATTTAATCAGAAACAGTAGCAATTATTCAACATAATCAACTGCTGGGCATTTAAAAATATATCTTATCATATATAAAAACATATCTTATATAACTTGAGTGACTTTTTCAGTATTTTCACTGTTGCAATACCAAAGAAGCAAAGAATAATTCAGAAAGATTCAGTGTTCCAGTGAGATCATCAGCAAATTGCCAACTAAAATTCCAGTCTATGAATTGGTACAATCTCACTGCATAGATCACACTAATGAAATAGAGGGAAGAATTTCCTCTTTACTTTCCTCATTATGAATGTGAATGGATGTCATTTAAGTTCTTTACTTTTATCCTGAAAGAGGTCAATGTGTATAACTGTGCATCCAAATGGCATTTTTGAACAGTAAGTTGTAAAAACCAAAAGGTTTTTAATACTTCTAAGTGTTAATAACATGAAAATAAAGAGTATAACTTCATGTATAYAGATGACATCCCCAGTCTTCTCTAAACTGGAAGAACTCCACATCCTTTTACTGTCATCCTCTGGAGAACCAGCTTTATCAATAAGTCAAAAAACAACAGACCAATATGAGTCTGAACTTTCTACCCAAAACCTAACTATCTGATCAGCCTGAGACAATGCAGACTATTTCCTATAAAGTGAGGAGCAGGAAAAATTGTATGAACCATCTTAGAGGCTACAGCTATGACACGTATAAGTATCAGGGACTCCACTGTAGTATTCTAAAGTCTAGATAGCTCTGAAAGCAAAGGTAAAGTACTGAGTACACTTAATATTTCTGTTTGCTTTCATGCTGTCCCATCTTGATTGGTGGGAGACCAAGACAATTACCCATAAAGCTTAACACACAGTAACAAGAAATTACATACTCTATGATGCTGTTATTTACAGGCTAGATTGTGTCTGTTCTTACACATCCATAGTGAAGCATGGGACAGACTCAAGCTTATATCCTTTTGGCCTTATTGCAACTTTTGACAAGAACATAAACAATCAGGTGGGAACACGTAGAGAGAGGGTGGAGAAAAGTCTTTTCCACCATGATGTAGGCCAATGAAGATAAAGCAGTGAATCACAGAAGTAAGACCTTAATTAGTCTCTCCATGACTGCTCTTCTGTGATCTCTGTGACGTGTATGTATCAGCATATTTTTCTGTTTAGTTTTTCATACCACTCCTCCTACTGCAGTCAGCAAATACTTCTGGGACCCTGACAATATGCTTCATTACCAATTATCTAGGTACCGCAAAGGAATATTCACCTTTCTGTTGCAGCCGTTAACCTCTTGCTTCTCCATCCTTCTCTGTATTTTACTATCCACTTCAGAAAAGGGCTAGCAATTATTTGCCTGATGTTTCCCTAACTTTGACCACCTTGAAATATGATTTTGTGATTTTTGTTGAAATGTAGGACATGGATCCCTTGCAGGCATTTACAAACATGAGAGTTCCCATGTGTCATTGACACTGATGAATTGCTAGAACACTACAGAAGAACTTGGAAATGGCAACAGAGCTGGCTCCACCGGAGCTAACTTGAGAGGGACCAGAGGGGTTTTTGCTCCTTTTTATTACATTATATCAATTAAGTATTTAATAAATTACAATAGAAAATAACTTTCCAATGGCATTTTTAACACAATGGAAACACGTTACCTGTGAGATGGTTATCATTTGGAATCTTGAGTAGAATGAAAATAAGGCAAAAGCCAACACATATTCATCCAGATTGCCCAAAATGTCTTGCCAGGCATCCCTGTTTCAAACCAGATAATGGCTCCTCTTTGACAGCAGCACAAATCCCATGTGAAACACATTGAATGACACAGCTGAAGCAGAATGCTAGCAGAAGATACTGCATCAAGCAGCTTTTGTTTAGAAAGGTGTGCCTCGGTTATGCTTTGTTATGTTCTTTTAGTATCTGCTTCTTTCAAAGAATGAAACAAAAAAGCAACAACAAACAAAATTTCCAACTCCCACACATTTCTCAACTCGGAGAGTATTTCCACACTTGGGATCCTGTGATATCACACTTGTGATATTTCCACACTTGGGCACATTCTATTGACAACAATTTTAAAATTCCGGCACTGGCACAGAGACTATATTTGTATCATCCATTTGGAGTAAAGGACCAAATAGGATATGATGGGTGGGATGAACGTGTTTACTGAAAGAGAGAGGGATTCACTCACTAAAGGAAAATGATGACAAAACCCCCAAAATACCAATGGAATTCACTAATATCAGCAGTGGGCTGATTATGCACACTAGCAGCTTTAACAACCCCCTTCTTTTTTGAGACTTTCTGAGCCTTTCTGTAGTCACCAGAGAATGAGGCAGAACTTTTGTGGACAACACTGGTAATTTAAGACTACAGACCAGAATCTAGACTATGGACCAGGGCCTAGAAACTATGCTGAAGTGCAAACATTAATTTACAAGCTTAAGGTCTTGTCTGTATAATTTTGCATATGCTCAAGAAGAGAAAAGCTAAGCTTAATGTTAAAAACTTCTGAGCACTTCAGCAAAGACTCATTTGAGCAACAGGTATGAGGGCAGAGTGCAAGCAGTCACCTGCTCTTTACACTTCCCACACAAAAGCCAGTCACAAATGCACTCTCAGAGCTTTGAGATGAGGGGCGTATTTTGTCTTCTCTGTGCTTCTTTGCCCTTGGGAGAAAGGGGAAAGGAGGGACAGAGCACAGAGAAGATGAGGTGCTGACTGTATTTTCCATCTATGCAGGTATGCAAAGCAGACGGATGATGCGGGAAGGACTGGACAGCATTACCTTGAGAAATAGTACAGGCTCTGCAGGCCACCTGTTCAGCAGGCAGAAAATGTCCCTTGAGCTCTCCCACGTTTGTACAATATCTGACACTTTGCAACCTCACTCTACACGTTTTCTCACCAGCATACAGAATGTTATGGGCACCCTTTCTCCTCCCCCCAAGCAAAATGGTCCTTTCATTTCTTTAAGGCTCATTGTCATATCCGCAGATTCCTGCTGCTTGTTTCGTGTGTGATTTCAATATGCACAGCACTTCTAGAGGAGATGCATGGCTTTCTCGGCAGTACAGCCAGAGACAGTATCATCCTTGCCCTGTCCCATGGCCAAAGTTCCCTCAACGCTACACATTTGTTAATGCTTGCTTACTTTCTCATTTGTTCTCTCTTTTCCATACAATGCTTGTGACGTGCATCCAACATAATGCAGAACATGTATATTCTTGGTGTTTTCCCAAATGCATTTGTGGCTTTAACATCCCTCACCTTCCGCCACCTTTTCTGAGCTTTCTCCGCACCTTAGAAATTCTCTGGAGGATAAGAAAAAAAATACTCCCATGTTCCATGCAGACACGTGGACTTTCCCTTGAGCTGTACACAAGTTCAGTTAGATGCACTTCAACCTTTGATCTTCTTTAACCAGAAGAAGGAAGTAGGCTGAGGAAGGAGGATATGAGCTTTCTTTCATGCTTAGTCTATTTCTTAGGTCCAATAAAGAGGACAGCACAAGGATGCTCAGGGAATTAAGTGTAAGGTAATCAAAGAAATGACTCAAAGGGGTCTGCACCCTGCCAGCTATCCTGAGCTTTGCCCCTAAATCAAGTTCTAAGCTTTGGGGGAGGAGGGATTCTCTGTTAACAGGGGTTAGTGTCTTTGCTCTCCCCGCCCCCTTCTCTACCACCTCATGTTCATCTTTATTAGCTTTTTCACACTACACAGTACACTCATCGATTACAAGGGCTAGCACAAAGCAACCTAATGATGGGTCAGTCTTAATGAGAAAAGCGGCTGCTCTTGAAGTGGTATGGCTTGGGACTGCACCCTGCCGAGTCCTGGCATGTAGAACTTTGCCTCCTTTTAGAGAGCAGAGCCATGGAAAATCAACAGTGAACAGCCTGGTGCCTCTGAACAGAAAGGGCCATGTGCATGGCTATTTAGTGCTGTAAAAGAGAGAGCATTTGCACAAATGGGAGTGAACATAAGGAGGCCTTCAGAGAAGAATGGGGCCTTGGCAAATTTATAGACTCCCCTGAAAGAAAGTGATTACAGATCATTATCCAATTGAGGCAGATTGATGGGTTAGGGTCAAAGTAATACTGCAGCGCTCACTGGAGGGACAATGCATGCTTGTCAGTTCTGTCCGGGAAAAGAAAGAGAAGGGAAACTACCACACAGAGAGGAAAGACTTAAGCTTTTCCAGCCTCAATCTGAAAAATCGTTACTTATTTCAAACACGTGTTTTTACATAAAAACCTGAAATTGCAGGAGCAGTATCTCTGAGTTAAAACTGGGCATTCAGAGTTCTAAATAATTGTGCAAATACTGTGCAAACAGCACACACAAGAAGCCTTACCCTCAGAGATCACAATGAGTATTAGTATTAGTAATGGACAGATTGCATCTTTATTTCATTAAAAAAAAAGAAACCAAAGACATCGTCTAAAATAAATGTGTGCATTTTTTTAATTTTGGTGAAAGAAGGACAGTTTGTTAACAGCTATGGTTGAGCAGATTTGAAACTCTGCAACATCTGGTCAAGCAAAACTCAGCAATACTGACACTGAATAAAACAAGAATAAATGTGCTTCTATTGTTTCTTCTGTATTGATTTTTAGAGTGTTTAAAAGTGCTTTGCATTCACGCACTTTTCAAACAGCCATAGAAATGGCAACAACATGGCCTAAAAAGCAGCTCACAGCATTTATTGTGCATTTGCCTCCCATTTTCCAATATGATTTTGGAATGCAAAGAGTTTGAGCAAAGAGAGAAGACAATGCATTCATGAGAGACCTGATTTGTTTTTTAATYGTGTTTATTTATTAACTTCTCTGTTGTTCCCAGTGTCTCAGAAGCCACACACACACTTTAATGGATATATCCCCATGTCCCAGAGGATAGCAGAGTAGCACTGGCCCTGTTTCAAATCAAGTCTCAGTAGGGCAGTTTGTCTTGGGGCTGCTGTCTTGAGAGTTTTAGAAAGGTTTGCCTCAAGTTCCATTCCAAAACCTTCAAATACATGGAAGTTACAGTCCCAGTACTAGCCATGGCTTTCCTGGCACCTTGGTGCACTCTTGGAGAGGGTTTTCAGACCAAAAAGGCTCTATCCTGACTCAAAGCCATTGAAAAGAATACAGAAATTTGCTTCTGTAGACTTTGGCTCAGGCACAAAGTAGTCCTGCCGGAGTCAGCTGATAAGTCTGCAGGAATACCAGGTACCAGTACCCTGACTCCCAGTTCTCTGATCTATTGCAGTGGATGAAAAGAGCTGCCCTGCAGCCATTAGATATACTGTGGCTCAGCCCTGAAAGTAACACTGGATACACCCAGTCTTTCTTGTTCTCACTTAAAATAGCAAGGATAGCAAAGGAAATAGAAACATTGCTGGCTTCACACTCGTCTGCCATTTCTAAAAGTGTCCAAAACATCAGGAGAGAATCCCAAACTCTCACTTCATACAGTACCTCTCTTGTACAGCACATGCATTTCTTATGTTCATTTGGTGCTATCCCAGCTGCAGGATGTTCCTTCTACAGAGCGCTTCTGAAAAGGGATCTTATTACTTTTGCTGGAAGGAGAGAGATCACTCACCAAATTCCTCTTTGTTTGGGGGTCCCTCAGCCCCTGGACTCTTAACACCACTCTTTTAATTTTCGCTCCCTAAGATTCTCAAAACAACCACATTTTTAGTGTAACTGATAGCCCTCCTCCACTGCCCCATAAGGTTGTTTGTCTCTTCACCTTCTATTTAATTACTAGAAAGGGCCCCAAATGACACTCATCCCAGAAAAATGACTAAGAGTTATAGGAGACTGTGCAATATCTTTCCATACGAGGCATCTTTCCCCACCTCTACATCCAATCAAACTAGGGGCAAGTTGCACAGGGAAAAAAAATCTGTGATTGTTTGCCAACCTCATTCTCTTTGCTAGGCTGGAATTTTAATTTACGCATGTATTCACTGAACTAGACTTGATGCTTTGTATCTTCTCATCATTTCCTCATGCTCACCATTTCATTATTGGGTATGACACAGGCTCCTACATGCCACATGTTCTTGAATCTTGTAGCACATAATGCAGTTGTAACTGAGACAGGATACCAAGTAGGAGCTAATGTACGTTGTGATAGATTTTTTTTTTCACTTTTCCTTCCAACTTTTCTCTGCTTTGACTTGGTTTTATTCTTTCTTGCTGTTTTAAAAGGACCTGGTTTAGAAACAACTTGTAGCTACCCTTTTCCTGAAGTGCAGCTTGCATTTTTTCCACATATTCCTCCAGTTCTGCAGGAGATGTGCATATGTGCAGCATTCCATATGTTTTCAGAGATAATCTGCTTTTTGCTACCAGTAAGAATAACCTTGAGTACATATTGCACTGTCACAACATATTTTCTATATGAATCAGAAAGTAAAACTGGTGCATTGGAAAAGCAGACCATATTTTTAACAGGCAAATTCATAAGCCATGTTTTTATGAACAGAGCAAGCAGAGGGCTGGGGGTGGGGGAGATCATAGGAAAACAAACAGATGTGTGTTTATGTCCTGAACTCGCTGTCCTACCAACATCACGTTACATTGGGGTCATTCCACAGAAAAGTCTCCCTCTAAATGGAGGCTGAGTTCTGAACTGTCTATACCATTTCAGTGAAAGCAATGTGAGTACACAGAACGGAAATCAGCACAAAACAAGGTCGAGGGAGCATATATGGCTGTTCCCCTCCACTCCAATCAAGAAAACTATCAGCTATTCAGGAGAAAAAAAAAAAACAAAACAAAGCCTACAAGCACTCAGCTGGGAATAAGGGAGGGGAGAGAGTGTTTCTCTTAAGGACACATTTTACTCTATTTATAGCTACAGTTTGTATGGCATTTAACGCTTGACCCACAGAGTTCATAGGTAAGTAAGAAATGCAGAGATGTGTATTCTAAGAGTTATATTTCATCCATATGTGCAAAATAGTCATAGGAGAGCTTCAGAGACCTACACGCTTGGGGTAACAACCTTCCTAGTCCAGGGACAATCTCTGAATCATACTAAGTCTATCCTCTGGCAAATCTTCAGTTTCAATGACAATTCTGCTTGAGTAAAAGCTCAGAGCAAAAATCCTGAGGCAAAAATCCTGAAAGTTGTGTCACTGACTTCATGGGATCCAGGAGCTTAGCCTGAATAAATTCATGCTTTCCAATTTTTGTTTTCATTTTATATGACCTGCAATATTATAGTGACAAAAGACTGATAATGCAATATTCCCTCAAAGAATATGTGTGTATAGCTTCCTAATCAGGCTAGTGTGAAAAAGGTGAGGGGAGAAGCTGGATCATTTCAAATATTCCAGTATCCTGGAAGAGTTCCATTTCTTTTAAATTCTTGAGGCAAAGAAAAAAAAAATCTGCCTAGTACAGCTTCCTTTTTTTTTTTTTAAGTAAATCTTTATTTTTTGAAGAAGGAAGGCACCTTGACTCCATGGATGAATTGTGCTCACTAAAACGTGTTTCTGCTTGCTGAGTCTTACCATAACAGTATACAGTGCTCTTTGTGTTGATACAGCACCCACTCTACATAGGGCTGGCAGAATACTGACAACAATTTCAGATATATAATTTGTTAATGAAAAAGTGCCAAAATTGGGCCGTATTATYCATAATAAATTTCTCAATTCTGCCAAAAAACAGCTTGAGTTACAAAACAACTTGTATGGTTTAGTGCCTTTTTCACAGGGAAGAACAACTTCCATGTGCTCTTTGGGTGGGGAGGACTGTAAGGGATGTTGGCATAGCAGGTGTCTACACTCCTTTTGTAGAAGACAGGGATTCCTACACAGTACAAAGATCCCTAAGGAGCTACTGAAGCCTCTTCTTTTCCAACAACCAACTGCTATTTCAGTTGTACTGGGCTACTGCATTTGATGTAGAAAAAGATATATCTCTGTGTTGTATTAAATACAGGTAGCAGTGCTATTGTAGCTGTAAAACCTAAGAACATGGGCAACATCAAGTTTGTATGGAGAGACAACATTTCTTATTAAAACAACATGAGATGGTCCAATAGTTTAGAAGATATTGATCAAATAAAAAGCATTACCTTTCAATAGAAACCTTCATTTATGCATAAACTGATGAGTAAAAGGGCATTTAATTCTAACAGTGAAGGAAATGTGAAGGCTCTCTTCTATCAGAGGTTAAAAAAACCTTCACATCTGTTTTAGTGTTCTGCCCCTGAAGACATATTTAACCTSTGTGATCATGACTCCATGCATGGTGAAAAGCTGTAGGACCTCTCTGCCCCAGGTCACTCTCTCCAGTCAAGTCTATAGTAGGGCTGAATGTTGTTACCACATTCTTGCTGTTCACAGGCCTCCACAAAAGGACGTGGTGGACAAACTGTAGCAGGTAGACAGGAGGTACAACAGTAAGAAAAATACTAAAGCAGATTCAGCAAAGAGAACTGAACATGCAAGATGAGTTATAACCTGTGGCCTTCCAAGTGGTCCTTCCTCATCGAGATGCATGAGTAGTGAAGATGTTGAAGCCTGTACTTTTGAGCATGTGAACCTATTCTGGGAATAGAACCAGACTCAAGTACTTTCCAAGGCAGTTCAATAAAACAAAACACCAGCCCCAGCTCCTTGCACCTACCAAATAAATCTGCAGGCAAAAATGTTGCCCAGTTGCCCTGCAGGGGACCTAGTACATTTTAGTCCCCAAGTACACATGGTCTAATCAAAACTGCCATCTAACAAGAAGCCAGCCAAGAAACCCAGACAGTTTTGTTAATGAGACAAAGAGAAGCTTCATATTCATTCCCTCCTAACAAAGATCTGAGGAAGTGGTATGGGCTGAGGGAAGAGAGAGCACAAGAAGTACAGCAGGCCTAAAGAGAATGGCACAAGCAGACAGTCAATTAGGTAATGCATCCAAGCCTGATCTGAAGACCCACTGCAAACAGAGCAGCCATTCATGCGCTATGACATGCAGGTCAATAGAACTAATCACATGCTTGCCTGGTACTTATAGCTACATTCAYGAAACATCACATGGCAACATATGACAAAACTCAGCCCCTGATTAAAAATTACAGTGACAAAATGAAAAATGTCTTTGATTTTTCCTGTTTTTTTTAAATCAACATTAATTTTTTAATTCAGAAAATACTTTTCCCCCCACTGATTTCTCATCAATCACTGAAGTGAATTTTAAAGAACTTACCATATTTCATGCTCCATTTCTGAAATGCTTCTTTTTCTGATTATCTGATAATTTTTATCTTCTATGAAAATATTACCAACCTCCTCCACAAAAAACATACACGTAACTATTCTTAGACACAAGACAATCACATTGTTTGTCTCAAGGCAAACGTTAATCAAAACAAACATCAGAAAATAACTTCCCTTTCTATTTTGTGTTACTTCCTGTTTGGCCAGATGCATTATGTTGTTTGTCTTTGCTGTTTCTGAAGCATCTGCTAGCAGTTACTGGCAGAAATGTGATAATGACCATGGTCGACCAGTAGCTTGAGCTGGTGGATCCTGCGTTCCAAGCTTCAGACTCAGCAAATTGCAGATACTGCTTTCACTAACACAAGCAACACATGCCAGTGAGCACAGAGGAAGTTTGGCCTGTCTTTTCCACAAGAGCAGGACCAGGCCCACATAGAGCACATCAGAGAGCCATGAAATGGAAGGAATCGAGGCTAAAGGTTTTCTAATAAATAATCACATTATGTGCTCCTATGATGGCTTGTAACTTTTTCTATGAGAGATGACTTAAGCCATTCAACTCACTAGCAAGTTTGGGCAAAGAGGTTGCTCACAAGCCAAGCCCTAAGAACTTACAAACAATTCTGCAACCTTTGAGCTTGTCTCCAAAGCATGCATTAAAAAAAAAAAAAAAGAAAGAAAGAAAGAAAAGAAAGAAAGAAAAAGTTACCACTCTGCTGGCAGGGTTTTGGAAGCATTTGCAAGGCTGGCAGAACAAGGAGCTGTTGAAATGTAACATTCTCTTTAGAAGGTGATTGTAATGCACAAACCTTCTGTATAGAATGGGCTTTCTCATCTTTCTTTCATCCTCCCCCTTCCTTCTGGTGTGTGGTATATGTTTGGCACCAAGAGACGAAACAAAGAAAATGAGAAGAAATGGCAGCATGAATCATCAGTTTTAAGTGGGGAAGCTTTTCTCATATATTTGTTTTCCCCAGCAATATCTAGGAGGGAGTACAATCAAATCTCCAGCCAATCCAAAGGACCATATTTTCTGCCAATGGGTTATGAAGACAAGAAGAATAAACAATTGGAGCACAAATTCAGTGTGGTCACAAAACAGTATGTTAATAGAAACAGAAAAGAATAAGGGGAGGAATGCAATGACACCTAATTTGTTAAATCCTTGAAAGCATCACATCAGAAACAATTCTGTTATATCTGCCTGGTAATCTCTGAAGAATAAAGGGCCATCGCTGACAGTTTTAGGATTTTTTGTACAAAAAGTTCCACAAGTATGGAATATAACCAATCGTACTTTTAATTCTGGTTTGGTAAAGAGTCCTCAAAAGCTGTAAAAAAATTTGTGAGAGCCTCTTAAAGCCCTGAAATACACATGACTGGAAATTTTCTCATATTAAGCTGCCAGAGGCAGCAGTCCCATTACATACTGTTGGCCTGTATTTCTGATATGTGACATTTTTCTAAATCCTGTCAGGGATAATATATCATGTAACCATCTTTTGGATCATACTTTGAGACTGTGGTCTTTTAGTACAAACATAAATATGCTTCAAATTGTGATGCTCCCCATTAGGAAGATGATCACTGTTCTCATACAGAGGAAAATATTACCAGATAACCAAATACATACTAAAGACCAGTGCAAAGGATCAGGAATGAACAGAAGCAGCCCTGAGGCTGAGGCACAGTAGTGGCTACTATTGCCTAAAACTATTTTGACTCTTCTGTTTGTGCTTGAGAAATGCAGTTTTGCACATTCTACCTATTTTGAGATTCAYAGGTCTGATGGAAGGGCAGTAACCCCGAGCATCTGTACCACAAACTGCTCTCCAGGAAATATCCACATGACATAATCTTTTTTTTTCCTGAGACATCAGATACTCTAGAATGCTGTTATTTCCTTTCCTATCAAATGGGGAGGTCTTTTGCTGAGTCCCTTTCCAAAATCTCCATCACCCTCTCCCCCAAATCAACCAATCTCCAGGGAATTTTGCATAGTGCCATATGTAGGTGGAATTTGTCTTGGTTTAGTTTGAAGCCCAAAATCTTGTCATTGATTTTCTTCCATGAGAATAAAATAGCAAACAATGAATTTATGGTAGATGCACAATGGGGCTTGGCATGGAAGAATCTAGCCAGCATGAATATGGCCTGATATTAATGGTTTAGGAAAATATACCAAGAGGCATTGTACCCCCCTATCCCTCTCTCAGAATTGGGAAGTGTTGCTCAGGAAGAACCAGGTGGATAGGAGACATCAAACATGCTGGTAAGAAAGCAGTCAACACCAGTCAAAAGGACACAGTCTGTGGAAGGGACAAGGAGCCAGCACAGAATGAACAGTAAATATCAAAGCTTTAGCAGAACAGTTCAAAGGGTGGCAACTTGTACATTTAGATCATTACAACAATGATGGGCAGCTCACATCTTATATATTGAATTATTTAATTTTGTTTTATCCATTGAGAAAATGCATTGGATTTCAGTAGTATTTGCAGGAGCACATTATGTGGGACACAGGAGTGGGACAGGTCAGGATCCCATTGAACCTGTTGAGGGACCTTTGCTGTTCAACCTAGTTACAAATGATTTAAAAGACAGGCTGAACAATGAGGAGACTGAGTTTGGTGTTGATACAAAATGATCTGTGGTCATCAAACTGACTGTGAACAGCTGTAGAAGGATATCATGGGATTGAGTGACTGGGTAAAACTATGGCAGATGGAATGCTTTGGTGATAAGTCCAAAATAATGCATATGGGAAAACCATATGTCATGGCACATATCTGTGCTGTGTCCAGTATTGCATCTGCTTCTAGATCCCCACATTTCAGAACGGATATAGGGGACAAAGGAAGATATGAAGCAGGGCAGCAAAGATGATCAAAAGTATGGAATTACTTCCTTTACAAGGAGAGATTAAATAATCTAGGACACTTGCCTGTGAAAGAGACACAGGATATGATCAAAGTTCATAAAATCATGATGTCATGAAAAAATGAACATGGATTATTTTCATTTTATGTATGTCATATGTATAATTTATGTGTGTATTATTTTCCATAACCTAAGAAGTAGGGGCCACAACTGAAAGCAATAGGCAGCAGGTTTAGAACAAACAAAAAAAAGTGCCTGTTCACAAGAGGCATAGTCATATCAATGGGATGTGTGGCATGTCAAAAGTATAAATGAGTTCAAAATGTTAGACATATTCATGAAGGAAAACGTTAAGACGTATTCATGAAGGAAAGGTCCATTGGGATGTCTTAGACACAAAGACAGAAATACAATACTCAGCTCAGGAAGTCCCTGAAGGGCAGGTTTTCAGACCTGGAAGGCTGCACCAGAAGCAGTATTGCTCTGCACTTGCCTTGTTGTCACACTTGTTCCCCCAGCTTCTGTTACCGACCACAGTCAGAGACAGTTGCACTTAGATTGCACTAGAGAAGAAAGTCTTGTCCAGATTTATACAGCTCTGAGGAGCTCATAACAGTTCTAAGCGAGTGAAACTGGCTGGATATTTTTTTAGGAGATCAGCTCAGGATTTCTTACCGTAATGTCAGCTATTCATTACATCCACCACTTTTAATAATGATATTTGTAGCTTAATCCTCTGCTTTAGTAAATACCCTCCCAAACACTCCAGGTCTTTGTATGGAAAACAAGCTGTACACAAGTAAGCCAGGAGTGGACACGCTTGGTTGCCAGGCTGTTTAATTAGGAACTGCAGTGAAAGGCATCTTGCCGCAGGGAGACAACCAGGCTGCAGACTGTGACACTGCCGTAGCCTTGCTCTGTGTCTCTCTAGCCTTAAGCAAATCTGATCCTGGCCATTCTGACCCTGACTAATTGCATACTGTTTCCTGTGATGCTGAGAAGCTCCTTCCACCCATTGCTGTACTACTAAGCTTCTCTACTCTGGCTGATAATTAAGCAGCAGAATGCCAAACTTTTCTTTGTGGCTGCTAGTTTTTGGGGTTTTGCTTCATCTTCCCTCCTCCTTCCCAATCCCCTGCTATACAAAGGCCARCTGGATGCTTTGTTTGTCATTTTGTCACATTGTTCAGAGGCAAAGATGTCATATCACCTTTCAGAAGACAAGGAAGGTGATAAATGCACTAACTTGAGAGACAAAGTGTCTGGACGCTAATGAAAATCTCTACTGACTAGACAGTAAGAAGGACCTCATTTTAAGAGACTCTGTAAAGGACAGACAACTTTATCAGCCTATGCAAATGTCAGGTCTAAAATGCACTGGGTTAATGTGACAACATATTTTTATGTCAGGAACATAAGTATACACATTATACAGAATTATTTGCAAGTAACCTTGTGCAAACAAATTAAAATATCATGCATAAAATAAGTGAAACATCAGTCTTCTCTGGTTGTTATCTTGATATATAGCTTTACAAAAATATAGTGTGGTCCAGATTGGAGGATATGGTTTTCAGATATCTTTTTTTTTAATTGAATAAAAATCTCATGGGAGAATAACATGTATTTTTGGCATCCTAATGGAAATGGCGACTAAAATCATTCACCAAAATTTCACCAACCGTAAAAGCTTCACTGGGCCATTATATTAGTTTATTAGGTAAAATTAAATAAAAAGGAGACTTTAAATGAATTATAACCAGCTTGCAAAGTAACAAATATATTGTGTATGAGAAAATTAGCTCCATCTGATGTGCACCAGCCACCATATGTAAAATGCCCATTATTTGTCCTGTCCTTTGAAAATCATTTTATTGGAATGTATCAGTTAAACTAAAACACATGACTCTCCTTCTTGTGACATGAAAGAAACCACTGAAGAGAAGTCTCTTTTTTTCCCCCCCTCTACTCATGTGAACTTTCTGGGGGAAAAAAAGCAGCTTCAAGGATTTTTATCAACGTCTGTATAATGACGTGTGCATCACATGCATCCTGAACTGAGCTGCCTGCATCTGAAAGAATTTGGTCAACATTTAGGAATTCACTTAATGAAAGGCTGGCCTATTAAAGTTCTGCTAGCTTTGGAAGTTGATTGAGCCTTTCTTTTCAACTTCCTGCATCGCTGTAAATGATGCTATGCAGTGCCCTCATGTGATACAGCCTAGACAACAAACTTGCATTGTAGCACCAAAAAAATCCAAGTACTAGGTGATACATTTCTGCTCTGAGATGCATTACCAGTTAGCAGCTATGCAGTATAAGGCTGTTTGCAAATCCCTGTAAGAAATTAGGTTTGAAAAAAGCAACAGTTCCAAAAGGTACCTATTTACGTTATGAAGAGATAAAGAGACAACATTTCTTTTATACATCCACTGGACACTTAAACTATTAAACTGACAAATAGAAAATCATAAAAAAAAAAAAAAGTTAGTGGACTACATTTCTTTTTTCAGCCAAACAACCCCATTGAAATCAACTGAGATCAGAATTAGGCCCCTCAATTCCTGACTTTTCACTTTTAGCTGAAGCATTTTTTTTTTTTTTTAATGACTTGGCGCTCCTTATATTTCAAGCCTGGCATGAAGTGGGTTGTGATAACAGTGGATTCTGCACTGGGTAGGCATTGACACTTCATGACACCTTTTGATTAACATCCATGTCTGAATTAGGGGAATACATAACAGGACAGTATTGAAGGAAAAAACAGTTAGCATTGGGAGAACATGTCAGAAGGGGAGCCCACTAGCTGGTAAAGCACTCAACTTAAATGCTCCTGCATTCCAAACACAGTTACATTGTTGGGCTTATATGATGAGCAATATATGTTTTGTCAGAATTGCAGAGAAACAGGTTTCCTTTTGTTATTACCTCATTTTCTCTTCACGACTTTTGCAAGTTTAAGCACTACAAAACAATGTCAGATGGGTGGCATTGGAGACTGGAATCTTCAACAAGAAACTCTAATCTTGTTCTGTTTAGATCTGCAGGCAGAGTGCCCATGAATGAGGATAGAACTGGGCTCCATCTCCATGGGATAAGTAAAGCACAGGGACCAACATGTAAGAGTTATTCACCTTCCAAGGCTTGGGAAGAGAGTTGTGCCACAAGTGCTTGGCACAGGGTCGCTGAACAAGACATCTGATAAATAGCTTATGCAATTACATTTATGAAATTAAATTTAATTTTAGAACAAAACTACAGACGGCATGCATTCCAGCTCATATTTCTTTAGGCTCCAAGGACTGAGGGGTGTTTTTTTGTTTCCCAAACTGATAACCTACTTAACTCCATAAATAATTACCCCTGTTAACTTTGATCTCTAGTTACTAGTGGAATAATACCTTCTTCTAGGAGGGCAGGGTGCCAGCTTCCTTCAAATGAAAGGCCTTGGCTTATGAAGTCATTTCTWGATGATCTCACCAATTATCTTCTTTTCTCTGATCTTCCCTTTTGGGTAAGGTTATTGGGAAAGCTGAGTAAGGTAACTGTAGTCTCAGGACAAATTTTTCCTTGTCTGTTGTAGCTTGTGTTTAAATCTGGATGCAGCGCAGAGACTYTATTACTCCCAGTGGGAAAGAGCTCAACATAATGACCCACAGAAGACGAGCCAAACATAGATGTTAAAGCACAGGCAAATGACAGCTTTTATATCAATGATCAGGAGATTTTCTTTTTGATTTGTGCATGAATTTTGTATGSAGATAAGGTCATGTTGCTCTCGATTTGTTCTACACCTCTCATTCGAAACACCAGGTCTCCAGAAGTAGCGCTTTTCCAATACAAATTCCATTCGGAGTACACAAGACCAATGACAGAAGAAATACAAATGTATATCATGCTCACAGCATTGTGCCTATATTACCAGAGCTGGGTTAACAGTGGAATGTAGAAGTTGTTTCTCATAAAATTCATTTTTCATCACTTCCAGCCTGCCCAAATGTAAGTAAACACCCAGCTGACAGAAAGCTGCTTTGGCTAAAAATAGTGCAAGCTGTAATAATGGCTGGAATTGGACACTGGAGGGAGACACAGTCGCACACACTAAGCCAAGGCACTCTTTCCAGTCCCTTCTTGCATGTGTATTGAGTGTATGTACTAAGAATGAAGCATGGAAGCCCCATTTTATCTGCCCCCATTCCTCCTTCTCCACATCAGTTAGGAAAGAAAGAGAAAAAGAAAGCATGGGCCAGTTAATGAATCATAAAGCCCTACACATTGTTGTTGGGGAGGGAAAGTGTGCAATTCCTGAATAAAGCTTGCAGAAATTCAGCACCAATGGTGTGGAACCGTTTTTCCAATCAAGCCCTGAGAACCCATCATGATTTGCATTCATGTAAACACCTACATTTTTTCGTTAACTGAACTGATTTAACTGCTAATTAAAACTAGTCAGTAAGCACAATGYAAAATTAATTAAACCATTTAGTGGGTAGATGCAAATGAGGCAAAGTTATGGCTTGGACACAACCAAAATAAGTACAAGTACTACTCAACCTCTGGCAAAATAGTTCTTGAGGTAAATACTTTCCCCAGAGATGATGTAAAGCAATAAAAAAAAAATCATGCTGCTGACTACATATGATCTTTTATTGATAAAATGTGCTGGAATCCAGCTTCTTCTCTTTGAAACAGTGACAAATTGGACTCAGTGGATTTTAAAAACACTCTCCCACACAAGAAATCTTTCAAAGTAAGGTCTGGATCTCAGCTTGCTCTACTCAGGCATGTAAAGTTGCTCCTGTCTGTCATTGGCAAGAGTTTTTGCTCAATCTGGACCTTATATTTTTGATGGCTGTTTTTATAGCTTTACATTTTCTCAGGGGGAAAGTATCTGCTTGGAGAACTATATTGTCTGATGTTAAGTGGAAGTAGCATTTTCTGACAGGAAAAGCCAGAAATGTGTAGCTCGGTCTGCAGTATCTCTGGGCTCTGCCTCCTTTCTCCACAGTACCCACGTGCCTCATGATCCTAGTTGTACTTATTCTCGTAAGACTCCCCTGGGACAGGGACACGCACGGTTACCCATGTTATATAAACGGCAGCCTGAAATAAGTAAAATAAGCATTAGACCCAAACGAAAGAACAAAGATGCCTAAGACTACAGTCCTGCAGCAGCTAACCTGTAGAAGCCTGGCCCCATGGTCTGGTCCAATCCTTGGGAGTCACCCAAGCTCCCTGTACTGTGCTTGGTAACACTCAGGAGAGTGTCCTCAGGCAAGCTCATGTATCTCAGATGTGATATCTCACTAACAGATATCTCACTAACATGCAATTCAGAGCTAAGTTACATGCCTACAGTTAGGCAGTTTAAGGTGTACCTCCATCCTTTTCTTTATTCCAGGTACCTCAGAAAGGCATTGAAAACACTGAGCACACTGAAGGGGAGCTATCTACACTCAGCAAACTCAGCCCAGTAGGAAACGCTGGGGACAGAAGTGAGAGTTAAATCTCTCTCCCCCTCCTCCAGCTTTCCATGGCAGTGCCTCCTTTGCTCTGGCTCCCGCCCTGCAGCACACAGATCTTTCTGCTGAATGCACACAGCTCACACTTCACTCAAAAATGGAGCAGGGCTCAGCCTTTCCTTTTTTCTGACACAGAGTTGTCATCATGGAGGTTTTGCTGCCACGATTTAAGCGTTCATGTAGTTGTTGAACCACTTGTCCAGGATGCGGAAGACCTTGCTTCTGTTCCTTCCACTGCCTGAGGGGACTCGAGCTCACACGCTGCCTCCTCACAGCCTAAGCTAACAGCCTAATGGTTATGCTGGCAGGCGAAGGGGAATGAGGGAACTCCTGTCCCTCCTGTTAAACATGCACTGCTCCACAGAAACAAACTCAAGGACCCCTAGGCCAAAGACAACATGGCTTTGTAGCCTGCCACTGGGGCACCAGCTGTGGAAGGACAGTTCTAAGCTCCAGACCCTGCTACCAGGACCTTATCCTATAACTGCTTCATGTACGACTGCTGGACTGACCCCTGAGGGGACTTAACTAGCAAAACAWTTAATTCCTGACTTCCCAGTGGAGTTAGGTGTAGGCTTCCTGGGAAGGCTGAGGCACTCCTAACAGTGAGCAAAGCCTGATCTGTTAGCATCTGGAGACAGTTAAGATAGATACAAAGTAAAGCACCCTTGGAGTTTAGAGACTATGTGAATAGACAGCTTGGACTTCAGACTGGTCTAAAGCGACTTGCCGAGGCACAACGACACAGGAAACGGCACACAGGCTCCCTCCTCACACACAGCCCCCCAACCCCCTGGTCTCTCCTGGACAGCAAGATCCGGCTGAGTATAGGGGCAGTACGCCAGCAGTTCCTGAAAGCATGAGCAGGATCCTCCTCTGCGTGTGCTCCCAGTAGCAGTTGAGAGGCTGTTGGCTGGCTCCTCCCGGGGCAGACAGCACCGACAGACGGGCTAATTTGGGCTCCGATGCCCGGCACAGCAGCACCTTGCAAAGCGTCATCTGGTTTGCCAGCACAATGCTTCATTTTTCAATCCATGTTACAGAATTGTTTCAACCTGGTATGAAAAACAAAAAACAACTGCTTGTTTATTTTTAGCTAAGTCTGCCAGCCCCACACCTGATTGCTGGTTGGTTTGCATTTAATAACAGTCGTCTGTTTGAGAAGTTACCACATCCTTTCTCATTACCATTACTGTTATGACACTCTAAGAAGTCTTTGTTTCCTTAACATTTTTCTCAGCCACCCTTGGATGCAGTTCTGTCTTTAGCTGCTTCCATTATAAGACAGAAAACATGTGAGAAGGAAAAAAATTAATACTCTCTCCTTTTCTCAGACAATCCTCTGTGTGTGGGACTGGGAAAGGTCAAGTCTCTGTTTTAATATTCCCCTCTCCCTTCATGAGTGCTGTTAATAGTAACTATAACCCATTCCTCAAATGTTACAGTCAGTGTGATGTTCAGCATGCTCCACCTCTCCTATTTTCATATGGACCATTATGAGCCACAGGAGGTGATATGCTGAGGAGTATGTGAAACTCCTGCTAGAATAGCATCTCTTACGCAAGACACCTGTTAGGGCTGTTGGGCACTAGGCTTGCTGACTGTTAGCTTTGAGGCAAACCTAATGTAGTTATACTGTCAAAGGTATGGTACTTATCTGCATACTGCAAAGATGGAACTAATGCAAGCCAAAATCATTTTTCTTTTCTTTCTGTAAGTACCATTACTAATATATTTCACATGGTTAAAAATGCATTATATCTAGGGCTCCTTCTTTAAATGTGTGTGCATAAATTTAGCTTGGGTACTGTTAAATATAATTTTGAGCAGCAGAAACAAAATGGCATTTTGCAAAAAAGCATTTAAGCAGAAACAAATGCATTACAGATAAAGTTTCATGAACACTGATAAGATTGCTGGGCAAAGCAGCTTAATAAAACCAAAACAGAAACAAAGGACAATTTACCTCAGTTAGGGCTGTGGGAGGCGGCTTCAGCCTGCAAAATTCCCATTGTGGGGAATACTTACCCAAGAATTCTCCCCTTTGAATGAACAGGGCCACAAGGCAGGTTTTTCTGAGGAGGTATTTGAGCTATACAGGTGAAAGGAGTCGGGCTAGGGCTGCCGAGGTTCAGTGGGTATCTCAGCAGCAGCACAAGGTAGTGCTGTGCAGAATTACTTGGATTAGCACCGGACAAACTAGCTCAGGGATCAAAAACCGGCTCTGCTCAGACCTCTTCCTCCTGGTGCTGCTGCAACAGCAAAGTACGTAGCTGTCTAAAGCAGCAGGCTGCAGCAGCCAGGGCAATGACTACCTATTTAGCCTATTTTCTCAATCTCTGGAAATGCAGGCTGCTGCTGCTGCTGCTGCCATGGCCAGTGAAGGCAGAGTCAGGCTGCATGGCATTTCCAGAACATCARGACCTCCATCCCAGCAGCAACTATCATTGCCTTCTCTCTTCCCAACCCATCCCATGTCCCTTTGGATGATTTGGATGCTCATATTATAGGAGCAGCAAACTGGTTTCACTAGGGACCTCCAACCCAGCTCTGCTACTTTCCCTTCCTCATCCCTGTCGCATCAGGGCAGCCCCTTCTCAGCCTAGCCCACATGCCTGAGCTGGACCTAKGAAGCTGCAGATATTAAGCGTGGCTGAGCACCAGCCATGATGGTGTGGTTGCTTTGAGGTTCGAGCTAGCCCAACAAGGCCATGCAGTGCTATGTAGATATGTACACTAAATTAGTCATCTCGTTGTCCACAGAGCACAGGGATGTGACAGCCTTTTGAGCAACTGCCTTTCTACCAGCCCAGAATATGTATTATTTAATTCAAAGGTCCTTTGGAGCAAGGATTGTCCTCTGTTGTATATCTGCATGGTGCCCTGCTGAATAGAGACTGGCTTTTGGTCATTGCCTCCAGGTAGTTCTGTAACACAAATGATTATTCATAATAAAATAAATATAATGGCTCACATCAAATGTCTAATGATACTGTTCAAGGGATCCTGGGGGTGTTTCTAAAATGTGTTCTTATCGTATTAAAAATGTACAATCTGGGTATAATTTCATTCCCTTTTACAGTATTTTAACCTAAATGATCAAGAGGCTATTTCCTCCTTGTTCCAACCACTTATAATCCTAGGAGTGTGGGAGAACAAATAGAAAATAGAAGCCATACATATGATTATATGAACCTACATTTTAGTACAAAAATCCTTATCTTCCTCTCTCTCYCTGTGCCAAAAAAGCATTACTTGAGTTGCAAAATCAAGCATTCACAAATTAGGAACTTCAGATTGTCTTTGCAGATTAATTCAGCCACACTGTTTGTATGTGTTACGACAGTATGTGAGTAATTAAAGACTATTATTGTCAAGTGAATTTCATCTTATCCAGAGCAGACTGGATGGTGCTCATTTAATGAGTGACTTTGCAATACTTTTTCCTTATTAGTTTCTCCTTATTACTCAGTGTGTGGTCCCCAGCTCTATCACTGGCTCCCTATTCAGATCTTCAAATAATTTCTTCACAGTCTTTCCTGTACTTTCATCATTATTGTGCCCCATTGCTTTGCAAGTATCAATGCATTTATTTTCACAATATCACAGTGAGATAACAATCAATTATCGCCATTTTCCAAACAAGGAAGTGGGGCACAGAAAGATTGAGACCAAAAGTTTTTATAGATCTTTACAAGTGCAGAGCACTTCTGCTTACATCTCTAAGCATGCAATATTTTTTCTGACTTATTCCTAACTTCTTATCTGGGGCAGACAAAAGAAGGAAGAAAACACAACCAGAAATCATCTGTGAAAATGGCTTGTCTAAAGTCATATGAGAATCTCATGCTAAGGGTAGAGAAGGAATTCAACCAATTGAGGCAATATTTAACTGCCTTTACTATGAGCGTAATCTCTTCTTCCTGCAATCCCCTTCCCTATGCACCTACATCCTTCGGACCTATCAGACAAGCTGCCAAGCAAGGGTCCCTCAGACAACTCTCTCCTCCATTTCACAATCCTGATTCAGGCCCAGAATAGGCCCATCCCATGCACTGAGTAAACCAAATAATAAGGAGCCCTCCCAGCCCCACCTATAATTATGAAGTGAGCTTCCAAATATAAGGCCAAAAACAGAGGCTTGAGGAATGTTAACTAACTGAGGCATTTGAAACAAGCTCAAGTTAAAATACTGACAGATTTRTTTGCTTCAGCAGAAAAACCAAACAATGTTCAGTGAATTTAAWGCAGAATAGTGGCAATGAGAAAGACAGGCTATGGCGTGTACAAAAGCAATAGTCATTGTGTGAGGTTTCCCTGAGCGCCATCTTCTGTAGCAAGCAGAAGGTTTGCGTCGGAGAGAGCAGAAGGCAGCATATCACCAGTTTTCTCATTGTATTGAACAGCAACATATTCGCATTAAAATAATTTTGTGTGCAGTTTGCAGAGAAGCCACAACATGTGCTTTTGCTATGAAACGTCTCTATATCTGGTATTTCTTAGACAGCAGAGCACCCTCTCTGATAGCCAGTACAGACTTAAGCCTCAGTGTCCTCAGGCCATCAGAGGTGCTTGGAGCCACAACAAGCAGGAGGAAGGGGGATCCCAAGGAGGGTGTCAAATACACCTGGGCTGCTGCCATCCAAGGCTGTGGTGGCCTGGCACCACAGTGTCTTGCTACAGCTCTGCACACACATCAATCAATAAGTCTGTCTTCACTATCAGCATGATAAACTGCACTGGCAACATTTAATTACCTGCAGAAGGGGTGGRAGTATGTGTGGAAGTTGCTATCTTGTAGAATTAATCATCCGCTCCCTTTCTTTTGCCTTTACACACTAGAGATGACTAAGTCTGGACATCGATGACAATCGGTCCAGGATTTCCTAAGTCTYCTACTGAGGGTCCAGTCCTGAAAATAATGCAAATTTTGTCAATATTTTGAATAGATCAGGAAATCTTCAATTTTGAACAAATCTACACTCACAAGTAACAGCCATCTAAAACATACTTTTAAAAGTCTGATCAAATGTTCTGTATATATTAGCCAAATGGCAAGCATTAAACTGATTTAGGTTCAGACCCATCACTAACAGCAGCAGTGGTTTTTCTTCTGCCCCCTCAAAGACATAGTTTGTTTAGTCTGATACCAGCAGACTAAAAAAACTCACCTCCTACTCAAGTCAATAAAAGGAGAGTAATAGAAAAATGCACTAGGAATGACTGGGGACTTTTTTTTCTTAGAAACGGAAAATTTTTTCAGTCTGCACAGTATTCTCATTTTTAAATATTTTAAGTTATGGATCAATTGTGACAGTTGATACTGAGCATAGAAGCACTACTTTAGAAACAACAGAGATCATTGCCTCAGTTTTCTCACAGTAGGTACTTAATATTTTAGAAAAATCAGGATCCCTCTAAGATAAGCCATACTGAATGTTCATACGCATTTCTCATTTCTGAAAGTTTGAGTGGCTAATCATTATTAAAAATATGTTGATAGCTTAGGCAATAGCAAGGAATTTTGAATTCAATCTTTTTAAAATGATTTGGATACCATTCAATTTTATATCATGCCCCAAATTTCTTTTTAGGAAGAAAGAATTTAATCTACAAGCACTGAAACTAAGGAAACCTGGTTTCTCGAGTCACATCCTACCTCCCTTGCACTCCTGCCCACTAACTCCCCAGCTCTGCCCCTAAACTTTTATGACCCTACCATCACCATGCATGCCTAAATCAACTCCCTGTCTTTTATGCCTAGCTTCAGGATATTTTTCTCTCTCTTTTCCCTATCTTCACTCAACCTTATCAGCTAAGCAGAGGCAGTCGCATGTGGCCAGTTCTGTCTGTAAACTGGTCGTTACCTATTTGCATGCTGACTGGCCAGCTGGTCTCTGCTTCTCGGCTATGGCCCAGTCAAACACTTTGGAAAAGGTCTAAACTTGCCATGCCTTTTTCTGGGTAAGGGAACTGACAGGGTTACTCTCTGCTACCCGGCATTAGTTTTCACAAGGCCCCTGCTCCTCTGTGCAATTTGGCTGACATCCTGACTCCCRGATTCAAGAGTTTCTGGAAGAGGAGGGACAGATGCACACAGAGGACTCGCAACTCCTTAGGGAACCAAGCCACAAACATAATCTGCCAGGCAAACTACGTGCTAATAAAAAGTTTTATGTTTAAAAACTTTCAAGTATTTGAAAGTGGAGAAAATATGTATCAAAAAACACAGCAGAGCCAGTGTATAGAAACCACATATACAATTGCTTAAGTATATACCAAGAAGAAAGACTTGTGTATACCATTTAGGGCACACCACAGTGGTATTTTTAAAAAATCCTTTTAGTCTCCATCCCGCTAAAAACATGCCATCTGTTATACAGAAGTTTGTTTTTCTCTTTCATTGTWATTAACTTTTTATTGAATTAATTACCCCAGGTGAGCTGGAAGCGGCTGTTCTACCTCACCTGGTGTGGATGAATGTACCCACACCCAGCCCTGCCATTCACCATTCAGATGCAAATCGACCCGCTCCCCACTGGCATGCACCCAAATCACTGGCATGCGCCCAAAAAGCCTGGTGGCGACAAAAAACAATACATGGCAGGCAGCTGCTGCTGCACAGAAGGAAAAAAGTTTTAGGAAAAAAAGACATATATGTTCCCTCCTTGGTCATTTCAAATTGTGAATTTTAGCAAATAAAGCAGGTGAGAAAATATCCTAGATAAACACAGAGCGAATTTTAAATAACTTACAGATGGCACCTACAGGTCAGTGATCCTTTTCATACATGAGAATGAATATCTTAGCTAACTTGATCCATTATGTGTGTGTGCATTTGTCTGTACAGATGTATACACACATGCACAAACACTGAAGCAAAGCCATCAAGAAAATAGAATAAAGCAGTGAGCTTAATTGGATTATCAATGAGTTCTTTTAATTGTAATAAAATTATAATCAAACATAGAAAAAAGGTAGGAGTCCTCATTTTTGGATTCTCTTTCTGGAGATCATAAATATACTCTATGCATATTTTTAAAAATCAGGAAGCAAAAGTGAAAAAAATAAATGAATGCCTCCTAAAATAAAATACCACTCTACATAAACAATTCTATTCCTAGGAGAGAGCAAAAAGAATGATTTATACCTAAGTTTTAGTCATTTCATCTATTTCTTAAATGCTCTGGTGGTGAAGAATCAAATTGAATCGAATCGAGTCAAGAACATGACAGAAATCAAACACTTACGGGTGGATGATCACTATGTCATGTGGCACAATCCATATTTATTAACAGCTTAGTGAGACATTGTGGCAGGTTTTCATAGCAAAGATGGCCTCCACCTTGCAATGGATCCCATGCATGCGCAGAGCCCACTACAGCAACGTGGCCTCTATTATCCTTGGACAGTGCATGCCGTTCTTTTTTATGCAGGATCTACAAAGTCAGTGCCTGTTCATCTATTTTTCTTCTTTGTTGCTTTGATGTATTTTTCCCCTTTCTCTTTAAAACCTGCTCAAAGCCTAGGTTAAAGCTCACCCTGCTGAGAGACAGATGCAGGGATGAAACTCCTATTATCTGCAGTATTGAATCGTTTGTAGCCAACAACAGAAGCAGCAAAATGGGATCACGCAGAACAGGCATACATGTCAACACTGTTAGTAAAGTAATTACAGATTTGGCACCAGCGCAGGCTTTCTGCTTGCCAAAGCATTAGATGGAAGTTTAAGAAGCAAATGATTATCCCTGTTCAGGGCAATGCTGGTCAGTCAATCCCATATCAGTTCCCCMATGCAGCGACACAAGACTGTGGTTGATTTCTGTGGGAGCACATGGGATGTCTCCACTTAGTTGAAACCCCTTCTGAGGGTATCTGTCCTGAAACCACATGATCCTTGGAGGCAATGAGTTCCAGTGATCCAGATAGAAACAGTAATTCTGTAATAGGATTCTTTTTTGTTCTGAATGCAACAATTCAAAAAATGCAAAAATACAGTTAGGAGAAACTCTAATTCAAACAATCTACAGTACTAGTATTGCCAGCCACATTTCTGGCTAACTTTTATGCTTTTCTGAGTACTGGTGTGGATCTTGGGTTTTGCTAAGGATTGTCTCAATCACTATTTTCTTTGGTACCCTGACATTGGCAGAAGAATATCAGCTGGCCTGAATTTGCCTTTGGGAAAAGAGTTGTATATTGATCCCATTATATTTCAGAACATCAGTAAATCCATGTGTAGTAATAAGTTATTGTTTTTATTGTTGCTGTAATTTGCACCCCAGTAGGACTTAAGAAGAGAAACTCTTGGGTCAGGAGCCAGACATGACAATACATTCTTACACCTAAAAGCTTACAACCACCCTCCTTTTCTGCATATGACRCAAGTACCAAAGTATATTTCTACAGGTTCTTCTTTTCTTGTTCTGTATTGGGACCTTTCTTAATTTTCTGGAGATATTTAACATGTCCCAACAAGATCTAATGGTGCCACAACTAAAATGGAAGTTACTTGCTGAAATGATCAGAAATCAGAAACATTGTCCATCACAAAACAAAGCAAAACATTCTGAATACCACAGATGCATCATCAGACTTGAACTCCACCGAAACTTGGACTGCTTTTTTCACCCCTGCCCCATTACAGATATGTGGAGGGGCTCCGTTTCCAGGGCCCCAAGGTGAATCACAAAGACCAAATCTGTCATAGGTAATATAGGGAAGAGATATCAGAGCTGATGGGGAACTGCAGACAGCTTGGTCATGATGCAATATACTGTTTCTGGAACTCAAGACATTATCTCTGCATGACGCTGCGTAAAAGCTCAGGGCAGGATTAATTCCARCACCTCTGTGCCACATCATTGCATAGTGCAGAAATGCCAAAGAAGTCCATGAGGAGCAGGCTGGCACAACACTGAACTGGAAAGATGTTCTTTACCTGAGAGAGAAGCCCTAAGGGGCAGTGAAAGAAAAGGACACCACAGAAGACAGTGGGCCCCCACGAACGCATCCAAACCACGTATCAAAGCACATGAAATTCTTGCATACCTCATATTTGTCCTTTGCTGCCTAAGCCTATTTCAGTTATTTGTGGTTTCACTTCTTTTAAGAAGATTCGTCCTCTGGAGTAACTGCTAGACTAAAGGTTATCAAGCTGCAGGTCGGTGTAGTCAATAGGATCAATAGGATTACAGCTCTGGTTGAAGTGAGCTGTCAGGTTTTGCAATGATTAGGTTGCCTAGAGACCCAGCTCCATGCCCAGCCCAGCACCATCACATAAGGAAATGGAAACTCTCCTAGAAGTTCTTGTCATGTCTTGCTTACAAACTACATCAGGAGATCGTCCTTCTCTCAGGCATGTGTCTTGTGATTCTAGTCACACAGAACTTTGAAATACCATTTAAAGAGTCAAGAAAGTAGGCAACCCTTGCACTAAATCTTCTACTATTTTTGTACAGGAACTAACACATGCAAGGTTCGGGCATAATTACCTGCTCTTAAATACACTATTCAATTTTCAAGAAGAAAAGTAAGAATACTTATTACCCCAAAGTATGAGAGGACAGCAAGAGCATTCATCACATCAAAAATTAGATGAATTATATGTATTTCTATATAAATGTGGTTTTTATAGCTATATAAATGTATACACATATCTATATATATTTTATATATATTTGATGTATATATTTTAATACATACATTATATCTATCTCTGTAGACAATCTGTATATTTATTTATACATGGATTTACACATCAGACCTACCTGATATTTGCACAATTTTTTGCAAGATCTTAACACACTCAAATGGGACTTAAACTACACCATTAGCTTGTAAGGTAAGGTTGAACATAAATATGCACTTCTCCTCCTCCTTAACAAACAAATAAAAAATATTTGGTGTGAATTTGGCTCCATGAGGGCAACAATAAAGCTTTCAGTGATTTCAAAGGACAGGATTTTTTCCAGCTGTTTATTACCACTAATGGGTGAGGTCTTTGCTTGCCATAAATAGGCATAACTCCATGAACTTTAGTAGAAGTGAGCCAGTCCACAGTCAGGGAGGTCCTACTCTTGAAAGTGTATTGCATACACTAAATAGCAATACCAGAATGTATTCAGTGTCAAAACACCACTGAGAAGGCATAAAAGCAGGAGTGAGCTGAACACAAACACTCAGCTAGATTCAGTTAAGACTTTCATATGAGTTACATGAGCCACTGGATCAAACTCATACATTCCTGACTGCAGTGAAAATTTTGAGCCCAGTTCCAGTCTTAAAAACTGTGTCTCAAGCAAGGAATCCTTACTGCCTGCTCCATTTAGTATCCACTGATCACATGAGTAAAAACTACCCAGGTGATCTGTCCCTTGCCTACTCTCTGTTACCATATGCAGTATAGCAAAGTACAGCATTGTTTAATAAGGTTCAGATTGCCTATAAATTGTATCATAGTGATAAACCAAGGGCACAAAGGCAGTAAGGATAACTGAAAGGCAATATTTTTGTCTTTTTGAAGAGGAAAATGCACAAACTATAAAGAAAGAAGTTATTTTCAGATCTTCCCTTCCTGAAATTTGTATTAATTTTAGCTACCACTGCTAGCTAAAAAACAGAGAGGAGGGAGGACCAGGATTATGATGAGTACAACTGCACTTTTGAATGAGCATTACTTTTTTCCAGTTATTAAAAATACATGTATGACTAGCACTGATAGCCCTCTTCATTCATATAGAGGGATCCCAATGAAATGTGTTTACATATTATTTTTCTGGTGATGCATTAAAAAAAAAAAAAAAACAGCAATGATCCTGTCAGTAAAGTGATTTACTAGAACTGTGAACATGAAAGGCATTATTAGTGTGGCAAAAGCCACTGATCCCTGGAAACCCACTGGAGATGATTTCCTATACGCAGGGTTTATGGGAGTAAATGCAGGCATATCCCAGAAGGTTGCTAAGGAACTAGCAGATACATGCATTTTCTGCAGATCTGACACGTAAAATATATCCCTGTTTCTTGGATCAGGCAAACTGAGAAGGCTATGTGAAATGAGATATTCACATCAAATTCTCGTTATTTTCCTTAATCAAGAAAACCCCTGAGAACTATAACTATGAATAATTCAATCTTTCACTAACATTTGGTACAATTAATAACATTACTTTAAAGCTGCTAGCTTTGTATATTTTTTTATGCATAACGAAAGGGTGTTGATATTTAAGTTTTCAGCCAAGGAGCAAGCTAGGTTTGGTTTTGTTGGCAGCAGGTGCTCCTGGCTTAACTACAATATGATAACCTGATATTGCCCCATCTCAATACACCCAGYGCAGTTTGCTTTCTTCTCTGCCACCACTCCTGTTCTTTCTTAATTGTGTTGGAATTTTATGCTCTGTCTGAATCAGTAGCTGCCTGTCTGCTTCCTTCTCCCCTCTCCTCTGCCACACATGTTAACAGTTTGAAGCTGTGGTCGGACCATGTCTAATTTTCTTACAGGTACTAGTCACTAAAGGCATGGGCTTTGCAATGCCATTTGCTGTTTTATGCTTTCAAACAATTTCAAATGTAAATGGAAATTAAATAAATTTTAGAAACAGACAGCTACTAATGCATTAGATTTTCTGCTCCTGTGAGCTCCTGTGTCCTTGGTTTTGAAGTCATAAAAGAGATCCAGAGAAGTTCCCTTTTTCAAAAGCATGCTCCAAATTTCTGTGGTGGCACTGCATGCTTTGTCATTTCAGTTTCCTTTTGTCTCATCAGAGAATTCTTCTAGCAGATTAGTTTATTACTTTTACTGAAAAGAAACCCTCTAATAAGGCCTACTACTAGGGCTTTCACTTCATTTTCTACTTTTTCCAATGTTTTTATAAAAAAAAGTGATTTCATTTCTAGCACTTCCCAGTAATTAGGAAAAGTTTTAAATTGGGAACCAAAAACTATATATGAGTGAGTTGTATTTCTCCTGTAGGTCAGAACTTAAACCACTGAACTCCAGGTTTAAAGAGAATACTAAGACTTTCCTTTTACATTTCCAGTAACTTAGCTGGATTTTGCACACAGAGCCCTTTACATATTTTGGGACATACATAAGTTTAATATAACTATTATGTTTTTTAATATGGAGATATTGGCATCACCATTTTAAGGCCCATCTATATATATGTGAACTCTTTCCTTTTGCAATTTTTCAGACTCTTAAATTCAGCTGAGCAAAGAGAAGAGTTGAAATGTGGTCATCTTTCACCAAATTAAACAAATCCACCACTCCACACCCTCGAAGCAACCCCTGCTCCCAGAGTTAGAGGAAGAACAAACTTAGTGAAGTTCATGGAAGCTGGAGTCTCAACCAACTTTCTCTTTTGAGATCAAACTTCAGTCTGGGGTAAGTTGGTTGTTAAGCGCATTCAGTAACTTCTCATTTTCTTTTCATTTCTTTCTTTTCATCATTAGTAAGGAAGACCAGGTAGGAGGGATATCAACCAAAGAACCATAGCACACTGTTAAGTGTATTCAGCCTCTCAGTTTTCCTCCTTCAACAACTTATCCTGTTTTTCTGATCATCACACAGCTCATGTTCCTGAAAGCCCTTTAAAGTTTTTTCAAAGGTTTGTAGACCTCCAAGGAGTCCCTGTAGGTTGGATAGACTTTCTCAGTAGGGGTGGAATAGGACCATCAGCTGCAGAAGGGAACATAATATTTTCTGTGGACCAGGTCCAGATTTGTGCTTCAGGAGAGTCACTGAACAGAGAAATGACGTATCTTGTTTTCTTTCACTGTGTTCATATTTTGACCTAAGTCTTGAAAGGGAAGCCTACATTCAAATATGTAAATCCACAGTTACATACTTTAAAAGTCTTTAAAGGGCCTGAATACCTGTGAAACCCAGTGAGTTCAGTTATAGTTCTGGGCACACAAGCACCATTGAAAATCAAAGTTAACATTTTCAAACAGGACAATGCATGCGGAAGCCAAAGTCTTAGTTCCAAAATGGCATAGGACCAGGAATTTAAAATGCATTTAGGCACCTAGGCACCTTTAAAATTCTGAGCCCTCAGAGGGGCTAAGTTCATGGCTTTTTAGGGCCCTTTGTTCCTAAATCTCTAAGTAACTTTTGAAATGGGATTTAGGTTCTTAAGGTCACTTAGACACCTAGGAATATTTTTCTCCTAGATACCAAATATGTGATTAAAGAGTCAGCTGCCTGTAAGGCTATTGGCATGTTTCCCCAACCCAGGAAGGAATAACATCATGCCAAACTCTTTTTAAGGCACTTCCCTCAAGCTCAGTTTAATTCAAAAGAACCCCCCCCCACACACACACACACACAAAAAAATGCCTCTCACAAAACATGGGCTTCAGGGGCAATATTCCTGCTCTGCAGCTCTCCTTGCTCTAAAGCCAACATCTCTCTGGTAGCTCACCTTCTTAACAAGCTTTCTCAACTCCTGGTAAGCAGTGCCTGAAACACGAGTCAGGGAATGGGCAGGAGTGGCTGACTCCCGAGGCTCCTGACCCTTGAAGTAGTTACCTCTCCTGCTCGAGTGCTGGACCTCAAACTTCAGGGCTAAAATTAAACTCTTTAGGAAATCAGCACAGTGAAAATATAGTCAAACACCTACTTAGATATCTGATTTCTGGTCTCTGTTTTTGAAAACTTTGTGCCTGCTATTTTCAAAGCTCTTTGCTGCAAGGCACTATGGGGCACCGTTATTGTTAGCATCAAGCATCTGCATCCTTAACTCACTGTGGAAGGGAAAAAGTGAGTGAGGTACTACTCAGAATGGAAGCAAGGTGCCCACACAGAGCCTTTAGCTTGCTTAGCATTAGACACCTAGAGCTGTTTTGGGACGGGCACACGCTTTTTA
This sequence comes from Apteryx rowi, assembly GCF_003343035.1. Classification (NCBI taxonomy): domain Eukaryota; kingdom Metazoa; phylum Chordata; class Aves; order Apterygiformes; family Apterygidae; genus Apteryx; species Apteryx rowi. Next base: position 115,767 of record NW_020450008.1, read on the forward strand.
ATGTTGTCACTGCCTCTGTTGTAACATTTCCACTAACACTCCCTAAATGAAATAATTGCTGAGTTTGCTCAAAACATGGCCCCAAATTCTAGAGGGCAGGTAGTATAGAGATCGTGTTATTATAATGGGCCACAGTTCAGCATTCAGTCATTTAAATGACATGAAACACAAAGATGGATGTTGCATAAGTACCAGCATGGGCAGAGTAGAGTCCCTGTTCTATAAATGGTCAATAGTGCACACAGCTTGAAAGGGAAATGCTTGAAGTCATTATAAAATGTGGAAAGGGGGAAAGGATGAAGAAGGGAAATACAATGCAGGGCAGACCAACCACATACAGAAATGATCAGTAGCTAATTGCCTCTTCAACATTTTCCAAACTTTGTAACTCCCAGTCCTACCTGATCCCAAGCACTGAAGTACAATGAGTGCCCTCAAACTTCAGGATCAGGAACTCTCAGAGTCACTCTTTTACAATACTGATAATCTGTATAGTTTGACCCAAAACCTTACATGACGGATAGCCAAGTTCAAATATTGAAAAATCCTTGAATACTTCTCCTTATTCTCGTTAAAGAAAAAGCTTCATGCTTCTGGAAAGAACCAGAAGATTAGAGAGGTATCACCTCTCCCAAAGTATACACAAACACATCAAACAGAAAATAGCATCTGACAGGGAAGTGCAGCCCACTGGAAATGAAGTGGGATTTTGACAGGAAAGACAGCAATTTTGTCATCCCAGATATGCCAGTTTTTAAGATCAGAGGAACATAATCTAATCTGACCTCTTGCACCAACAGATTCTTCATCAAGTCCATGACTTCTCTTTAATGACAGTATACATTTTAGATAGATATCTAGTCTTCATGTAAAGACTGCAAGGAATGGAAGACACATTGCCTCTTTACAGTTTCCGCTCCAGCAGTCTGTGACCACCCCTCTTAAATACTGCACCTTACTCCTTGCTTAAATCCACATAGCTTCAGTTTATATCAGTTGAATCCATGTGATCAGCCTTCTCTATTCGGAAGCTTCTGTGAGTCCTTTTTCATACTCATTGATTTCCCAGATACACACTAGAAGGTATCAAACCCACTGGTATCAGCCTTCAATACACGACCCTTTTCCCATCGTAGATTCACAGTTATTGCCTAATTTGACATCATGAAACCTCTTTTTGTAGTCTTTTCTCTATAGCCAACATGCTCATACACTTAGATGCCTAATATTTTCCTCCCAACACCCACTGTAGCTTGTGTGGGACAGAGGAGGAGAAGGGGCCCTGTTTCTGAAGCAGGTTCTTTTCCTTCCTATCTTCTCTCCCCAGTTAGAAAATGGAGGCCTGCTCTATAAACAAACAAACAAACAAAAACCCAAACAGCTCTTACTCCCACTCTTACTACCACTCTTCCCATGCTTCTGGGAGCCTGGTTATCTGGGATGAAGGCAACAGAATTATGGTTATCTGGAGCTCAGGTAAGTGAACAAGGGTGGCTTGATTTTCATTCACATCTCCCATTGGAAAGCAGCTATGAAGGATCGTCTGTTAGTGGAGTTAGCTAGCAATACGSGAACCACAGGAATCCTTTGGTTTACCTTAGGATCCTCAGCATCCCTTACACTGCCCCATCACTCTTTGGCAAAACACCTTCCCTGGCCAATTTCCCCCTCCCAAGTTAAGCTGAGACAGTCACTACAGAGCCGCATTGCAAAGGTATTGAACCCATTACTCCCTAAATGCCACACTTGCAGAAAGTATTTCATGTTAAACAAACCTGTTTGTCTTTTAAGACTGGAGAAGTTTTTCATTTGTTTTTGTTTTAATTTGGTTTTGCCACCACTGAAGTTAATGGGAGGAAAAAATTAACACAATTCAAAGCAGCTCTTATTTAAAGCAGGCATAAGTATATAGAAAATGTAGTCTAACCAGGCATTAGCTTTATCTAGAACAACTGGGAAGGTTTTATCAGATTCTAATTCACCCAGAGGGGGAGAAATTAAAAGGGAGAAAAAGACAGAAACAAGAGAAAAGAAAGGACTTATTTCTAAAGGTACTGCATTAATTCATGCCTACATGCATCTCCACAAGTGCAGTGAAAGCAAATGGCTACTCTAACCTCCCTGCTCCCTCCATAAGTTTCAGTTTTTGTGTCATCTGACAAGTGTTACTGTCACTTAATCATTTCTAGAGTACTTCTAATGAAAATAGCACTTCACAAGCCATTTGAAAAGATAGACTCCATCTGCCTCAAGTATTTTATAATGTAGGGCCAAATCTTTATAAATCCTATGGATCTGCAACTCGCATTTATTCCACAAGGGCTCAGAAGCTCTCAGGAGTCAGCATTATTTCGCTGGATCATTCTCTGAATGAAGTCAATGGGAATTTTGCCAATGACTTCATTAGTTGAAGGCGCAAGCTGTAATTCAGAGGAACAGGGTATCAGAGCCAGCAGATCAAGCTTAGAAGAGAGAAAGCAACTCATGAAAAGTAAAAATTGGCAGCATGCATAAATCTTCCATTTGAGGTGGGACTTCAGCACTTTGGGAGATAATAACCTGGAGTGAAGGAAGACTATAGGAACAAATCCTCCTTGTCCTACTCATTTGACTATCCCCACTGACTTCAGTGGGAGTTACTAGCCCGAATAAGGTGAGGATTTAGAGGTGCATGTTCCTACACAGTACAATGCATGAACTGTAGACATTTACAAGCATTTCAGGACTAACACCCAGCCCATTAAAACCAGAAAACTAGCCACTTGGGATTAACCCTGAAGTATGATATTCATTATTCACCAGCACAGTGATGCAACGGAGACTAACTATGAAGTCTGATATTCATTATACTGCAGTACAGCATCTCTGAGGTGGCCCGTCATGCAGCCTGTGTGTGTGTGTGTGTGTGTGTGTGTGTGTGTACGTACACGTACTATAAAACATGACGGCAAGAGAGAGGGACATATATTTTAGAAAGGACACTAATTCAGCTCAAGCGGTGGCTGGCCTCACAGGGATCTCTAGTAAAGATGCCAAGTAATGTTTGGCTTCCAGGTCAGACAGGTTTTTTTAATCCTAAATCTACTCATGCAAAGACACAGCTTATAGCTTGCAGATGGCTCATTCTGCTGATCTGCCAGTATTCACACTCAGAGTGTGGAATTATATCTCATGAGCAAGGGGATTGCTGTCTTTTTTCATGCCTTTGTTATAGCAGGCAAAAAATATAGCTAACCAGAAAAAAAAAAGAAAAGAAGGATAGTGAATTCATATTTTATGGAGAGTTTTTTTATTTAATTTAAGACGACAACAGTAAAGGCAAACATGAGCGTCTCCTCAAACACTCTCTCTTACTCATGTGTTTATCGAGACAGCCAGAAAGTGAAGATGAAATATATTTTTTAATTAAAGGATGTACTAACATTAACAGGCAAAAGTTTCTCTTTTTCTCACTATGGTGCTTATTTATACTTTCCATGCTTTGCAAAAATCATAATACCTTTTCCCCTAACAATGACAATAATAATAATTATTACTGTTATGAATACTAGAAGCCTCAAACTCATTAATAATACCAAGAATGAGAAATGAATGTGAAAGCTTAAATACAATTCTAGATAAGGAGAAACAGAGTCTATTTACATGGTATTACAATCAAAAAATCTCAATAAATAAAGTTGCACCCTTGTAAACCAGGAGTAATTGTATTAATTTATTAAAGTTATCTATGAATCATACCAATATAGCAGAGAAAGACTGTGAAATCTGCAGCATGTAAAAAAATAACAAAAAAATAGATGTAATTGGTCAAATTTTTGTTCTTTGGAAAATGATTTGGGTTGATAAAAGCTATACACATATTTGTGCCAAAGTAGTCCTACTGTTTCATTTGAAAATATATTTTTAAAATGGAAAATAGTTGAGTGTTTCAATACTGTAGTGATATTTTGATTTTTCACTTTGAAATGATGCTTAAGCTAAATGGTTACAAGATTTTTTAAATTAAAAAATGAAATATTGAAACCAAAACAAATTACACTTTTCAATGCACGAAACATGTCACTTAACCTGAAATGAATTCTCTTTTGTTTGGGTGAGGAAAGTGAAATATTTTTCCTCTGTGTTGACCCAAATTATTATTCCGTCTTTCCTCCAATCATCCAACACACTGAAACGTCTAACTGCCCCAATCTCAACATAATTGTAATCTGATGTCATTCCTGATTCACTTTTCCTTTGACACAGCCCCTAAAATAATCAGCACAAGCTGATCCCTTATTTGACCTATTCTCCCCTTTTCTCCCTGTACTTCCATGTTYTCATCCATGCATACATATCCAAAGCAATTAATTTAGTTGAGCTCATATATTCAGCAGTGACCTGGGTGGCACAGAGTGGCCTAAAATGAACAAAAGGAACCTGAGGTCAGTGTGACAGCCCTGCTCCCTTTGCCCTGTTCCTCATGCCACCTGCACTCCTCAAGCCCACCAGGAATTATTTTGCCAGGAATTTTTTCATGTGGTGTTACAAGAAAAAGTGTTAGCTTGACTAATTAAGACTGGAATTCATTCAGACAACTTCATGTGATTTTGTCACACTACATATGAGAAGTGAAGAGGGGTTGAATGAACTCTGTAAATTCGAGGGTTTGGGATAGATAAATACCCAGATTTTCGGTATTGTATCCGACTAATAACCATGAGAAGCAGAGCAGAGGACAACAGACTGCAGTGATATTGCTGTTTGCTTGTGTTACTGCAGTGCTTAGGAGATCCAGTCCTAGACTGAGATCCTCCATGGTGGTCRGCACTGTACAAACAAAGATTTGAAAGATGGTTAGAGCTGCAAGAGCTTACAATTGCAATATAAAGCATGATATAAATGGATGAGAAGTGGAGAGCCAGTGAGTAAGAGGAAACAAGGAGAAAATATTGTTCAGAAAGATATGCAGTGGTCAACAGCCTAAAGGTGATCAGATCTGGGGAAGTCCAGAAAGGCAAGGCTAATTTTAAAGGAGGCTTTTTAAAGGTGCGCAGTGGCGTGCCTCGAGTGTCTATGTGGAATTCCTAAGAACATGGGGCAGAATAAGACAGAGTACAGGAGTACTGTTTAAAAATTAACATAAAAGCAGTGAAAGATAGGCTATGAAACCTTGAAAGTGAAGTCATACCTGTTGAAGCAATGCAAATAGAAGGGGTGCCATAGTTCAGCTAAAGAGCTAGAAATTTGATAATTGCAGCATTCTCTGAAAGGACGTAGTAGCGTAGCAGTGTATTTTTTCCAGAAAAAAAAAAAAAGAGAAAAAGATATTAAATCATCATGTGGTAAGAGCCTGGACAACAGTTGCAGCTTTGCAAATAGAGAGGATAAGCCCATGACCTTGTTACACAGAAAAAAAATCAGCAAATTTAGGTATAACCTGAATGAAGTCCCTCAAGCGAGAGGATCAAGTGAAAGAAGATGGCCATGTTGTGGATCTATTTACAAAGGAGTAAGCAATACAAAGGAATGATGCAGAATATTCAGGTAAGACAAAAAGAAAGGAACTAGGTTTCAGGGAAGTGTGTGCYAGGGAAAGGACAGGAAGAAGATGGGGGAGTAGAAAGTGGAGAGCAACACATAGGACRGAAACAGAAAAGAAAATGAGGAATTTGTGTAGATAATAAACGCATCACATTAAAGTAAATAAAGTATACAAAGTATTTTTCTAAAATTACTTTCTCTGAAAGCCGTGGCTGCTGTTGCTGAGAGCTCTTGAATGGGGGGAAGGGGATAATGCATGCACGTGCTTGTAAAAACTCTGTTAAGGTACTGTCTAGTATGTGAAAGCTTCTGCTCAATGGAAAATTAAGCTACACATTTTATAAGGACAAACTACTTGGAAAGCATTTTGATATATCCCCTGTCTAGTCATACCAGCAAAGAAAACAGCCACAACAGTCCAATCATTTTCATAAAAAATCCAGTGCACTTTTTAAGTGAGTGTTGGGCCTCTTTTTCCCTACTTTTATCTATGCCAGGTTACCAATCCCTAAAGAGGATAATAGTTTCTACAGCACTCCTTTGGGAGATTTCAGCTAGGTGTGGCCTAATTGTGAGATGTGCTGCCACATGAAAGCTTCTGCAGGGCAAGGAACAGAGATTATGTTCACATTTAAATCATTCTGTGGTAGGCAAAACAGCAGGATTTGTAACCTATAGTGGTTGCAACCCTTCCAAATAGGGTTTAACTGACAAAGTCAAGTCGGGATACGCAGAATGATGAAAATGCATCGAATAATCCATGCAGAAAATCATGTCAAAACATCCTCAACCTCAGGTATGAAAACTCTTGAGAAATCTAGTGAGAAAACAGAGCTCTAACAGATCTATGAAAAGTAATCGATAAAGACAGTGGAGCAGCCTGCTCTAGAGACAGATTGCTCATTTGTAGCTCTTGTTACTGTCACTGATTCATGATCTCGTTTGCCCGTCAGAAGAAAAGGAACAGCATTATTTTGCAGGGCGGGGGTTGTGAACCTTAATTTGTTAACATTTCTAAAAGAACTGTGAGATCCTGAGATGAAAGGGCCAGATTTGATACTCGTTGTTTTGGCTCTCGTCTCAGACAGAACCCCCACTGAGACTGGGAGCTGAACAGCAATTCCAGAAGTTGGTCCATTTTTCCTAGGAAAATGAGACAGTTGCAAACTACAGTTTGTTTGCTGCATTCATTCAGTACCCTGGAGATACAGCATTATGGTTAGCTACACATCTCAGAAAGCTTCTTCAGCAATATTGCAATGGCTTTGAATTCTTACAAGGCTATGCAGTCCAAGTAAAACAAAGCTGCTGGCAAAAGTAATAAGCCAGCACTCCACACCTGATTAAACAGCATTGTTTTTCAGTCTAGCGCCATGCCAAGTTCTCATGTCAAAGGAGATACAGAGTATCAGAGAACGCTATAAATGGCAGGTTTTACCACCGCAGCAATAAGCAACTTGCTTTGTAAGAAGGTGTGCCCAAAATTGCTTTTTAGTTCAGCAGTTTTCATGAATCAGTCTCCCCTCCCCCCCACAAAAAAACAACCCTTCTTCATATCCCAAAGGTGCTGGAATGTAAATAAGGTAAACTGAGCCTTTAAATGATCTGCACATGCATAGGCTACCTACAGCATTTTTGGTTGCTAACTGTAAGCAGCTGCCAATTTTCCCCTAATGCTCAGACGACTTGCTAACCGATCTGCAAGTCCCAAAAGTGTGTTATCTTTAATGTGCCTCTAATTTTGCTAAGAGCCTACTATTTATAGTGTGTCTTTTATTTACTTATTTACTTACAACTAATTAAAGCTATCTTTTTTAAAAAAATGCAGGAAAAAAAGGCACATGTATGTGTCCTTGGTGAGAGGAAAAAAATAATCTGTTCACTTTACTGGATGAATGTTACAAAAGTTCTGTTTTGYTTGGAAAAGCAGTGCATGAGTAAAAGCTCCAAAACCTAGTATTATTACCTCTAATTACAATTGGCAATATGTGGCAATCATAATTATTCATTTATGCAAAACAGCTTACAGTGTGTCTAATTTTTTATTCCCTGTTAAAGGATGGCTCGACAAAAGAAGAAAAAAAAAAAGATTATAGTGCTGAACATAATTGTGCTAAATGCTCAGTCATTTTGTTTAAAAAATACTACAAAACTAAACTGCTATTTCTGCAGAGACAGAAAATAATTTAACAAAGATGTATAGTATACTCTGCAGGTGGCAATCCATCCAGAAAACATATTTCCCTGAAAAGGAGAGATATTTCACAACAAAATTGAAGAACATAATTTTTGCCATTTCTGTCTTTCTTAAAAAAAAAAAAAAACCTCTGTTTTTAATCTAGCATATGCTTCCCCTGTTAGTAAAATGCTAATTAGCAAATAGTCAGAGGAGAGACCATGACCATAATAACTCACTATGGTTCTGCAATATGACACTCTATTCTATTTCCATTCTACCACAGTACACAAGGCAATTGAATAAGATCAAGTGCACTTCATGACAAAAAAATAAGGAAGGGCCAGCTCATGCAAGGCTTATTCACATGAGTAGTCTCTATTTATGCATGTTTTTCTAGTGGAATATTCCTCTAATTTCGGCCTACGGAACTGAGCCTGTAAATAGCCATGGCCGGTAAGAGCTGTCAGTCTTAGCCATCTAGGAGATACTGCGGGTTAAGCACTTCCCAGGGCCACCTCCCCAAATAAAAAGTGTTCAAATTCAGGACAGCAGAGTGCAGACATCAAGTCTCAAGAAGATGAATGGTGAGAAAGCTATTTATTAGGAAAAAAATGGAAAGATACCGTAAAACCTGTTTGAAATGTGCTGTGAGGCTTTAATCCTGGCACACTGCACCAGATGAGCGGTCTTTACTCTGGGGTCCAATCTCACTCATGTTGATGGAACAATTTTCTCCCATCATATTTATTCCAGTCCAAGAGCAAAATGCAAGGCAATGGAACTATTCCTATGGAAAGGGATCATTCACAGGAGTAAGGGTTTGTTAGATGGCTTGGCATTAAAAAACTTTTTCAAAGTGTCTTAGATATATAAAAATGTAGGAGACTCTAAAATCAAATAGGAAGCAGATTTTTTTTTTCCTGTGCTGATGGTGTTGATTAGAGCAGAGGAAATGGAGATCACCATTGGAATGCATGGGAAAAGCCAGACTTTCAGAATACTATGATAAGTTGCACTATGTATTTTTTCAAAAACTGGTCAGCTTCACACAGTAGTTAAAAAAGAGTGGAATTTATCTCTTGATTTAGCAAATGATAGCAGAATAYGAGGAAAATATGGCTGATCAGTATACATAGAAATGTTATAGCAACGGAAATAAATCTGGAAGAAACAAAATACAATACTGCCATTACTTTCCATTTTGCTTTTGCCATCAGACACAATAAATGATTAACATGCAAGTTTGTCTCCCTTTTTCTCTCTAGAGCACATAGTAAAGATGCAAGAGATACTAACTAGGCCCAGCAGTGATTTCTTTCCATAATTAATTCATTGTGTCTTGGTCCATTACCACTGAAAAAACCTCTTCTACCCTTCACAGCATCAGGAAGAAATATCCTGCTCCCATTAAAGACAATGGCAAAATTTTCCTTGTTTTGCAGGAAAACAGGTTTGGGTCCTGCATATTGCAGCAGATAGTTCATGAATGTGCAGATGTCTGTGTTTGCTAACATACTCTCCATTACACCACCTACAAACATGAGATATCTTGATTACAAAAATTATTTTTTTTATTTCATGCTCTAGATTGTAATCTTATGCCACCATGTACTAAGATTATAAATGTATCTTCAGAGCAATTTCATGAAAAGGAAAGCATTATTACACACATCCAATTTTGCAGATGAAGAAAGAAATGGAGGATATTGGGCTAGATCTACAAAGGATTATATTTTAGTGATGAAGGCAGTCACTTGAGAGAGGAGAGATCTCCATTCCAGTCCCTGCTCCAGTGACAACCTAATATAAAATAGTGAAGTATTCAGTGAATCAGGGATGAAAAGAACCCCCTCCAGTCATACGAAGCTAAGCCTCTAGCCCACTTTCAGCAATTTATGTGGATGTCTAAAAGTTGAACAATATCACTCTTTAGACCCCCTTGGAGATCACATTTTAACTTGTAGCTCTCAAAACGCTTCACAGAGGAGGGAAGTTTCAGCATATTTTCCAAATGAGAGGACAGGTGGCATAAAAGCTGAAGTGATTTGCACAGGGTCAGATGGAGAGCAGTTCCCCTCCTCCTCTGCCTCTTGTCCACCCCAAGGAATCTCTCCACATGACCTAAATACTGGCTGCACAATGTACTGGTCTACTTCTCACTAGAGACATTTATATCTGGGGCCATTTATCTGGGGCCTAGCTGTATCACAGACAGCGTATTCATCACTGAGTCAATTGCCACAGAGATCAGTAAGGATTGTTTGCATTAAGTAAAGCAATATGTAGAGGACTACATATATTTTATTAGGAGAGGTGAGCAAAATACAGAATTTTCACCATTATGAAACTGTCATTTCTGCATCCTTCTCCTTCTCATTTTAGATGGAAGTGGCAACTTTTCAGAAGTTGAGAACTGCAAACATTTTTAGAGAACGTAAATTAAGAAAAAATGTTTTGGAAATAGCAATACATTTTATTTCAATATTTGTTTTAATTTAAAGCAAATACTTCAGCACTTTTTCTACCAAGATGTTTCATTTTAGTTTAATGAATCGATCTGAAGTGCTTCACTGATAGTCACCTCTGTTAGTAAACTGTATGTATCATTCTGGTGGACTATCTCATGGCAGTCATAGTTAATGTACGACATATTCATTCTCTCCTATAAACCTCGCTTCCCAATCCAGACTATATTGCCTGTATGGTATTCAGAGGGTTGTGACACTCACGATATATGCCTGAATTAACTCCAAAGAGAATCTTCATTGAATTAGAGGAAGGCTAAGGGAATCTCCAAGAACTAGTCTACAGGACAGACTGCAGACCTAAGTTGTGATTCCTAACAAGAAGACTGCAGCTTAATTCTTCAATTAACTCTGGTCAAATAATACGAGTAAAATGAAAATATCTGGATGAAAAATATATCTATTTCTGGCATCAGAAAATATTTCCCGAAATTTTCCTAAAAGAAATTTCAATTTTGCAAGACACTAGATTTTCCATCAGAAAATCATATTGTTGGAAAATATCCAGACAGGTTTTAAATGTTAGATATATTCTGTCCTCTACCCTTATAACATAATGGTTGGCTACTACAAAAGATGATGATTCATTGTGAAATAGATAATAAAACTGATAAAAACAATAAATATATTTTAAATATTTCAGAAAGTCAAAATAATTGCATTTTCACATTTCTCAAAATGACTCTGTGGATTACATGAAAATTTTTTCCACAGATGCCTGTGCAATTTCACATGCCACGCTCACTCAGCCAATATTACCATGGCTGGTAACATCCTCTACAAATGCTAGTTCCAGAAATGTAAGTCTTTTCCTCTTCATCCGATACATTACATATTCTGACATTGGAACTATTGTCCTATATTATTCAGAAATTTAAATTATACGTTATACAGAATAGAGTAGTTTTAGGTGGGTTTTGTTCCTATATACCTTGTTGTTAATACAGCTTCAATCAGTGTGCCTCTTCAGTATCAGCGTGTCCCTTTTTAAAGAGGACTGGCAAAACAGTTCTCTGTATCATGCAGATGTTTTTCAGAATCTTCAGTGACATTTCACCATAGTTTTCCATGATAAGATATTTACTGTTTGCAAAATATAATCTGAATATTAACTAATCCATCCTCTGGGTGTGAATTAACTTCTCTTATCTCAATTTTTCATATGTGTAAAAAACCCTATAATGATCAGAAATGGTGAACATAGATGAAATTCATAGGGACTTGGTGTAGTGAATTAGGAATGGTGCATGGGTTCTGTCAATTTTGGAGATGATCTACAGTGCAAGTCCTTGAGTTTTACCATCAGTGGAAGTACAACCCAAACCTGGGTGATCTGTGCATTTCCAATTTCCAGTTCTGAAGTGTAACTCATTCACACTCATCTCCTCACTCCTCAGAAATTACCTAGTCCTTTCAGAAATAAGCAGAGCCCTTCATAATCCAAGCACAGGAAATCTTTCATTACTTCTTCCAATCACAGAGCAACATACCAAGCAATAACAAATTAAAAAAGGTTAGGAACCTTCCCCAAAAATAACTTACAATTTTTTCCAGATACACAGTTCATAATAGCATAATATCTAATGTATATCTTACTTTTCAAAAATGTTTTAGCCTGGCAGAAAATCCTGCCAATAGAATAACAAGAAGTTTGATTCAATTATACAAAAATTAGCTGATGGAGAGCAAAGACTAAAGTTGGAAGGCTAACTCATGAAAACATGAGAGCCTCAACTCTAGGTTGCCTTGAATCTTTCCATCAAAATTTCCTTCTTCTCATCTTTCAAAATCAATCTTTGAAAGTGAAAATAGTGCAACCTTTGGAGCTGGAACACCCTGTGGGCTTAACTCTGATGTCCTGCTTCTAGTAAAGACTGCAGTGCAGGCAAACTATAGAGAAATGAATATAACATGCCAGGGGAGTGGAACTGTGTCCCAAATCAAGGGTAAAACAAGTCAAAAGCRAGACTTCCATTGACTTCAATAGGCCCACCCTTTCCATCACTCACTGTCCAATTCAATAAGAATGTATGTCTGTCGGAGTGGGGGGAACGGGCCCGGAGTAACGATGAGTCTCAATATGAGTATGGTCGTTCTCCCTTTATTAGAGCTTACACAAAGTATATATATCGACAAGCAATACGCATGCGCTAGCAATAGTTACATGATTGGTTACAGTTTCTGTCCACGCGCATAAAGCGGATATATGGTTGGTGCAAGGTTGCTGTCCGCGCTCCATCGACATTTATGGAACCTAGTTCTGTCCAGACTTGTTTACCAGTTTTGTGAATACCTTCTTTTGTAGTGCTCAAGGTCGCTGCAAGGCTTGCTCGGCCGCTGCAAGGCTCGCTCGCCTTGGCCTACATTCCTTCCCTTACCCTGAGAACGGGATTGCTCATCCCAATCAGATCATGCCCTCTCTCACTTAACCATTCCTCCACATATTTCTTTTTCTCTAAGAGGAAACAGTTTCCATTCAGGATCAGTAGTTTTAAAATGATATAAGAATGGTTATGTTTGTAATTATTTGGCTTGAACTGTACACTGAGGACTAATAAACAATTACTATTCTAGCTTAACAGTTTTCTAAAACACTGAAATAGGTTCTGAAGAACCATAGGTTACCCAGGGAAACCTGACTGTGTAATTCACTGAGAAGTGTACAATTTCTTTGGTTTCAAGTTTGAAAACAAAGCAAAACAATGATTTGTCATGTTTCATATTTCCAAACCAATATGCCTATACTCATGTGGTTTTCATCTTAGGCAGAGTGTAAAGAGGAAGTAAAATGTCAAGTTGTTTATTTCTGTGCAATTTTCTTATCTCAAAATAACACAGAGTTTGTAAAATCAGATCTGTCTTTAATAATAGTCAGAGGGATTTTTTTGCTGGGATCTGTTGCTTTTACATAAATCTCATGATCTGTAAAAAGAGGAGTTAAATCTCTTTTGACAATTTTGTCAAAACCAAAAATGTCATCTGAAACAGCAGCCTTATTTTCTAATGAAATAAAGAAATTGGTTTTCTTACTTCAGTCCATACACCACCTTTTCTTTTTATTTTCCATTTTTTTATGTTATTTTACTGCAGATGAAAAAGAAAGACAGAGACAGACAAAGGACACCTAAAAATCAACTCATCATGATCATAAGCTTTCACTTAATGGCATGAGAAAAACAAGCACACTTAAGTCAGCAGATTGTTCTTTACTTCCACAAAACAATCTTCATTGTCAAGCATGTGATCAAAGTTCCCTATCTAAAAGCTGAGCAGCCAAGTGTTTTTATTACAGACCTTAGGCCTGATTTAAAAGTATAGGTGACTCAGCTACATCTTTCTTTTTGAAAATAAATACATATTTCAGCATCTAAGCAAGTGGTTCCGCTGCATGCCCCTGTCCATTTCACAGATTAATGCAAYGAATGGATATGGAAAAGTTCTCCATACTTCTATATTCCAAAATTGTACTATACATACAAGCAGTAAAACGTTTATGAAAAGAATAATTTTTAAACATGCATAATCCCAGTTTGATTTATATATTCTTGTTTTTGCATACATGCATGTATTTTCATATGCATGTAAAAGTACCCATTTCCCCATCCTCCAGACTTGACAATAAGAGAGAGATTTAATTGCAGTGGAAGAGAGAAGAGTGTTCCCTTTGTTGTTCTGTTTTGCTCCCCAACTCCCCATCCAAGGCACTCTACTTGTGTCACCCATATGGACAAGGAGAAGAAATGTCTCTGTGTCTCCCTGCAATCAACTTCTAAGCTAAGGGTAATGTTGCCTTTCTGCCCATTATATGCTGCAGCCTCAGTTTATGGTACTAGACTATAGTGCAAGACTAGATAATTTATTCTCTTTCTTGCACTGAGAAACATATCCCTTCCCATTGAATGTAACTCCCTCAGACCCATCAGCAGGCAATCTTTTATGCTTGCTCGACACACTTTGCCTAAAAATGCAGGACTCTCCAAACTTCAACTCAGCCTATCATGGGTCTAGTCAAGACTGGGTTGTGAGATCAGATCTAATTCAGAATATCAAGTAGGTCTTCACATATTCACTTCACATATTCACTTCACTGCCAAATAGGTATCTTTTTTCCCTTAGTGAGGGTTAAGAACTTAAACAGAAAATATTGGGTTTATAATCATATTATAGCTGCTGTTGGGCAGGTAGATTGTCATTGTACCTACTGGCTGACATAAAAGAGCTTAAAGGTGCCAAGTAATAGATAGCTGGCGRTAAGTATAAACCTGCAGGATGAAGGAAAAGCTTTACATCTTCGCAGACTAAGGACTCCCTTTTTTATACTCTTTCTTGCACAAGAAGAGTGAAAAGATTCAAAATTGGTTTGCATAAAAGAGCTGAACACAAATGTCAGTGCTTGCATTTGGTGTCACTTAACATCCAATCCAAATATACTAAGTCTATATAGATCACTGATTTCTTTAAACCCCTTCAAAGCCAGAAAGAATACTTTAGATTAAATACATCCAAGTGTCTATGTTTTATTCTCCTCTACATCTTTACCCATAGGACTAACAGTAAGTTGAAGTGCTTCTCTTTATAAATATGAGATATACTTCAATACCTAAAGGCCAAATTATCCAGTAGCTTCCTATGTGTTGAGAAGAAAAAGCTTGCGATGTTGACAAATCGAGTATTGCAAACCACCAAAACAGCCATCTTGCCCATATGGATCTGTATTACGCACCCTCACATATGGCTGAATTCTCCTCAGCACACACAGGAAAGTGAGGCAAAAAATACTCACAGTGAAATGCAATTTACCTATCTTTAACTATTTAAAAGTGAAGCAACTAGTTTAGACTAGACATCTAGGCTCCCTCAGTATCAATGGCTGCAGAGCTAGGCACCTGCAGGGGGTGATTCATCTTCTTCAAAGACGGGGGTCTAAAACAGGGAGGATGAGCTGCCTTCTGGAGKTGCCTATCTCTCACCATTGACTATAGAGGGAGTCTAGATGACTAGCTGAGATTAGATGCCTAATTTTTAGGCAGCTAAATTGTCTTGCCTGAGGTTACATGAGAAATTTGTGTTAGAGCTAGGATTTGAACCCACGCATTTGGTATATAGCTAGTAGGGAAAGATTCAGTCAAATCTACCACTTTTACTAGGGAGGTTTTGCATGTCCACAATAGGCTACTAGACAAGAGGCATGCACAAACATCAAAAGGTCTAATAAATTGGTGATTAGTCACCAGTCTCCCACATACCTGAGTATATGCGAGATCAAGTTTAAATGTCTAAAACAGGCAATAGGGGATTTTACCAGTGGTCTGCCATCTTCCCAGTGAGTGTCCTAACTGCAGCTATTCTCAGGTAGTTCAAAGACTCTTCTGAGAATCCTGCAATATTGTTCGAATAACTGACCATTTATCAAGATAGCAAGAGAGAGACAGACTCTATAGCTATGCCAACAGTTGAAAATACAGCAATAAGCAATTTTTCATGAGGAATTACATTGAACATGGATTAACTTCTTCCTGATCAAAATATAAATATATATAAATTCCCAGTTATATGCTGCCTTTTCACATTAAACAAACTTAGAAATATCCAAGTACTTCAGAAGGAACCGCTTCACATATATTTAATATTCCACTCAAATTTCTCAGGTTTTGTGGCAACAGAGCACGCAAAATATTACACTGAGAAACCAAGACCCAGTGGAARGATGGCCATATTTGCCTGACATGCTTAGATTGAGTTCCTATGGTTTGAACAATTCAGTAGAATCCATAGGGATTAGTGTAAATGTAACTGTCCAGACTCCAATCCCAAATGGGTCTTGGGCAGATATCCAGCTACAGAAACATTTGCTCACATAAGCTGAAAGCCTCTGTAAAAACAACTGAATAATTGCATTTGTCAAATGCTTATGTCACTAAGGAATTATATATTTGATACCAGCAGCATATATTCCATTTTCTTCACTTCTACATTTTGTTTCTCAGCTATTTTTTTCCATCTGATCAAAACACGTCCTTTCAGGGAACTAATTATGTGCTAAAACTGTTCAGTTTAGAATTCCAATATTCAATTATGACTTGACAATATTTTTATTTTTTGAATATCATCTTCTTGATGCTTGGATAACTCAAAAATAGCTTCATTGTTCTCTTTTTAAATTTAAACAAATGGTAAAAATACTGAGAATAAGAAGACACTTCAGTCTAAAAGTTAATTTGGGGGAAAATTTACAACCCCCCTCAGAAGAAATATTTGCAGAATGAAAGTACGTCCTCATATGTAACCAAAATTATAAGATTTGTGTTGYGTCATGAAACAATGAATGTCATGTATGATATATTAGTTATGCAGAAATACTGCATAACTGAATATTTCTCTTGGATCAGTTCAGTGGAGGCTTTGTCCCTTTGATATTTTTCTAATGTATTTTTGAGATACTCTCAGCTCTGGCACTTGCTTTATCTTCAAGGAAATAAATCTACAAGAGGAGAAAAGTATTCTCCTAAAGTCTAGCCCCACCACACAAGAATCTGACAAAATACTTTGAAAGGGGATAATGCAAACAGTCTGGTCTCAGAGACCAGTCCACATCAGTTTGAGGTAATGTTTTAAATGATATAAATATTCATCTGATACCTCTGCCATAGTATAAACATTTTCTAACTACTCTGATACACTTCAGAGGTTTCCAGAATACCAAAAGGATTTATTTACTTCCTGTAAAACAACAGGAATTCTTAATCCTGTCAACAGATTACGGAATTGTTTTAAAAGGGAAGGCAAGGGAAGGGGAAGGAAGGAAGGAAAAGAAAGAGAAAGAAAGAGAGAAAGAGAGAGAAAGAAGAAAGAAAGAAAAAGAAAGAAAAGAAAGAAAGAGAAAGAACGGGAAAGAAAGAAGGAAAGAGAAGAAAAGAAGAGAAAGGAAGAGAAAGGAAGGACGGAGTCATTGAGTTCTTTGTGAAATGCTGCCATCTATGGAGGTTTGGTGGATATTGCTTTCTGTGGGGACGTCAAGGAAAACCACAGGGCTGATTACCTCACAACGTGGTTAGTTCAGTAAATGAAGCAGTTCTTGGGCAATAAACAGGAATATAAATTACAGCTTTAGCTATAACATGAAGTTGGCACTAGCTTCTACCACAACTATTTCTTGGATGTATGAGCAGCATTGGCAGTTATCTACTGCAACATATGATCAAGACTTTCTTGTGTTTTGTTTTGTCAGGGTGTATTTGGGGGGGAAGGGGACATTGCCCTTTTTCATCTGCACTGTCTCCCTGAATTCAGGGCACACAAGCACAGATTCCTTCTGCCATTTCCCATGTACGTATCCCCAAACATACTGTTGTCTGCATTATCAAAATGACCAAATAAATAAGTAACTGATCACAATTACCTCATTTATCTCTATTATCCTTAAAAAACAGTTGAAACTTTAAAATATTATACATGCATATGCACACATCTCACTKCTTCTTCCTTAACATTTGACTAATGATAAGGCAGGAACTACACCAGTGGGTCATATAAACAGAAAAAGAGATGGTAAATTTGAAGGATTGGAAGTATTAAAATATTTGTCATCTGTGACAAAACCAGGATGTCACTGCCTGCAAAAATTTTTGATAACGCTTATTTCAAAAATTCTAATTTGGAAGTTGTTCTACTCCTCCATTCAGAAATGGTCCTCATTCCACCTCCCAAAGTTCCAGAAATCTCTTTATAATGTTCATTAGAGGACTAGATGCAAAGGAAAATTGGGGGTACATTCTACTTACTTAAATTGCAATTAAGAAGTAACATATTTACTTATTAAGACAAGCATAAACATAAACAGCAGTGATTCCAGAGCTAAATAACAAATCTGGATCCGAAAGGTTATCTTGTATCTGGAGGCTGGCATGTGAAGACAGGAGAAAAACAGTATGTAGAARTTCTGAAAGATGCCTTTTTTAGTAAAGGAGGACAGGTACTCAAGTTTGTTTTCAGAAACTTGCCCTCCCTTACCACAGGTTCCTCTAGCCACCAACTCCYAACACTGAAATGTCATCTGCAAGGTACTTTCCACAGCAGGAAAGAAATACTGTAGAAATAACCCTCACTCGTGCCTACTCTGAAACATGGAGCTAATTTGGCTCTCGTACACAGGGCTCAGCCATAGCAAAAGGAAGTGCATCAGTAGAATTAAAAATAAAATCAACCCTATAGTGCCACCCTCACTGATAAACAGCAACAAGGTACCTAGCAAAATGTTTGCTTTCACTCTCTTCTATCCAAAGAACTCAATTCTATCAAATTTCTATTATCCTAACAATGAGCAAAGTCACCTACAGGAAAAGCGTTGCTCTCTCACACTTTGACTCCCTCCAGTCACTTTTGTCAGTGTTTCTCATCTCTATGCACCATATTGACGATGGAGAGCGGCACTTACCGTGACAGAAAAAAATCACCCCTTGAGCATAAGCATCAATGGACCAAGTTGCTGAATATTTCTTCCCTCTGCAGGCCATTCTACAGGAAGATGTTCGCATCAGTGGAGCTCCATTTACAAATGAATTGCATTATAAACAAAATAAGACTCTAAATGAAGTTCAAATTTACCTCCTAGAGAAAACTCTACAGAAGGTCAAAGATTGTGACGCTTCTGGAGAACGCCCAGAGGCAAGGGTTGTTTCTAAAAATTCAGCCTCCCCTGTTTGACTTCGATCTCCCAGATACATACCCTGCCTCCTTTTCTTTAGAGGGGAGAAAGTGGCCAAAGGCCTATTAGCAGCAGCAGCAGCAAGCATCTAAATGCTTCCTTCATTACACAGCTGGTGAGGCAGCCAGATTTACCTATAGAGCTTAATAAGGAGTGGCAGCTCTACTTGTTTGGCTTTTGGTCATAGAAATTTTAAAAGATGGCCCTTCTGGGTTTTCCTGTTTGCCAGCTCACAACATAATCGCGCACAATAATCTCTTATTGCTTTCGGAATGATCTTGTTTGCATTTAATTCAAACTCATCTCAACAATGTCGGCTTAGATAACACTGCCCGCGTTGCAGTAAATGTTTCGTTGGAAAGCTTGGAAGAGGCCCAGTTTGTTGCATGTCGCTAAGGAACAGCTTTCTCATCATATCCCCGCGTCGAGGTAGTGCTCGTGTGCGAGGCTGCGGCCATCACGCGCGATGGTGTTGTGTCAGCCAAGCCGCAAGGAGCGGAGGGAGCATCCTGGCTTTCTGTGCCTCTTCCCAGGAAGCACTGGGGGCCCTGAAGCTTCGCAGCCGTCGGACCTCAGGCTGTGCCACACTAGAGAATTTGAACGCTCTCCAGTCGCCCTCCGATCTACTGTATAGGCTGAAATGACAGAAGATAGGCTGACAGCGTGAGCCAGAAGCACTGGAAGAAGATGGGGAATAACACAGTGGTCTCTTTTTTCAAGATGCAGTATCAGTTCAAATTCACAGTCAGGTTCATAAGCACAGCTGGCCAAATGCAGCTGAAGCAGTGCTTGCAAATGTTGAGCCACGGTTGCATCCTTCGTTATTCTCTCCTAAAAAAATGTAACCCCTGTGCTGAGGGGCACGGACCGTACACACTCCATAGGTCAGGGAGACAGCTGTGGAGGTGCAGAGGCCTTGCACCAAAATGCAGCACCACCTGTAACAAGTTGTTTAAACAAATATTTGGGGGGGGGGGAGGAATGGGGGTCCTTGCACTCGCAGGCAAATAGGGATATCCCTTCATGAACAGGAACATGCACTATTCATGTCRCACTAGTCATCACTTGCTACATTAATTATTCTGCTTTTTCAAGATTTTCTGTCACCAGAGCAGACAGCCAGAACAAACTGTTACTGAGGAAACCAATCACGACAAATGAGGCAAAGTGAACACATCAGCAGAAACCTATAGGCCAGGAGAGAGAGCATCTAAATATGTATTGAATACCTACATATAATGAATCACTGTTATCTCACAAAGGGGATAAATACTTTATTTATCAGCTAATTTAGTGAGAACATTTGGCTTGCCATCCTGATGAATCTTTGACACATGCCCCTAATGAAATGTATTATTTTGTACACCCTATTTTTGCCTGTGCTGCAAAAAGAGTACTATTTTCCTGTTTTGCTGGACAGATTTGGTTTCACATTTATATGCAAGAGGGGTTTCTCAGCTGACAAATCTTGCTTAGTTGCTGAGGATAACTCCACATTTCCAGACTGAACCAGTAAAATTCGCATTGCTAAAGGTACTGTAAGCTACAGTATATGTCTTACTCGAGAATTCAGATGTCACCCACTTGCCATTAGGCACAATGCACACCTTTTTATAGTCAGCACAGCTGCCTCGAAGGCAGAACAAGAGATGAATAACCATTTTCTAGCCCATTTTATTGGTCTGTGAGTCTTCCACATTGCTGAGCTGCTTCAGATATTGAGATAGAATAACTAAGTCTAGATATTTTATATTAGATAGCATCAAGTGGAAATATTAAGTAGTAACATACATGAATAAAAAGTGATTACAGTAAGTATGAGTCAAATAAATTAATATTTTGCCTTAGATAGGATTCTTTATGTTTAGTAACTATTGCTTGTGCTGATGATATAACACATGCTGACACCAAATATCAATTCTAGGTAAATCCAATTAAGCCCAGAAGCAAAACAGCTGGATTAGCAGTTCACTGCATAAATTATTTTTCTTCCATTTACTTTGTCTTTTTGCAAATGAGCCTTTTAACATAAAAAAAAATTAGCTCTCAAGTTCCCCTTTGCTTATTAATCTCAGAAGCCTAAAATGAAGAAGAAGAAAAATACMTATTTTCCTTCTTTATTGTTTATGTGTATTTGCTATTCAGCTCCTTAGTGTAGTCTCCTCAGATTGTAGGTAGGCTTCCTTTTTTCTGTGAATAAGTCATTGGCACTGCATTTATTATGGCATCAGACCAAGATACTTCCTTTTTTTATTTCCAGATGGTATATTGATGCATAATTATTTTATATTTTATCTTTATTTCTCTTTCCTGATACTAAATAAAATTAATATAATATTGGCAAGGATGGAGTTCATTACATACTCACTGCTGTTTGCATTCAGTTAGAGCAACACAGACCATACAGGAGTTGTTTTATTTTATTTCCTTTTTTTTGCTTATTATTTTTCTTCATAATATGGCTGCCAGAATAAAGGGCAATGGAGAGATTGGGAATCAATACATGTTACTCCTGTAAATATGCAAATAATCACAAATTGTAATCACTGCTTTTCAGCATTCTGATAGTGACACATTGAATGGAAGGGACTCTGATCTCAGTTGCGCTAGGGGAAATCTAGAGCAGTGATTCACTGCTGGGATTATAATAAAGGACTGCCTCAGAAATGCATCATTTCAGTCAATGAAACGTGTAACATACCTTTGGTGAAACTGTCTTTTCCCCTCCACTCATGATCAGGGATGAGAAGAGCAGACGTGCAAGCGGCAGAGCCATGCTTGAGCCATTGAGGTTGAACGCCGCTGGCCCTGAAAGTGGGAGAAGGTGGTGACAAACACTGCAAGGTGCCTGAACTGCAGAGCACATTTCATGACTTACCCCACAGCCCATATTAAACACCCTGGTCTTGGTGTAACCCCCCCCACACACACACTATCCCCCATCCAGTTCCATAAAGGTATCGGTTTGAGATTCCCTTCCCTCTAAATCCACAAGCTCTACTTTCATGCATCTAAGACCCTTGAATTACATATTCTTCCAAAGATCTTCTTCCATGTTGAGGAGCCTAATGCCCAGCTTTCATGATAAACAGATCACACATGTGTATCTGCAAGCCCCATCCAGCTCAGAAGGTCACAGTCAAGCCAAAAGGTATCCACATACTAGCTCTCAGACCAGCAGCTGGTTCACAATACAGACAGAGATATATATATATATACACATATGTTTTACATAGTGATATATATATAATGTTGAATACAAGRTGGCTAAATTACTTCTACTGATGTGGCATGATTTTTAAAAATTTCATTTTTAACATATGTCTTTATACACATTAAGGACATTTAAAGAAAAAAATATATTTTTTTCTCCTTAACTGGAGATGGAGACGATGAAATATTTTGGTTTTCCTGGCTACAAATGCAGAAGAATTTGAGGTTAAAAAATGAGGACTACAGCTGTACATGCGAGACAGAAGGAGACAGACTACTATTACTGTATGTTTCTCCTGTTTTCCAATAACATACAATTCTCTTTCCTATTTGTGCTTACATAAGTTACTTCCCATATAAAACCTGATCCTGCCACCACTAGTGAAAACAATAGTTTTGTTGTGGACTTTCTTGGGAGCAGGCACAGGACCAGAGTAGTAACAGATCATGTTTTTTCAAAACCATTTTTTTTAATTATGTCATATGCCGCCATAATTATGAAGAGGGAACATTGAGCTTTACCAGTTAATCTTCAAAAAAATTCTTAATTCATGACAAATAAAGTAAAAAATAAGGAGCATACAAAGTGGGTTATGGTGACACATGAAGTATTTGTTGGGCATGAAATGGCATGTGATTTTGAATGTGAGTTTTAATTATTGTGGAAATCAGAGACAAATGAAGAAGAGCTTTGAATTCTGTCATGAACATTCTGTACATGACGTGCTTCACCAGGATTCCTGAATTTCCTAGCCAGTTCTTTGCATGTTTGCAAGTAATGCAAATCAGTTTCTTTTAAAAAAATACATGGAAAAAATTCTTATCAGCCATCAAACTGGCAAAAGGGTTGAAGTATGGAAAAAAGGAGGAGGGGGAAAGGAGAAAGGAAAAAAGGATTATGAACTGGTTATTTTTTTTTCTCCTAGATAAGCAGTTTCCCCATTCATATACACAAAAATGGAAATTTTCAGTTACGTGCACATTCATATCCAATTCATTAATTTGCCCACAAGAATGAATTTCACCTTTGTCACTGCCTGTGTTTGTAGAAAATGATGCAATCTCACCTTGTATCAATTATAAATAGCTACAAAAATAGCAGCTGCCAGTCTAAACTAAATTAAACTTGCTTTATAGAAAGAGAATGCCTCCACTTTGTTCATAAGAAATACAATATTCTTGAGGCCAAGTCCTGTAAAGCTGCCACTTGCCTTGTGAGTTTCAAAGGCCTCAACTGTGCCAGCGTCACTGGCTGCTCTGTACAAGACCCTGTCCACTTCCTCAGCAGCCCTTTGGTGCTGCACTAGGCAGCAAATACGGACAGGTCCATTTTTGACACAAAATCAGATTAATAAAATTACTCTTGGGATGCAACAAGTTCTTATTACAATTTCTTCTCTGGGGAAAAAAAAATTAATTTGCATATGAAGAAGGACCTGCTATTTATGAGAGAATGGGACTGAAAAGTTGGGCAAACTGTAATGTATGGGAAAAGTTTAGCAGTGTAGAGAAGTTTCTGGAAGCAGTGAAGCACACTGAGGAGATGCACACAATTTTTTCATCTTGGCCTCTGAACCAAGTAATTAATTTTGCATTATCCATAAGAACTTGGTTTTTTTCACAACACTCATTAAACAAATAGATGAATCTGGCTAAGGCAACTTTAATAATCATTTAAAGTTTTCGTCACTTACAAAATGTTCTTAAAGTGTTTTCAATATTTATTTTTTACTTTTTTACCTCGGGATATTGGAAACACTCAGCTTTCACCATTGAAGTTCCTGATTCATAGATCAAGTTAGCTCCTGTGATGGCATGTGGACTAAACACAGCCCTACTATGAAGGCTCCGACTGCTCTGCACAATTACCTGAAGGACCTCCGTCCTGAATTGGTCTTTGACACGGTGAGACCATTTGAATGTGCATATTTAAACTGTCATTATTCTATACCATTGATTGATTACTATAGTAAGTGACCTGAAATAGCCCCTCATCACATAATACCACTGATTTTATTACTCCTTATTCAACTTTGCTGTCAAGCCTCAAAGGAAATGAAGCAAGTTTTGTCAGCTAATATCCCCCAACTTTTCTCTAATAACAACATTACTTTCCTTCTAGAAAGCTGTGCTCAAGAAAAAGGAGCTGAAAAATGTTTAACTTCCAGTGAAAAAGTACTCAACTAGCTCTGTTCATGAGATCTCGAAGTRTAACAAAAAGCAATGAGTTAGATATTTCTCTAGTATCTGTGTACTCATGATAAAGAAACCAGAAGAAATGTGTGAAGCTAGTAAGTGCTCCCCAGTATCTTTCAAAAAATATGAGAACATTTTTAAAGTTATTTCACTTAAGACACAAATGTGTAAGAGGCTATTTGGGGAAATCAGATGTGGTACCATGCAATGCTATAGATGCTGACAACAATAATACAACTGAATAATGCATCTCAAAGGCATATGGTCTGGCAACTAAAAGCTAAATATAGAGAGACGGTGACATTTGTTCTTGCAATGGTGGCAAATAGCTACAATTTTAGAGGCGATTATCAATATTGAACATTCTTAGGTTTTTCTATACTCAGTTCCAATATAGTCAATCTGTGTATCTCCATAATGGACCAAACAGTTGTGCCAATGTGTGAAGCCAAAGTATGGTGTCTTGTGGGGTTAGCACTAGTATATTGAATGAGAATGTCAAAGATGCAGATACAGACATATTCTTGTTCCCCAACATTCCTTCCAAATGCTCAAAAGTATTTACATTGCAAATTAGCCAATGCTGTGGGTACATTTCATCTGCAAGAACTATTATTTTTCTTCATTGCAGGCTCCAGCATAGCACATTTCAGCTTTTACAGTCTTCARAAGAGACCCTTTCCTTGAAGAATGAGGGATTTGTTTCATAGCTGTGATTTAGTCCGTCATGAAATAAATGTCCCTATCATTTCCTGTCTTAATTTCTTAAAAATACTCCTCATTTAAGTTACATTAACCACTCATTTTTATATTTCACTAAATCCTAAATGGGTAACAGCTGATGATCTTTTATTTATTTTAAAACACCTTCTTGACTACTTTTTGAAAGCGTGAGTTCTTGATGCATTTGCAGTTGGTATCAACAACTATATTTTTAGTCATGGATCTTTGAGAGACAAATTTTTTTTTTCCAGGTTCACTACTGCAAGTGGTAGTCCATACTTTGGACAGCTTTTTTGGATCTGTAGGACAAACTTAGACGGGGCTGTACTATTTGCTACCTGTACTAATGGGTAACAACCAGAAGATGGTAATAAATGATGCTACCAATATTCATTTTCTTTTTCCTTCCATACCAGAGTATGAAACAATTGTTAACTAACTCTCCACCCAACCTTATTTGATCATGTCTACAGCAGCTCTTGCACTCTCATACTCCATGCCTGGCAGGAACAGAGGAATGTTAAACTGAACGCCTTCATATATTTATATTCCAAACTGCTTTGCCCATCCACAACACCGTTTTTTGTTCAAGCCAGAGCAACCCAGGTCCCTCTCTAGTTGCAATCATCTTTATTTTCACCATTCAGTTTCAATGATTATTCCTAAGAACAGATAATCAGTTTACTAAATGTATTGTTAACTGTCCAAATCGTAGCGACAGCTACTTAGCAATGGCTACTGTTTATTGTTCCCTTCTGTACTATGATGCATCATTCAATATGCAATGCTGTTATTCAAATCTCCCTCTCTGCCACGTATATACAAATATATATATTCATGTCTTTTTATTTCACAGTTTTTCAGCAGTATAGCTCTATTAGGTTACATCTAACACATAAGAATGGAGGTTTATTATGCTCTGACTGTGAAGTTTAGAAACTAAATCTTACTGTAAACTTCATTTCTCATGAAATGCTCATGATAAATATTTTCACTGGCAATAGTAAGTAATGATAACACCACCTGTTGTTAATAAAAAGTTTGAAAGTCCATTTATCACATACATCCAGAAACAACCAGCAGATATTCTAAGTCATAATCATGAAAATTTATTGCAATGACCTTTTTATTTCCAATATCAAAACAAACTCTATGCATAGGAATGCAGTGATAATTTACATTTTTCTCTATTTAAATACAATTATAAGTGCATGATTAAATTGAATTTCTCTAATTCCTACTTGGCTAAATTGCAATACTCACAAAATACGCAATAACCTCACTAAGTTTCACCAAAGACATAAAAAGGGTCAAATACAAAAGAAAATGCAGTTTGCCATGTTTTCATGTCATCAGTGTTATAGGCTGTTCAATGGAATATTATRAAGTATTTTTAATAGCCATTTAAATAAAACAAAAACACTTTTTGAAATTTGTTAAGCTACCTAAGGCACATTCTAAATCATCAATAAGGTCCCATCACTGTGCAACTGAACATTAACATATAAATTATAAACAAAGGTATCTGACGATGTCATGTCCCTGGTTCTTTCAGTTTCATGCTTACTTTAGGCATTAGTACAATTTTGAAGTCCTACACCAGTGTATGTAATGACATGCTTTTTGAATTCAAGTTATGCATCTGATGATACCAGTAAGACCAGAATTTTAGCCATTGAGTAGAATGGACAATTGGAGGCGAAGCACAGCTCAAATTACTTAGGTCATCAGAATTTGACGATACAATTTGGAAGACAAAACAGATCTTAATCAATTGCCTACATCATGCATTTCTATGGCTAGACTTTGAAAACATTTTTGCAAAATAAAATCAGAGGATGCGATTAACAGAAAACAGAAGAGGTCATAGTTTTATTTAAGCACTTTTAGGAGAAGAAGGAAATGAGAGAAATCTCTTTGCAAAAAGATTCAACACAGTATGTTGAGTTTTCTGAGGGTTTTTCTTCAGTAGAAAAAGAAAGAAGAATCCAAACAAGACTGATTAAGTGTTCATTGCATTTAATAATAACTTTTATTTACATTTTATTTACCCAGAATTATATTATTTTATGTCTCAATGCCAAGAAATCTGGTTAGTAAAATGCCAGATTCTTTTATTTGATTTTATTTGATTTCATTAGGGACCATCAGACTAGCTGCTTAAGTGCCCGACTACTGTTTGCAGTTAAACATTCATTAGGGAATCCCCAGTGGGTTCATTCATTTCACTGAGGTCCAATTACAGTGCCACAAAAGCAGTTTTTGCAGCAATTAGCTGATTTTTCATGTTTATGTTCTGTCTCTTTAGGAAGAGGACTATTTTGCGGAGGTCAGATTTTTAATTAGGCACAATTTAGGGCCAATAAGAAAACTGATAATTTACTAAATGGCTGTGGTGGACTTAACTGCTCAGAGCAGAGGTAAATAACACAACAGGGACACCAGGAATAAGCTCTCCCAGTGTGCATAGCTCAGAGCCCTATAATGTAAGGAATAGATTACATGTTAAATGGCTGTCAGGGGCTTCATTGCACTGCTTGTACCACTAATCTAGCTAACCTCAAGAGCCATCACATTATTAGCGATGGTTACAGGGCAACCAGTTTGGAACAGAACCTGGAGAGAGATGTTGGCTTCAGGTAGTCACCAAAGCTCTCAGAGTGAAAGAAAACAGTGAAGACATCAGATTCCACTTCTTAAAGATTTTGTAGCACCTTTTTCAACCAATGCTTCCTGTGAAGCTAACAATATTAAAATGTGTGTGTGAAGTTGGCAGAGTTGCTCACTCCGTGTTTTTACCATAATGTATTACCATGTGTGACTTGTATTTCTGGGAAGGTCTACATTTTTGGCTATTAAAATAGGCATTATATTTTCTAAGCAATGTGCATGTGTTGTCTTATACCTTGGGAAACTAAAAACTGTCATAGTTGATAAATAGTAAATGTTTAGCAAAAGTAGGATCTTAATCTTGTGATCTCAAGTGATACCCTTACAGGGTAAGCAGACTTCCCTCCTCAGAATTTTCTCATCGAAAGATCCTGCTGGAGCTTTAGACACCGTATCACAAAAACATTTCTGAAGAGACTCACGGCTTGTTGAAAGGTTGCTCTCTTACAGGAAATGGGTAAGGAAAGGCCAGAAGGTCACTGCATTTTCTTCTGCAACCTTTGACACAGCACTCAATTGCAAAGTCACAGCTCAGCATGTTAAGAAACAGTACGAGCTGGAAGCATAAGTTATGAATACTGAAATTCTCCTGCCAGTTACCACTTTTAGCAGCATTTATAAAAACACAACAGAGACTAGAGGAGAAATTCCTGTACCTTCTAGTGGGAAGAAAACAGTTTAATTAATCTGTAAACCTGCATAGAAAATATTCATATGATAACCTTGCACCTGAGTGCATGCAAAAGTGTAACAACAGAACAATTTTGGAAAAAGTGGTATCTTGATTAAAATGGACTAGACACAGAAAACTAATAGCCAGACTTTAGTGATGGCAGTACTTTTGAGAGTTACCCTGTCTCCATTCTTGTCCTTACCATCAAAACACTTTACCTGAGTATGTAGTCCACAAACATGAGCACAATACAAGGMTACAATTTTTCAGTTAAAAAAAAACAGTAAATTCTGTAAAAACATAAAGTTTCAGAAAAACATGAAAATCTGTTATCAGATAGCTATTCCTGTTGTAATCAATCAGATAGCCAAAAAAAGACATCACCTTTTGTCAATTCATCAATTTTTCTTGCACATAGAAACAGGATTGAAAGATGATGGCTAGAAAAGTAATTAAGAAGTAGAAAAGTAGTTAAGCAGTCACATATTGAGAACCTGAAACCAAATTTCAGATTAGTGGTGAGCTAAATAACATCTCTTTAAGACACTCTGAAAGGAAGCTATGCTGCAGGTGTGTAGACTGTGGTTTTCTGGTCTAAATTACTTAATACAATATAAGTTCTGTTCAAACTTGCATCCTATTTTTGGTTAGGACTCTTATGCAAATAATGTAGCAGAATAAAGAAAATGCCATTTTTATTCTTTGACATTCTTTTCATCTAGTCAAGCATGAATAGGATTGAGGAAGGCCTTTCTCTTTTCTTGTACATTGTTAAATATTTCCCACAATTTACAGAAAGGTTTGGGGGTTTTCAAACAAATGAACAAGTTTTTCAATGTTATTGCAAGAGCAAAATACAACGGGCAACACACATTGCAACATGAACTCCTAATTACCTTGGAAACCAAACTTCATTTGGAGTCCAGCTTGACTTACAGAGAATTCAGGATGGTAATTAATAACAATCAGCCACTGAAGTAACTTTGAATAAATAATGTGCTGAACTACAGTCCCAATAGGGCTAACACAAACACGTGGACTTCAGAACAAACTCAGCCAAAAAAAAATAATTCTTGAGTGACTAAATTTTCTACTTTTTCTGCTTAGCTGTTCTCTCAACGATATTACTCATCATATCTCAAAGTTCAGGTTCATTGTTATTAATATAATCAGGAATGCAATTTTCTTAATACAAGTCATATAAGCAACGAGCTGATGGCAGCTGGGTGATAGGTGTCATGCACAGCAGGTAGTTCTGGCAGACAGACAGATACAATTAAGTGAGAAGGAAGCATTACCATTACAGTGAGAATAACTTCCAAATACATGAGATAAAGAGACATTTTCACATGTCAGAGAGGCATTTCAGTTCATGCTGTTAAATATTCTGCTGTTTCATCAGTTCATATCCCTCTGCATAGGATGATTCATATCCCTCTGCATAGGATGAAGACCAGTAGGAATTAGAGATAGAAATCAACCATTATACCTTAGGATCATAGGTCAGTTGAGGTTGGAAGGGACCTAGTCCAACCTTCTGCTCAAAACAGGATCAGCTATGAGGTCAGACTCACTTACTGCTTTGTCTTGTGGCAGTAAACAAATAAACTAATTCAGCTAAAAAGTATCTATATTAATTATAGTTATTAAATAGTTATACAAGTTATATGAAGCTCATGGGATCACACTTTCTTTGTATCTGCTCTTCTGTCAGTCTTTTCTCAACTTATGGGTCAATTTCATCCCAAAGTTAGCAGAAGGCTTAAGGTGTGAAGATAGCTACTTCCTTCACATATCATGAACATCAAGGGATAGGTTAAAGAGGGAGATGAAAAAAGGAGAGGAAACAGTTGTAGCACATGCACAATATTAAACACCCAAGAATCCGCACAGAGGAAAGGCATCATGAATGTTTCAACTGTGGAAAAAGAGTCCAGGGCTATACCTTATTAGGGCCAGAATAAACCAAACATCAAAGCTACTGCAACCCAGGCCTCATATGTACTACTCAGATGGTTTTCTTCCTTCCTTTTAAATAACCCATCTCTTCCTTAGTTCCAGATGGAAAATAAAAGGGCAGGCATGGAGCAGGGCAGGCACTCAATATTTTTCATTTAACTAGAAGCACAAAGCACTGGAAATCCCCAAAGAAAGGGAATTTTCTGGYATTTGCACCTGAGTTTTGCAACTTGAGGTGGTCTCGATGAGTCTGTCTCTGTACGGACCTACTTGGTCCTCCAAACTTTCTTTCATTCTCCATATTACGCATGCTTAGTGGACAGTCAAGAGGCCTCGGAAGGCTGCCTAACTAAAAGCTCCACTTCATCATCCAGCTCTGCTCCCAGTGAAAACAGAACAATACTCCCAGTGACTTCAACTGGCGAGGGACCAAGCCCTGGCAAGCAGTGTTGAAATAATTACTTGGGCAAGTGGTTAAAAAATTTTAGCAGGTGTCTTTTCTGTACTGCTCTTGAGGACCCAGTGCAACAGCAGGGTGGCAATCTGTCCTGCTGTGTTCAACTGTCCAGCTTTTTCCCTCAGACAGAATTATAGTCCAAGGAATTTTATGACCCATTAGGCACTAATATTGCATGTAGCCTTATAAAAATTTTTTCAGACAAATGTTTAGACAAGTTTAAAATGATATTTGGCAGGTTGTTAGACCAGAATGTTGGTTGAGGTCATTTGATGTTTAAAACCTAAACAAAAACAGAAAACATTTTTATTATTATTAACTGCACATTTCAAAACTGACTGCTAAGCATCCAAGCACCATGAGAATTTTTTTAGGTGTACACCTTTTTTTATAATATATCAGCAACCTTGTAGAGAAATAAAAGAAAAGAACAAATACAGAATCATTGTTAGCATAATAAGAGTCTTTAAAAGTTCSTCTAACTTCAAGCAACAGAGGTAAGGACAACCTTAATTAATACTGAAAAACATAACCACATAAAACAACCTGTTATGTTGATGTGCATTACAGGTCTGCCGTTATTTGATTCTATGTGTGTATGAACTACAGTGGTGATGCTTCATGGACAAAATGTTCTCATATGTAAGTACTTAATGTTAGATATGTATTGTTAGGCACCTAAGAAATGTAYTGAGAAGTAACAGTTCTTAACTGAAGGATACCTACAGAGCCAGAACATTTATCAGTTTTACTTTAAGCATTTTTGTCATTGTATTTTGCAGAGAGAAAGAAAAAAATAATTTCCTTTCCCTTCGTACCATCATTGCATGAATAGAAGCTATCACATTGTTATTACTGACTTGCACATTAAAAAAAAGGTCATCAAATATCCATGAACGCTCAAGTAGCCAATTTGAAATATAATTCGTCTGATTTAATTTTCTAAAATTGCCAGCTGACCTTAGTCCTCATTCTAGGCTGACAATCAGTACTTTTTTAATGAACCTGTTTTCAATAAAGGAGAAATTAAGGGGAAGGAACAGAGGGGAATTAAGAAAATTAACAGTTTAGCTGAAATTTTGAAACAAAGAAAAGAAGTATAATCCAAGATATAATAACTTTTAGATACATGCAGGCCAGCACAGTATTTTGCACCTGAACCATAAAACCATGTACTGAAAACTAACTTCAGTGCCAAGTTACAAGCCATGGAACCAGTATGGATTTAATGAAATCACATGGGATGTAAGTCAGTGCAGAAATTTGACCTTGGTTTTAAATTGAAACTGACAAAAATTTAGCTGCAAAGTACAGCTGCTATTTAATACCATGCTGTACTGTGCATTTTTTTAATTATTGTAATTATTATAATTATCACCTGGACTCTGTTTCATCCTAGTCTTTTTTTTTTTTGCTGAAGTTGTTTCATCTGTTGTTTCCCAATCTAAATATGACAATGATTTCATATTCAACATGATGCAATTCTTTGCCTAGAAAGTCTCCTTAGAAAGAAAGGCAGACCATAAAATTATCAAATATCATCCAAATACCAGCAAGCCTGAAAAGATGACTCTGTGCTCCATGTGAAATCCCAAGTGCAACAGAGCTGACAGAGGGAATCAAGTGTTCAGGTCGCTTCAGAACAAAACTTTTATCTGAACATCATTTTTTTATGTTCATTTTTCACCTTAAGGAAATGGGAAGAGGAGTTCCTTACTCAAGAGTCAGCTTATTTCCAAAAGTAAATTTGTTTCCGTTGGAAGCACTGCTATTTTGCAAAAATCACTGTCAGTCATTTTAACATGACAGAACAGCAGTCACCCAAACTGAATATGTGAAAGACTGTAACACATGAAAGTGATCTATTAGATGTGGTTTTCTTGTAAAACACAGATAATTTCAACAATAGGATGAAAAGACAAGAATTTGTGTAATGTGTCATTGGCTAAGAAATGCTTGCCAGTAGACTGGCAGTCTAGCAGACACACTTCCAAACTCCTCCACTCTTCCAGGTCATCTGCAGTGATAGTATCTACTCTGTTAATTTGCTTCTTGGGCTACTGAAGACGCTCCAGGATGGAACACCATGCCCTGAAGTACCTCTACAGTGCTTAGCTTGCATGGTTAGTGCACACCACATTGAACTTGTTACTGATATTGCAAACACATACAGCATCTCCAGCAAGGCACCTTTAACCATCTGGCATCTGAAAACAACTTGGAAGTGCCACAGAGGGATCTGGTGACAGGTTGGCCTTTCACAGTTTTATTTACCTGGCTGTAATTGAGGATGATTCACTCTGTCCTTGGAGCTGGCTTTTCTCCTTTCCTCCCGCTTTACCTTGCAGTAGTAGAAACCCATACTCCTGGGAAGAATTCTCCTCCTGCAAAATGTAGTTTGTTACCAACTACTGCAAACCCATTTGAGAGTTTCATTTCAAAAGTCATTACACAAACTAACCCTATAGACTTTGAACAGCCCTAATGACAAGTCACTACTTCCCTTTGYATATATGATATATTAAATAATAAGACCAGTACCTACTATAACCACACACACTGACTGCTTTACTGAATAGCCATCAAGGGCCRTATAGTAGCTGACAGAAGTGGGCAAAGACTCCTAGAGTGTAAGTTCATAGCAATTTCTAACAAGTAAGATTGAACTAAAGTATATATGCTGGCAACAGTGCAAAGCTTGGATCAATGTTTTATGCTGTTGCCACAGTAAGAGTGCTTGGCAAAAGAAACAACTAAAGAGTAATGAAATAGTTTTGGGAAACTGGCAATATGAATTGCTGTCAGTTCCCCACCCACTTCTTCCTTCCCTGCCAAAGATTAGCGCTTCTTATTGCCTGCATGCAAACTGCAATCTGAAATTCAGTCATTTTGACATGGAAAATAATGCTGAAAGAAACACAAGGAGACAGGAATCTCATCATTTCAATATTGTGTGTAGTATTGAAATACTTCTGTTCTTGTTCCTCAGATTGTTTTATTTGATCTGAGTCACCTCTGTGGCAAGTACTTCAAATGACCTTGACTACCAATGAATATCCACGTGGGCAGTGACAGCTGCTGGAAAGAGAAGAAATAAAGCACAAACAGGAAAGGAAAAGAATGATTCCTACTGCATGAAACTATGTACGTCAGAAAGACTTTCAGATGAGTAGACAATCACTGATCAATAGCCTTGGCACCAAGTTGCATTAGTTAACAAGTGGTTCATCAGGTGGTTTCTGTACACACAGGATCAGCTAGAAARTATTCTTGGAATTAGGCAGGCTGGTGGCCTGCATAAATCATGGAATATATATGTATGTGTGTGCATGCGCGTGTGCATGCGCACGTACACGTGTGTGTGGAGTCATGTTTGTGGAGTTTCTGGCTGCAGCCCAGGGAAGCAGTCTGGGGAAACAGTGAGTGCATGCAGGTACTTTCTTCTGAAATGTTTATTTTTCTTTCTCACTGGTTTCAAACATGCTCAGCCTATCAGTGAAACAAGAAGTAAACACAGAGCTGTCTCAGATTACATCTGTTCCCCAGGCCATCTCCAAAGCAAACATTGGTCTCCCAATGAAAAATACAACTATTACCCATTATTGGACACATCGAGTCACTGCCTGACCACTGAGTTGCACAGTTAATGAATCTGCTCATTTCTAATAAAAATAAACCAGACAGAGGAAGTGGTCAGCAAAGCTGAACTTGAAGACAAGAAGAAAAGAGATTTAATAAAAAATACTCAAGGTTTATATTTCCTTTTTATTTGAAACATGCTTTTCTTGGGAATGACATGATTGCATAGATACTATTAGTAAAGCCACACACTGGCGCCAGATTTTAAGATCTTTACCCATATGACTTAATTTGGGAAGCAGTAAAAAACAGAAGGGAAATTCCTTTAGTCCTTTTATTTCACAGTTCAAGCTCCAAATTAAAGTATTTCAAAACAGAGCATAAAAGTATATTAGTCAGAACGAACCAAGCTACTTCTCAGGGCACTAGCAGAAACAATATTTTAAGACTGTATCTCTATTCCCCAGTCCCCCTCCTGTCCCCTCAAGTTATTTAAGAATGACATGAGTCTCTATAAAGCAGTGATCAAGAAAAGCTCCAGGAGAAATGATTTGCAAATCACAGTTTTTTCAYTGAGAAATTTTACATGAAAAATCTTAGATATTTTTCAGAAAAAGGTCAGCTCGCGCACAGAAGATTCCTACAAATTGAAGCATTTGTTGTTAACAGTGAATCAACATTTCCACCGAACGCAATTTCAGGTATTTTAAACTTAAAATAATATTATTAAGTGACTCTTTAAATCTACACAGACTTATGCATTTCCAAGTGAAAGTGTGAATCAACATATTTTCTTCTAAATTTCATGTTAAAATACCTTAAAATTGTCAGTGAAATTTACCTTTCTTTTCTTGTGAATTTTGGTTATGCAAACTTATTTTTTAGCAAGATCATTCTCCACAAGAAAAAATAATCTCCTGGAATAGACTTCTGTGTCTTCCAAGAGGCATTGAGAAACTACAGCATCGTTATGCTTTCACTACATTTTTCTGCAAATAAAAACTCTACATACTTTCAGTATTAAATATTATTTTTGATTGACTTAAGGAAAACAGGACAGGACCAGGACAACAAGAAAACAGCCAGTGTATTCACTATTTCATTCTGAAGTTTCTAATTTGTGTTCTTCAGCAATAACCTTAATGCCCCATGAATGAAGTTACCAAATGCAGTCAAATAACATGCAACAAGTTTTCACCTAGCAAAAATTGGAAAGTTCTGTGCTAACTGAGGGTCTGGCCTCATATTGTGCAAATCCACTACGAACTTTAAAAATATATATATATAGTGCTTTTGTCCAAGTTCTGGAGGGAATTCAGGATTATAGTATTTCACATGTTAAGTCTTTAATTAAAAAAAAAGTGTTTTCAGATGAAGTAAAACCTCTCAGACGTAAGGCTTTGGTTGTCAGTCATCAGTCTGACAACCCTTTCTCCTTAGCCAACCAATCTGCTGGCATGACATGCAGACAATACCAAACTGACTACCAGAACACTGGAGCAAAAGGCCTTGTCATTGATTAGAAAGAGATGCTCTCTCCCTCCAGCCCTTCTATATCCAGCTCCAAAACTGTTCAATGTCAGCTAATTACAACACTGGAAATAAAGAAAAAGGATGTGATTTGGAGGAGTTTGACCTTTACAAATGTCTTCTCTTCTGTCACAGATTGGTCCAGTTAGCCCTGAAAAATTAGGTCAAGCCACRGTTATCAGTATGGCCTTGACTGCACATTAATTTGTCAATGTGTGAGTGAACAGACATTCCCCTTACACCTCCACCATTCAAGCAACGTGAAATCCTGGTGCCTTTTTCTTTGTGCTGTTGCATCTGTGCAAGCTGTGACCAGTCTAAAAGATCTTCCCAAGAGAAATTAAAAGATTGAAGTTTCCTTCTCCCTTTTCCTCTTATGACGTGCATATCCAGTCATGTACCAATAATTTCTTTATTTATTCCCAAGTCAGCCTGGGAATTTACAGGTATTCCAGTCTTTGCTTCACTTGGACATAAGATTTCTATCTCAACTCTGACTGCCAATAGCAGAAATTAATCCAATTTAGGCGAACTCTGTGCAGGGGGGCTACCTCTTTCTCCATGGATGCAATTCCAGGTACGTGTTGCAATGAAAAGACAAGATATAAGAGCACTGTACTCACAGAGAAGAGCCCACACAGTCAGACTGAAGCACAGAGCTAGTTTCATCTCCAGCAGAAGAGGAGTGTGGTTCCACTCTGGAAGACAGGTCCCTTGCAGTATATTTAGTGACCTGCTGCATGCACTAGAGGAAAATTACTTTAGACAACTATGTATTTTTTCAAAAAGGCATGACAAGTGTAAGAAAGGAACAAGTCCTGTCAGGAATAAAACAGGACATAAGACTCTGAAGYTGGATTTTTACTATTGGCTCTGGCACTCACATGCTATAAGACACTCATGAAATCACTTAGACCAGATCCGTAAACATATGCACAATGAATATTTGGGAGTTCATGCCACAAGCGGAGCCAACTTTTTTCCTGAGAGACACTGAACAATCAAGGGAAATGTGACAGCATTGGTTTAGGGCTCCTTGCTTAGGTCAAACCCCACCTTGGTGGATCCACCATCCTGTTGTAGGATCGGAGGCCACTTACGGCARGCACAGAGAGACAGAGATGTCCAAGGACAGATGCACCATGGTCAGTGTGCAGAGCTGAGAGCTGCTCAGACACCCTGGCGTAGCTGCAGGACATGCTGCTGAACTTCAATCTCAGGGATTGACGCACCTCACAGCAATCACTGCTTTTAGGGAACTACTGAGTCCTTATAATGGACTATGATGCTTAAATTGAAACAAAGCTGGCCTGAGGTTTCTGTCCCCTCTTCTGCCCTGGTTCCCTGTCCCTTCAAAACTCTTTATGTGTTATACCGTGACCTGTTCCATGGATGTTGGCAGGTTTTCTAGGGACTACTCAGAAAAATTTTGTCTTCATAAAAGATAATCAATAAATGATAAATAGATGTAATGTTATTGTTTATACATTGCTATTCAGTGTAGCAAGTCTTTCTTCCTGCATCTGAGTCCTCCCACTAGAAGTGCAAAAGTGAAAAGAAAAGTAAAACCTGCTGGTGTTGAGAACAACAAGACGGTTTAGTATGAGTCCACATTAAGATTTATAAATCAGGTACAGAAGAAGGTTTTTTTCTTTTTTTTTGTTTTCAGATTGAACACATTTTCCCATCCCCATTTCCTACAGCCCCAGTCCCAGAAACTCCATATACAGCTTGGGAAACCTAAAAAAGCCTTTCCCTCACAAAAAAAACTTGAGTCATGTTATTCTGGGGCAGATATTGTGTGGCATAGAGTAGTTTAGTGCATGCTTCTCAATAACTGCACACCAGCATACCACATACCCATTTACTGGGTCATTATATTTTTCAGCCCCACAAAAGGATCTGATTCCAGCATCAGCAATCTCTTGTAGACAGAATACCCAAGTAAGATCAGTGTCAACAGTCTGGAAAAAGCCTTTTGTTTCTTTTTCTTCCTTCAAAATATAATCTATATTATCATATATATGTAAAGGGAACATATGTTCTTCCTTTTCTCCCTCTCTCTGTAGATTTTCCATGTATTCTGAGGTTTTCATACTGTTTTCATCTCCTTATAATCACCGACTTTAAAAATATGAGCCAGACTATCAGGTAACACACATTGGCCTGGATTCTTTGATTTCAGTGGAACTACCACAAGGAGGTTGAGCCCAAGATTGTATTTTTATATAAAGTCATCATCAGCAAAGGATATTATAGTTTCATATCATTCAAATCTAACTCTTCCTTCATTTTTTTATCTTCTTCAGCAAATTAACATGTAAAATACATGGCAAAAATGAACTGTACATTTCTACTTTAGCTGAACAGTTTACATGACATTGTGGGGAGAAAAAAAGATTAGTTTTTCAAGTTATAARCAAGTATTATTTTGCAATCTTTGGCCTGTAACTGAAAGATAATAGTTTTAATTTGCATTCAAATAAAGTAAATCTCTCATTGTAAAAGACTTTTTATAGTTCCCATAAACCAGAAAGAGATTAAAGTGTAGACTGCGTAAGGAGGGCAGGAGAATAAATCAACCAGACAAACAAGATGATCAAAAAAGGAAAAATAATCTTTTCTAAATGTTCACTTAGCTTCACAAATCCTACGTACTACACGAGAGTGTCGATGTTCTCTCCTGATTTCTGCCATTAGAGTGTTGGCATTAGCTCAGATGGCAAAGACCCTTATTTAGGGATACCAGACCTGTGACTCTTGGAAACACTCTGACTTTCTCCTGGTAATTCTTTCTCCTAGTAATTCTAAATCCTTTTAATGTGAGACATTGGAAATCTACTAAGAAGTGCTAAGTACCAGCAGCTCCCTCGTCCAAGTTTTCACAACTATTCCAGTTTTGTACCTTTACGGTGGCACACACAGCATGAAACAGATGATTTTGTGTTTTTGAAAAGTTCTATTTTTCTGTTTCTGGAAGTGCAATGTGCTCACAGTTCCCTCTGGAGTCAGTGAGGATTATAAGCATCCCAAAACTCTGAGACCCGCCACTTCTGTCCCAGGACAGAGGAGACATTGAAACAAAGCATGTGTTGCTCTCAGAATTATTTTCACTTTTTAGTTTGAGATAGTTTAATGTAATGCATGTGAACAGCTCTGGAACAGGAATCAAGAACACAGGACACTCATCCGCAGTTAAGTAACCAGAGCATACAAGATAAATTAGGCACATGCTTTCATAACTTGCTTCCTGTGAAGCAAACTCCTGAGTTTTGCCCAGTTTCTGTTCACTGCCCAGTGCCACTACTCCAGCTGAAAGGCCAAGCTACTTTTCCCTCGCAGCATGGGATTTAAGACATTCATGTGGGAGACATGCTTATGCACCTCCTTGTGGAAGAGGTAGATACAGAGGCTTTTCATCTGGTTGAGTACATTAATCATGAGGCCCATTTACAAAAGGCCCATTTTCCCTGCTGGCTCTGTCTTAAGAAGAAAGTTATCCCAGCTCAGCCATTTGAAAGAAACATTTTTAGGCTCCTAGCCTCAGGAAAGGGTTCCAGTGTGTGGGTCTCATATGGGTGATACCGACATCTCAGCTCTGCAGAGCGATGGGAGTTAAAACATGAGCTTCCATTGAGAATTTTATCCTGGCTAGCCACAGGCATCTCCCTCCTTCTGCTTTTATTCACTGCCCTTCTGAGAAACCCATTCAGCCCCAGGAACTATATAGGGACCAGAGGTATGGTCCTGGAATTTAGACTCCACTCAGAGCAGCAGCTGCCCAAAAGTTTAACAGCTGAATTGGACCTAGCACTGGGTTCTGCGCAGATAATTGATGTCTTAAAGGTTTTAAAATAAGGGAAGTGAAAGTCGTAAAGTGACAAATAATTTGAGAATTCTACTTAGGATTAAATTAGTTACGGGTCCAAGAGTCTTGAAACAAGAGGCCAGCTCCATGCAGCCCCATTCTATTTATCAGCATAAACATATACACCTAATTAGGAAATAATTTACAATAATGCAGTTATTGATTAAGTTTCATGTCTGAACCTTCAAAGGTATATGCTTTCTTGTCAGGACTGTAATTTCATTACATTACAAAGAGAAGTGTAGAATTGATCCACCCTGACTGAGCTAGATAGGAACCATACTTATGGCTGAGATCTTCTACTGACATAAATATGCTCTAGTACAACTGTTTTGAGTGAAAGCACCTAGGGATATGGCTCAATGTATTTTTTCTAGCTTCCTCTCTTAGCTGAACAGTCTCTCTTTATAATACATACACACAGTGGAAGAGAAGTCTATTCAAAAAGTTTTGAGAGATCCAAAACTCCTTTTCCCCCAAAGGCATATACCTCCACCTGTCATTGTAATCAAAGACTGAATTTGGCCTCAAACAATGGCGTTGTCACCTGTGACAGCAAAGACTGAGGGAAGATTGTGCCTTCCGTACTGCATATTTCAACACAATTTACATAAAATTAGCAGTTGGGTTGTTTGTAACAGATTATGTTTTAAACTGAGTTAAAAACCTATCATCTGAAGCAAAGGTTAGAAAGTTCAATATACAGTTCTTAAAAACTGATACCATAAGAAATTGTGTACCTTTTAATTAAAATGGAGAAGCTTGGCAGTTTTGTGTTATTTTAGTCAATAGCAAGCCAGCCAGAAGGCTTATTACTCAAAGACAGTGTTCCCTCCTATCCCTATGTGTCTGATTATTTGCTTTAGAAAAAAAGTATCCAAGAATTTTTGTCATTTTGTCATTAAAAACTCTAATAATATTTAGCATTATATCATTTGGACTTATGCCATACTGAAAATGCTTATACACTGGCATATCCCTAGAATAAAATTTTATATATATGTATATATAGAGAGAGAGAGAAAGAGAGAGGCATATCTGTAGAATGTATTTTAAGATTGCTTTTAGAACTTGCTACTATTAAGAAACAAGGCTAATTACCAAATCCTTCCTATTTCTGGAAGAGTCTGTTTTTGAAGACTATACACTGGAGTAGCAAGCAAAACATTTTTGTCTATGTGGCTTTACAAGTAACAGCTTCACTGACTTTAAACAGAACAGGGCAGTTTCAGAAATGGAAAGGAAATGACAACCAAAGTAACTCAACTTTCACAGTACCTAGTCTTCCTTTGTATGCTTACTAAGGCCTATGCTATTATTCACATCCTTAAAGTTAACTGCTTTGATGAATCAAGGCTACAAAACACATATTGGCTCCCTGTAAGAAACTTGTCCCTAAATTGCACATAGAAAATAGGGCCTCTTTTTTGTACACCTACAACATAAGAAATTAAGCAAATAATAAGGACAAGATTAGTACTTTAAAGTAAAGAATAGATGGTGAGGGCAGGAGGAGAAAAAGAGAAGCAGACTTGGAGAAAGGGAGCAAACGAGTATCTTTACATGACCCAGAGGAGCATTCATTCCTCTATTTAAGGTGGCAGAAAACCCCTCTAAACCTCCCACACAGTCATATTCACAGGTACACACAAGCAAATGCACAAAACCAACAAACAAAAGAAATAAGTGTGCAGCCTCCTATTTAACTGTGACTAAAGCTATCCTGACATTCTGAACAAGATCAGCCTTGGATTTCTCTCTCCATAGATATGGTGCTTCTCCACAGCATATGGCACAACAGAAAACAAGTGAAGGTTCTGGGCTACAGCTCACTGCAAATGCAAGCATAAATGCACTTTGTTTGGAGAAAAAAATGTCTTTCTTTATATAAGGTGGAAAATCTAATCCTGTAAATGTGGCTTTAAGGCTGGTACTTGTTACGCTTTATTAAAAATGTAAGAATGAAATACACTCCAAAAACCTGATTTACTTTTAACAATGTTACAGTAATGCAAAATTGACTATTACTTACCTTTCTAGAGATAGAGCAATAAAGTTTTAAGGCCCCAATCTGTCATGGCACCCAGCTAGCCTTTGCAGTATGCGTGTGCAATGGCAGAAGGCTAAATTTGCCACTAGCATAAGTGGGTACAACTGCAGTGGAACTGTTTATCTGATGCCAGTGGCAAACTCAGCCCACAATGTTCAAAAGGAAAGGTTTTATAAAACACAATAGATTCTGCTGATATGAGTCCCTTGAAAATTATTTAATGACTGGAAACCTTTGCAGGAACAGAACAGATGAAGTTCCTCAGTGGCCTTTTACAATAGCCACTCCACTAATGAACATCTGGAGTTCTTGCTGCTGTTTTACTTTTATACTTTCTAATCCGTATTGCAKTAGACCTTTATGAGTTCATGATAAACTGGCAGCAAAGTTGCCTTAAATAGAAAGAGAGGATGAAGACAATTTTTCCATTAACAATACATTTCCCTTTGGAGTCTGAGGTACATTATTGGTTTGTTCCTGGAGTAGAAACCCCAAGTAAACTGCCTTCTATTTGTGAAACATTATTATTATAGCTTCTATCTGGAGATTTTTCTTGAAACAGAAATCTCAAAACTATTCCTGTACACAAATTAAACTAAGATACAATATTTATAGACATACAAGCACAAGACCAGCATAAGCTATATTGAAAAAAAATCATTCACATAAATTGCTTGGTTTGAGGTGTGTGGTTCCCACTGATTTGTCAGTCAGCTGTTCCTAAAAGTGGTACTGTTTCAGTTCAGTCCTTCTTCAGGGATAGAAGTATGAAACAGCAGCCGCCTGGCTGTATATATTACACCCTGTTGGGAGAAGGAGGTGACCACAAGACAYGCTCTAAGCTGTTTGCAGTGACTGAACCTTACAGTTTGTTGATTATTATAGTCTCACAGCCATCGAACAGAGAAGACTGCTTGTTCTGTCAGAGCTTTAGTTCTAAACATTTCTATTCATTTTATTTATTAATGCCATCTTGCAAACACAACCTGATAGCTAGATCTAATGTCATTCCTCCAAAATAGCACAGCAGCGCCTACAAAAATTGCTCCAAAAGCCTGCTCTGCTCCCCGGCTGCCAGCGTCCAAAGTTAGCCAGCAAGCACACAGCAGCTGCTGTCTTTTCTTGCACACGTTCACAGGACCATCAATCACAGAATCCTTCTTTCCATTTGTGTATCTCCCTAAGATCCTTGATTTCTTCATCAGCAACTCACCCACAACAAGCTGGTGGCACTCACCTCTCTCTGAATCACTGTTTATGCTCTTTCTTTCCAACAACTTTGTTATAAATAAAAATCCACTCAAATGCTCATTAAAAAGAATGTAAAAGGCTTGTAAAACTGCTGATTCCAAGCTGAAGATTTTCTTTGCAAGGACATTAGTGAATACTTTTATTTGCTATGTTCAGCCAAGCTTGTTTTCTACTCTCTATTTATTATTTACTCTCTTTTTAGTTTATAGGTATCGCTTCCAAAACTACTCTCAAATGACTTCCAATCTCAGTCAACCGTTCAAGCATTTTACTTTTCCTTTCAGCCTACTCTTCACCCATTTCTCCACAGATTTTGCAATCTCTCCTTTTCACAGAATCACAGAATGGTTGAGGTTGGAAGGGACCTCTGGAGATCATCTAGTCCAACCCCCCTGCTCAAGCAGGGTCACCTAGAGCACATTGCACAGGATTGCATCCAGGCGGCTTTTGAATATCTCCAGAGAAGGAGACTCCACAACCTCTCTGGGCAACCTGTTCCAGCGCTCTGTCACCCTCACAGTGAAAAAGTATTTCCTCATGTTCAGATGGAAGTGTCTGTGTTTCAGTTTGTGCCCATTGCCTCGCATCCTGTCTCTGGGCACCACTGAAAAGAGTCTGGTCCCATCCTCTCGACACCCTCCCTTCAGATACTTGTACACATTGATAAGATCCCCTCTCAGTCTTCTCTTCTCCAGGCTAAACAGGCCAAGCTCTCTCAGCCTTTCCTCATAGAGAGATGTTCCAGTCCCCTAATCATCTTTGTAGCCCTTCGCTGGACTTGCTTCAGTAGTGCCACATCCCTCTTGTACTGGGGAGCCCAGAACTGGACACAATACTCCAGATGTGGCCTCACCAGAGCTGAGTAGAGGGGGAGGATCAACTCCCTTGACCTGCTGGCAATGCTCTTCCTAATGCAATCCAGGATACCATTGGCCTTCTTGGCCACAAGGGCACATTGCTGGCTTATGGTTAACTTGTTGCCCATCAGGACCCCCAGGTCCTTCTTGGCAGAGCTGCTTTCCAGCAGGTCAACCCCCAGCCTGTACTGCTGCATGGGGTTATTCCTCCCCAGGTGCAGGACCCTGCACTTGCTTTTGTTGAACTTCATGAGGTTCCTCTCCGCCCACCTCTCCAGCCTGTCCAGGTCTCTCTGAATGGCAGCACAGCCCTCTGGTGTATCYGCCACTCCTCCCAGTTTGGTATCGTCAGCAAACTTGCTGAGGGTGCACTCTGTCCCTTCATCCAGGTCACTGATGAAGAA